>NC_137619.1:46093095-46333095 GCF_963280865.1 Gymnoscopelus braueri | reverse complement strand
GTCATTAAATCACGACTTATTTGACACAATGTCCTCTGCATCTTCTGTATCTATATGCCCTATAAAAGGTGTTTTCTCTGTATTAGTGACATATATACGGTTCTGTGCCGTTAGGAAAGCATCACTTTTCTTTTTACCTTGTCTGACTTCCACCGCGTGAGAACAACAAAATGTAAAGCAGCCAGGAAGCAACATAGCCTGAGTGAATATTGACATATTATCCACGGTGCTGGCAACACAACGGCTCTCATTAGTCTCCTGTGAGGTGGTAATGGCAGATCACCTCTTAGGGCTACAGAATTGACAGGCTGTGGTCTCCCTCAACGGATATCTAAGAGCCTTTTATTGGCTTCCACTCCGAACACCCTCCAACTAATGCCGCCGGGTGGCCTGATTAACCTTGTTGATACCTTCTGAAGCTGGAGAGGTATCACAGAAAGTTCATTCAGTCATTAGCGCCGCCGAAAGAATTCAATTCTGCACGCTCTGGAGTTTATTAACGTTTCTTTCCCCATTTCTTCCCCTCTTGTTTTCGCTAACAGTGCTGTCGAAACAATGTCGCATTAATATATTATCATCAGACTAATAGATACTAATGGTATCTATAGATATAGATTGTGCTAATAGTCGTGTGTGTGGATTAGTGTGAAACCTTTGTTTTAGGATTGATAGAAGAGTGAAAAGATTCAGTACAAACGGCCTAATACACCTTCGATAACACCTCCTGTACCCTCCATGTAGGCTAATAATAGAACCCATCGTTTTATTAGTATAATTTCTTTTGTAGAGAGAACACACTGCTGGTGGCGAGAGAGAAAGTTTTTTCCCCTTCTCCTCCTTAATGAACAGGTGTCTACATAACACAAGCCCACCCCGCAGATGGCGGCGTAATTAGCAGTCATTATGGTGGTCTTCAGAAAGAAGCCCCAGATCTGTGCGGCTGCACAGAGTGCCTAACCTCTTCACCCTCTGACAGGGCCCACGGGGGGCCCACTGACACGTGTTGTTCTCCCAGAGAAGCCAAAGGTGGAGGTCCCCCTTTCACAAGGTGTCATCCTGATGTGCTGCCGGTCTTAAGACGTGTGTTAAAGGATCACACCGGTGTCAAGGGCCTCCGCCGGTCACAGTGCCGGCAGACGAACAATGAACAGAAAAGGCCACTGACTTGAATAATTGTCTTTTTCCCTGTTGTTTCAGAGAATTTCGTATGAAAGAGTTTTTTTCCGTGAAAAGAAATTAATCCTGTTTTATAGGGTTGTTGTTTTCTGAAGCGTTTCCTGAAGTGGTGTCCTTAAATTATTATGCTTCGCTCCGTGTCATTCGTTTGATTTATTTTTATCAAAATGCTATTATCATATTACTATTTTATCACACGCTCAATTTCCTTCTCCATGACTTAAACTTGCGCAAACAAAAGTTTCAAGATCCAGTACGAAGGTACTGTATGAAATTCTTAGAATTATTATTATTACGGATTTTTTATGTATCACACTAAACTTTTGACATTTTGAGCATTTTCTCTATAAAGTACATCTTCAGATGATTGAAGGCGGTTGAGCATCTGCTGGTAAAGTATGGAGCACCGTCAATCTCCACAACATGACAAACAAATACTTGTTTGGCAAAATGTCAGGTGAACCAAGCATTCTGGTTGTGCCGTCACACCCTGTGTGTCCGTCCGTTAAACACCAGCTCAAAGCGACGCATTCTTTCGTATATGAAATCATTTTTGACAAAATGGGCTGTCCAGACAAAACTTTACCATTGATGGCTATGTCCTCTTAATTGTGCCATTCATTACAGGAGAGTGTCTACACCAGTATCACATGTGGAGCGTTGATTTTATATCAAAATATATTTTATATTTATAAAAAATATGCATTTTTTTATTATCAGTGTAGGACTAGTGAGACAGAACCAAAGGCAGATAGAGAGGAGAAACATATAAGACAATTTTCAATTTAGGCATTTGGCAGACGCTCTTAATCCAGAGCAACTTACATAAGCAAGGACACAAGATAATACATCAAATGCATAGAAATAGTAATCTAATAATAAAGTAATACATAAGTAAACCAATAATCTAATAATAACTAATACATATATACTTAAACCAAGAACCATCATCAGCCTGTACATTGAAACTATACACACTATAGGATGCCAGGCCAACAATGACCTGGCATCTGTCTCCATAACATGCTATCTAAGTTACATTTTAGCCTTTGCATAAGACTGCGAGGTCATCAAGGCTAGGGCAAGACAAGACAGGGATTGGAATAAACTAGATTCACAAGTCGGTCTCTAAATGCTTCGCTCAACTAGAGACTGAGGACAGTCTCACAGCTTTCCTTGTTAAAGCTGGGAAACAATTACAGAGTAAAAAGAAAACCCTGAATCGCAGAACCAATCAAAAGTCTTGGGGGGCAGTCCTTCACATTGGGGCAGTGACATGATTGGTTTCCGAAGCAGTAGGCGTAGGTTTGTTAGCAGCTATTCTTGCTGCTGTTTCTAAATGCAAGCTACCTTGCATTTAGAAATCCCCAGAGAAGACCTCTGATTGTCTGGTATCGCGAGACTAAGGAGCATATGGTCTGTGGTGCACTAACTGGCTGGCTGAGCCACCAGGCACCCCAAGTATTATGTTTGTATTGAACAATCAGAGCTTTCATTCAAATTAGGGGAAAAGTGAAGTGACATCCCTTTGCATTAAATTGCCGGTCTAAAATAGTTGGATTCTTTTGACATCCAGGAGATACATTTTTCAGAGAACGTTCCACACATATATAAATATTTTTTCATAATTTAAATGTTTTAAATGATAGAGAAAGGTGATTTTTTTTGATCACACAGGAGATCTCTAGAAAACCTGATTCACAATTTAGCACCGACATGTATGGCGAAACACCGAGACATATGCTTTGCACGACCTCTTGCAGATGTGACCTTTAAAAACAACACTAGCTTCTCTTCCGGCTGTACCGTTAGAGGTACCTATGGAGACCGTGGTAGCCGGGGTCATTCTCTGTTCATGTCACCGTTCATGCCCGACTACACTTCTGTTGTTGGGCCACTGGTGGGGGCGAGCATGAGGCACGATGTCGGCATGGGGTGGGGTGGGGTGGGGTGGCGGGGGGTAGCTGGGGGTGGGGGGGCCGCCAATAGGCTTGTAATTTCCCCTCACTTAGAAATAAATTCCATCTAATCTCATTCCACCATGTCAAATGGCGGGCGTGACACGCTGTTTTATACTGTAACATTTGGTTATACCGAAACAGCTGACTGCCTCTCGCTCCAGCCCGACAGCCTCTGGATATTAAAACTCTGTGTAATATTTCACTGAGATCGGATGTGGCTTAACCCGTTAAAACCGGGAACGCATCTGCGTCACTTTAGATTTCTTTGGCTATTCAAAAATAGCAGATATACAAGCTCATAGTGTGGCACAGAGTGCCGTGCTATGAGCTTGTAGATCTGCTATTTTTAGAAAAATCATAAACATTTTAGCAAATCTTTGAATATATTTATTTTAAAGCGAACATTTGTAACTCAAATCTTTGCTTCTGGGGATTCTACAAATATCTTCTAAATCCTAACAGTTAAAAAAAAATACGTATGTTGCTATAATCAGTGGTTCTCAAAACATTTTCATGTCAAGGACCCCCCCAAAAGTATATGTATTTGGCCGCGGACCCCCATCACAAAAAATGTTGTTCCAGGGACCCCCAGAAGCACAGATGGGAGTTAATTTTTTTTGCTTTAAAACATATATATATACAAATATTTGCTAAATTTTTTAAAATGTTTCAAAAATAGCAGATCTACAAGCTTGTACAGAGTGCCGCGCTATGAGCTTGTATATCTGCTATTTTTGCATAGCCAAAGAAATCTAAAATGACACAGATGCGTTCCCGGTCTTAATGACTTAAACACAGTGCATTAGCCTGGCCCTGATAAATACTTGCGCTAAGTTTGCAGTCTCACGTCTCTTATATCCAGTATAAGCTCGGCTGGCGGCTGCACACACTCTCTCTACAGGCTTCTTTTTACGGGCGGCATGATTTAGTGTGATCCTCTTACATTACAAATCAAGGCTG
This sequence comes from Gymnoscopelus braueri, assembly GCF_963280865.1. Taxonomy (NCBI): domain Eukaryota; kingdom Metazoa; phylum Chordata; class Actinopteri; order Myctophiformes; family Myctophidae; genus Gymnoscopelus; species Gymnoscopelus braueri. The sequence goes on along the minus strand of NC_137619.1, from coordinate 46,328,998 downwards.
AATCACGCAGCGGTGAGACAATGACCTCTGCTCGTCTCTCTGAACCACTTTTCAAACTGGCCTCCCTGTTTTAGGCATGTCATTACAGGTGAACTTTTTTTGTAAAATAGTCAAAATGATCCAAAAAAAATCGATCTACAAGCTCACAACGTGTTACAGCGTGGCGTGACGGGCTATTTTAGCTATTAGCCTTACAAGGATGGATATAGGTATTTAAGTGATTACGTTGTTTACTATTAGTTCTATTAAATATGAACACGACAATATGCACTTTTTATGGATGTTTGGTTAACATGCAATCATTATGAATAGCATTTATGCATTCCAAGATTATTTATGTAAACATTTATAAATTGAGAAACATAATGAATATATTTCATGCTTGCATGTAGTTATTCTTTTATTCTAATATACATGGGCACGGTTCTTAAGAGAATGCAGTGTCTCCTGGGAGGAGGTGAGTTGTGTGTTCTTGAGCTTGTTGAGGTTGTTTGCAGGGGTAATGTATTATTCTGTTAAAGTAATGATCAGGCAGCATTAGAGCAATGCGAGGTGTTCAGCTCCATTGCTGGCTTCCCATCAGCGGGTCATTATTACAATATCGCTGCTCTTAAGTGGCAGGCTGACTGGCTGGCCAGCTCTGAAGCACACATTGCCCCGCTCGCACACCCCTGCACAAAATGGCCGTCTGGCTCATTGCTTTCAATGATAAAACGAGGGAACGGACAGCAAGGCGAACATTGACACCTGCTGATGCAAAGATGTTTGTCAACCTGGAATGTGAGCCATCTTGAAGGGAATTTACTGTTTAAAGGGATTTACGTTTAAAGGTGTAACCCGCACACTGAGCTATGATTCAGACTTATTTAGCGAGGAGCAAATGAGACAGTCTTATTTGTTCATCACTAAAGAAGTCTGAACCATAGAACCATAGCCTGGTTCTATTTTTGAACGAATCCAGCACCCTCTGTCGATGCGCGTATTTAACCCTTCAAAATAAAGGGATTTTACAGCCATAAGACTTGGCTTATAGAGAAATGTGACTTATAGAGAAACGTTGAGTAACATTTGAATTCTATTGCTCATCAGTGACTGAAATGAAACAGAGAAAAAAACAACAACAATGATCTGGCATACTGTAGGAGCCCCCAATACACCGTTCAAACGGACAGCCACTTAGAAATTCATTTGTCCCGCGCTAAGCTCATTTTCAAGAGAGGAGGAAACAGAAAGTGTTGGATGGGATTTGGGAAGCATGTAAGTGAGGTGTTCTTTGTTATTTACACCAGGGCTAGGGGCCCCTTACACCAGGGCCCGGGCCCCTAAGTTGATCCAGGCTCACATGGAGCAGGCTTAGAGGCAGCAGGCCGGCCGGGACAATGACTCTTCAGGGAAACAAAATGACTCCTGTGTTTCATCTCTTGTTATGGTAAAACGGTGGCGGCTCTAAATGACCGCTTCTATGCATATGTGGATCGGTGTTTGCCTTTTGCGGTGGAAGGGGGCCAGTGGCTGATCCTTCTGTTCCCCATATGGCAGCATTGTGGTGAAAGGCCCGGACAATGCCCCCCTCCCAGGGAGAAGCCCCCAGGTCTCGCTGCAGAACACAAACTGTTGGTTTCACTTTTTTTTCTCCTCCTTCTCTTTTAAATCAAAAACCCCCAGAGGCAAGCAGCACACCTCCTACACACACACACCCACACCCACACACACACACACACACACACACACACACACACACACACACACACACACACACACACACACACACACACACACACACACACACACACAGGGTTGGATTTCCTTGGAGGCATGGGGGGGGATTTGTCAATATACATCATTACAAAAATTTTATTAATAGCTGTATTTGTCGTACAAAGAAGTATATACATAAGTGTGTATACACCCCCCCCACACACACACACACACAGATACACGCACGCACCACGTACACGTCACACGTACAAGCTGCACTATGCTCACCCATATTCACGGAGAATATTTTGAGTGGAAGTAGTATACTCATTTCAGTAGACGTTACAAAACAACACATAAATGCCTTGCAAACATTTCCTCTCTCTGCGTCACTTCACTATCTTTTTATATTCTGGTTTTGTGCTAATCCAGTGAGGCAGAGATTTGTGTTCAATTCAATCAGTCCACCTGACACACTGAACATAATCCACATGGACGTCTCATCTTCACAACGTCGCGCTCTTCCATTTCATAAATAACTTTATTTCCAATCCCGTATACTGTACTTTATTACAGGGGTTCTCAAATTGGGGTCTGGGGGACCCCCAGGGGGTCCTTGCTGGGGTTCCAGGGGATCTCCAGCTAAATGAGGACCAGTTTAAACACTTGAAACCTATTTTATAGTTTGGCTATTCAATCGATCTACAAGCTCACAATGCGTTGAAACATTTGTAAAAAAAAATGGAAAATGTGCGAATAATTTTTAAATTTCTTTACACAAATCCTCTCTTATGGGGCCCCCCTGGCTCAAATTATTTTCAGGTGGGGGTCCGCGCCCAAAAAAACATATCAATTTGGGGGGCGCTTGACATGAAAATGTTTGAGAACCACTGCTTTATTAAAATGAACAATAGAACGTATATACGCAGTTATAATAAGTGTGCAAATCCCTGTATGGCGACACCTCGAGCCACAGTCTTCTTTATTAGCTCACTTGACTAAATTAGAATGAATTCTAGAGAAGTTCATTACTATATGTAAATGCATAGCTGCTTGCGATCAAATCTGCTGGATGTGCAGATATGCTGATGATCCGGCGACAGACACTTTAGCCCATGTTGGTTTATTTTAATGAACAGCGCCGTCCCAATCCCTGCAGACGGATAATGTGATTACCCATCATCAGTGGTGGAAAGTAACTAAGTACATTAACTCAAGTACTGTACTTAAGTCCAATTTTGAGGTATTTGTACTTCACTGGAGTATTTCCAGTTTTCAGTACTTTTACTTCTACTCTACATACATCTCAAAGGCAAATGTTGTACTTTTACTCCACTACAATTATTTGAAAACTTTAGTTACTAGTTACTTTGTAGATTTGATTATTATTATAAAACATACATTACCCACTTCAGCCCTATATACATTTCGGCCATTTGAAAATAGCCGATCTACAAGCTCACAATGCGTCGCGATGCGACGCATTGTGAGCTTAGATCTGCTATTTTCAAAATATTTTTAGACATTTTAGACATTTGAAAACTTGAAATGAGACATTCTGCACAATGGGTACTTTCTACTTTTGGTACTTTAAGTACATTTTGATACCAATACTTTTGTACTTTTACTAAAGCAAATTTTGAATTCCGGACTTTTACTTGTATTTCTACATTACAGTATTGATACATTTACTTAAATAAAAACATGTGAGTACTTTTTCCACCACTGCCCATCATGCCTCCCTCCTCCCCGGCAGTCGGGGCTTGTCCCTGTTTGCAGAAGTTGTCGCGTCCTGGCGGTCGGTTCGGTCGGCCATGTTTGCATGGCTGTCACATCGGCCACCCTTAATGGAGAAATTAATTACCTCGGGTGTCATCTCTCACGACACAGGAGTCAATTTGATCATGTTAACCCAATGAAAGGAGCACTTGATATACCCGTCCTTTGTAATCACACTTTAATGGAAGAAGATTAAAATGCATTTAAGGCTATTTAACGGCATTCATTATAGATACAACTGCCATTATGATACGTGAACTATTAATGGATTTAAAAGGGTCATATTCTTAACCTTGATAAAAAGAAATCCTGGAATTAAGATGTAAAACAAATCAAACTCAATGATGAGCTATATAGTACAATGTAACTTAAATACATCAAGCGGTACCTTTTGTTAATGGTTTTGAGGATTATTCTAACTAAATTGCTCAAATGTAGTAATATAGTTAAAGGAGTAGTTCACCCATAAAATGAATTATTTTCTATCAATTGCACACCCCATGAAGCCTTGAATTCATGGATTTGTTTTAGTTTTTGTCGCATTCCTAAGCCAATAATTTGATGACCGAGTGTATTTCCGGTAGGAGACACAAAGAGTCTACTTTGTGTCTCCTACCGGATACATTAGCATCTTTCCACCGGTAATGGAATTATTGGCTTAGGAATGCGACTAAAACAAAAAAACATCCATGAATTCAAGGCTTCATGGGAGTGTGCAATTGATAGAAAATAAGATTTTTTTTGGGTGAACTTACTCCTTTAAATATTTGGTGAAGTTATAATGAAGTCTACTTATACTTAACATTAAAACACCATGTAATGTTCAGGTGAAGTCTGACAGTAGACTGTGTTGATTCTAGATAAGCGTGTTGGTCTTTTTTTGTTTCGCTAAAGCCCCTCCATGACCTCCCACCGAGATTACCTTTTAATAGGGAATCCCCTGCCTGCCTTTTTACACACACACACGCGCGCACTCACACGCACACGCGCACGCGCACACACACACACACCACACACACACACACACACACACACACACACACACGCACACACACACAGAGCTGTCAAAGGATCTCTTTGTTCACTTCAGCATTTGTTTTTCCTTTTTTTTCTACCAAAGTTCACTCCTAAGCCTCTACCCTGGACTCCTCTTACTGCTGCACAGTGAAATCCGGAGTGTTAACTTTTACCCTGGAAGTGCAAAAACGGACCCGCACCGGTCCGTTTGTGCGCTTCCAGGGTTAAATTTGACACTCCGGACTTTCCCCAGCGCGGGGGCACCGTCTGAATGTCGCTTTGTCACTGCCGGTAGGTTCTTCATAGAGCTCAGCCCAAGCTTAACTAATCACTCATAAATGTTGCTGAGTGGACAGCCGCCACACACAGCAAAACAAACCCTTCACCGTGAATCCCCTAATTGGCCTCCGGGTCAGAGCCGCCGCTATATACGCCAGACAGTCGGTTTTTAAGCTTTCTCGTTGTGTGATAGAAAAAAAAGGAGACGCACCTGAAGTGAGATGGCCTTGAAAGTACACTGTAAAGCGGATACATTCCCAATGTCACTCAGTGGTGGAAGAAGTACTCAGATAGCAATACCATAGCGTGAAAATACTTTGTTACGAGTATAAGTCTTGCGTTCAACTCTTCAATTAATCTTATTTAAGTCAGCGTCAAAGTATACTTAGAGTAGCAAATGTGAAACTATGTAGAATGCCCATTTCAGAATCATATACTGTATCATGTTATTGGACTATAATTGTTGATCATTAACCACTCACAACGCATTGCGATGTGACACATTGTGAGATGTAGATCTGCTATTTTCTGCTTAAGTTGAAGTGGAGTAAAGTATAAATGTAGTAAAGGTATAAAGTATCCAAAGATACCTCAACATTGTACTGAAGTACAGTACTTGAGTAAATGTACTTAGTTACTTTCCACCTCTGATGTCACAGAATGTCTCTAAAACGCACACGTATACACCATGTGGCCCGATGCGCGCTCCCTCGCCGGAACAGCACCCCCCCCCCCCCCCCCCTGTCCGCCGTGCTGCCGTGTCGGGCGCGCGCGGTTTTCTGAATTGTTAAAGAGTAACAAAGCTGTTCTGTGGGCTCCGGCAGATAAAAGACCTGTGTACCAGCGAGGTCGGCCACTCCATAAATATGTTGGCTCTTCTTATTACAAGCTGTGTCCATGACAAAGGACAAACAGCTGGGGAATGAAATGCTACATGGCAGGAATGGACAAGGGCCATTTTCAGCCTGGCTGGTCAGACACCAGCCCCAGAGCTATCGCTACGAACGCTGTTTACTTGACCCATAGGAGAGAGAGAGAGAGAGAGTTGACACAGTACGCCCCTTGCTCTCTCTCTTTCCGTCTCTCTCTCTCTCTCTCTCTCTCTCTCTCTCTCTCTCCCTCTCTCTCTCCCTCTCTCTCTCTCCCTCTCTCCCTCTCTCTCTCTCACCGTCTCTCTCTTCCTTTGTGATGACAGAGATAAAGCCTTGGAACAATATCCCCAATGCTGAGGAAGGGTCATCAATTACCCTATGATACTCTTCATTACCTTCCTCCACCTGTTTCATCCAGCCAGCCACCTCCCCTCCATGCAGCGGCTGATCGCACAGCGTACGCTCCCTATCATAAAAAATGAAAAGTTGTTGTTTTTCTTAAGGCACGCTCTGATACCTGTACCTGCTTGTATTCATCAGTTGTCAATACGGAGGGTCTAGTGTACTTTCATCTGATTTTATTTAACTTAGATAAACATTAGGCTGTTATAGTACTATTGACTTCTGCACAGTATAAAATCCTCAGTGACCATTTAACTCTGAGAATGTGCAAATGTAGCCAAACGGATGGGTCCGTTTCGTTACATTCGTGCAAAATGCAATTTACTCACTGCATCAGAACCAGAAACACATTTTGATGATATTTGAACTATGATTAAAGTACAGTGCTATTTATTCACTACAGCCATCCTGATACGACATGTCCCTTGGATTCAACAGGACAAAACATTGACCAACACAAAGCACGATATCTACGATACCGTTGCAACTTTATTTTGATTTTAAACTAAAAATGTTCTTTTTATTGAGCTTGTATCTACAGTGCCTCTCTGTTACAACAGTGTTGGTAATTAGTAGTACTGAGGTGAAAGTCAGGATCGGTCAGTTCATTAACCCAGCTGTTAATTCAACTCACATACGTTTAATCTCCGAGATATGAAGGATCAGCATGAATAAAAAAGTTGCATTTTCTCTCTCATTTTCTTATCCTTTTTTTTTTTGCATACATACTTAGCCTTACGGTGGTTTTTAATTAAACCGTACTACCGACAGACCTTTAAAACATAAAAATCATCTTAGCAGGGCCGAGGAGATGCATCCCGGGTTTTTAATGGTGTGGTTTTAAATGGCAGCTAATTAAATAGAGAGAGACAGCGAGAGAGAGAGAGAGAGAGAGAGAGAGAGAGAGAGAGAGAGAGAGAGAGAGAGAGAGAGAGAGAGAAAGAGAGAGAGAGAGAGAGAGATACAATATCAAAGTGGCTCTTTGGCCCAACAGTTAGTGCTTATTACTCGGTAAAGGTTTTGGTTCAGGCATCTTGACAGCTTCCCTCCCTGTACGAGGGAGGACCCCTGCTGGAGGCTTCCTTTTGTCTTGAGTGGGCGTTTTTTTCTTTTTTTCTTTCTTTCTTTTTTTATTTATTTATTCATGCAAGTTATGAGATTCCTTATCAGCGGAGGCCCTCTGTGCAGCCCGGCTCTGGCGCTGAAGAGATAGTTTATTTGTTTATTTAACTGATTTGGGTGCTGTGCATTTTTTTGGTTTGTTTCCAGGGTTGCACTAGTGAAAGCCTGAGTGTTCATTTGACTCTGGGAGTGTACAAGTGGACCCTTTCCGGGTCCATTTGTACACTTCCAGAGTTAAATTAACATTCAGGAAGTGCTCTTTGGAGATCTGAAGGTCATATAGTCAGCAGGTGTTTACTAACTTTATATATATTCTTACACATGTCAATTGTTTGTTTGTTTGGCTCTTTGCAAATATCATAGTGCCTGATTAAATTTTTTAGAGTAAACTTGCTCGAACAAAATAATAGATTAAAATCAGTTAATCTATTTTTAAAATGTATAAAACATGATATTCAGCATGCATGTGTGTATAAACATGTCAGAGCAAAACCGTCAATTGGTCAGCTTAAACGAATGCCTTGTGATAGAACTATGGGCCGTGATCTCTGTAAATTCAGAGATAATATTTCTTCATATTGTCATGTGGTATAATATTTCATAGCAATGCGGGGCTTTATTTTCTCGAGTTACACATTTATATGAACTCTTGCGATGGCTTCTGTTTCATCCGCTATTATCTATGTCACTGTGGCGTCTGCTTCAAAAGGCCTGGTGCAAAAATGAATTACGGGGTGTTATGTATGAAGGAAACCTTATTCCCCGGGGAGGAGGGTTTGTCTAGCTGTATTTAAGAGGCATAGCTTGTAATTTATAAGCTCCTTTTTTTGGTAATTAAATACCACCTGAATATTTAATGCCATTGTATGTGTCTGCAGCAAAATGGGTTTGATGTCATTTGGACTATCAAGTGACTATTGTCTCACCAAATGAGATATTAACTGAATTGAAAACCATCCCCAGTCGCATTCGATCATTTATTTGCATAATTAGGTCTTAATTTTAATTCACTATGCAAATATATGCCCCCTTTTTTAAATTACATTTAAATGTGAACTGGATCCACTGTCGGGTCTAATGTGAAATGTGTTTAATTTCATTATCTGAAAAAGCATGAGAAATTGTTCGGGGGCTGAACGAGGAATGATGATTCAACACTAGTTTGGATGAAACGCTCAAATTATTTCGCAGCGTTATAGTTTGAGAAAAAGTTGTCTTTGGACTCTCGTGCTGCTGTTGACACACTGTTTTCACACTGTCCCAGACTGACTCTTGTGTTGAAACTAAGGAGAATTATACAGTATCTGTTTCTATTTGGATGTGTCTTCCATTCTAGGGAGTGTTATCTCCTGTTTCACTCTTGAGGAGGGAAAAACAGGGAGTCGAGCATTGAAGGCGAAAAGTATTGCCATCTATTATTCCAAGAAATGAAATGGGGGGCAGAGACAGGGCGACCAAGAGAGAGAGAGAGAGAGAGAGAGACTGAACCTCCGGTCTCTCGTCCAATGGTGGCCTTTGTGGGCCGAAGGAATACAAACTCCGAGACAGAACAAAGTCAGAGGAAATTGACCTGCTTGATCCTTCTTCTGAGAGAGCGGCGGCTCCTCTCCTTTCATCTCCTCCCAAGGGCCCAGATCTTTGGGCCACACTTAACAAACAAAATACTGTCTGGACCTAACTTAGGGGCTGTGGTTTGTCTTCGGAGCTATATAGGGAGATGCTGATACCCGGGGTGGCATTGGGGCTGGTAAGGTGGGGAAGGAGTGGCGTAACCTGAGACAGAAAGGCCTTTGGGCCCACAGGGAAGTATAGCCAAAAGGGACAAATTAGCTTTAGACAATAGGGGACCTTCTCCACACAGGGGGATAATTAAACGTTTCTTCATCAAAGCCCGAGACAGTTTGCAAGCTGCTCATTTTGTAATTCTATCATGTTTGCCCCTGAGATATGCATTCTGTATTTTGTCCACCCCTAGCCCCCCCCCCCCCATCCCCAACTCCAACCCCTGAGCCCCCTTCCTCAATACATCACCATTGCCATTAATTGAGATTCTCTTTGATTACTCTGTTGGGGGTGTTAATTATACAGGGTTAGCCTCGGCCTAATTGAGCTCATGGGGAACAACGGAGGGTCTATTGCAGGGCCGACATGTTTGCCACACAAAGACTTTAGTTTTCCATTCTTAACTGAACATGAGAGTCCATTCAGCAGCAGCTCCTTGTTATGTCATGTTCTGCAGTTGTGGCGAGGAACGCTGGTGAGATATCTCCACGGTGACAGCTACTGCTGAAAAGGACAGACATTAAACTCATTGAGCTTGGTGTCCAGGTTTTGGGAATGTCATTGTGGGTGAAAATGTTCCAAAATGGTCAAACCATTAACAAAAAATTATCTGAAAATGTAAAAAAAAAAAAAAAGGAAATCTTCAGAAAATGTCAACAATTGTAAACATTTCCAACAGTGATCTACAAGCGAACAACATGTTGCAACGCGACGAGCTTGTCGGTTGGCTATTTTCAAAACTCGTCGTAAGCAATTAATCTAAAGAGGAAACTATATGCTAGCAGATAATACAAAATTCGTGCAAAAACCTCTGTTTATGTAGGAGGTTTCCCATGGTTGTGCAGGTATAGGGCGGGCCCCGCACAAACGGATGCATGCCAGTTAAGGCGCATGCTTCTGTATCTGCGTGCGGCAGAGAGAATCGTGCTCCGTGTCTTTTTTTTTCTTCTTTCCCCCGGCCACTGAGCTGTGGACCACAGGGTTTGTTGTGTGTGCCTCGGATCACAAGGACCAAGCTGAATGATGTCGCCCCGGCTCTCTGAAGGGGGAGGGCTATGCTTGGCTGACTCCAGAACAGCCTTAACAGGATATCACAGAAGAAACTGTGGCTTTTGTCCAGCCGCGCTCCCCCCTTCTTTTTTCTTCTTTTTTTTTTTACTTAAAAAAAAAGAAAAAGGGCTTTGTCAAAAGGGGCTTGTGGGAGGGAGGGTGTTTCTTTGTCAGAAGATGCTAGAACAGTATGTAGTGGCCCCGGCTGGAAGCCCATATCTACAATGGCTCCTATCTAACCCTGTGACATCATCAAAGAGCGTGCTGTGTGGGGCTAGCCGGTCACAGTGTAGGATTGGTGCCATTACAACGCCAGCAACATGCACGTCTCGTAGGGGCCACCGCTCAACGCCGGTGCCTTTGCCAACAGTTGGAGGACTTTTTTAAAAGTCATACTGTGTAACTTGTTTCTATCAAACAAAAGTTAAACAAATATATATATCCTTGCAGTTGGGCAGAAACCACCTATCTGCATATTCTAACGTTTTGTCTTTTTTTGTAAATTAACGCCCTACTTGATCATACAACAACGTCACACAAAAGCATCAAAAGTAGCAGATCTATAAGCTTGAGCTTGTAGATCTGCTACTTTTGCTACTTTTGAATTGTTTTTATTTACTGGTATATTTTTCACAATACCCATTCCACTTGAATATTCCAAGTTGGCGCGGCAGTGGTTGCCGCGAAATGTGCTCCGCTTAGACTGTGCTTTTTGGCTACATCCAGTATTTTATTCTTCTTGTGTTTTTATTATTACTTTTTTATTTGTATTATTATTCTAGCACAATTCTTTGTGGAACAAGTCCCACCAACATTTCTGCTGCTTGTACTCTGACAAAAAAAAAAACATATTTTCTTTAATGTGTTTTTGACACGTTCTCAAAATACGTTTTTGTCACGTGTGTCTGCCAGCGACATTCACGGAATTGTATAAATAAAAACATAAATATATCCGGTAAATACATGTACCAGAAATATATATTCATTCATCATCATGTCATTTACATATAGTTTCTGACGACGTTGTTGTTGCGTTCCAAAATATCCTCAGCCCTGGGACCATGCAGCGTTTCAAACTGAATTCTGGGAATCGTGGTTCTAACAGACAACGGAGCTACCAGAGCTGTCACCAAAAGGACTACTAAAATGGACAGTATGAGTTTAAACCCTATATACTTAGTTGACCGGAGAACCCCAGGGCTCTATACTGTTTTCGCTCTACACTAAAATATCTCAGTCGAATACAGCAGATCTATAAGCTCACAACACAACGTTACAATGCAATGCCTTGTGAGCTGATAGATCTGCAAATTTTTTTACTGCATGTTCGCCCCAGAATAAAGATCAGTTCATTTGGTTTAATCTACAGTAAGAGGGGAAAAAAGACCTTCGGCAACAGAAGAGGTGAAGCTGTGAGGTGAAGCCATGCAGGAATGTCCTTTCACTCAGTGTCCTTTAACCTTATTGTATTGATGCTCTTTATGTCTAGCCTCATGTACATACCTGTACAATTTATATACTGTAGAGTAGACCTATCTTTGATTTTCTTTTGACCTGTTTCTATCCTTTGCTTTTTCTCCTTTGCTTTTTCTCCTCCTCCTCTATCTCTATCCTTACTCCCTTTCCTGAAAACTATACAAATGATGGAGTTTGCATGAAAAAAATAACACCCACTTCTTTACACCTGTAAACCTATGATGTGATGTCAATACATTTGATTCTGATTTCAGGTTCAGTAGATTGTGTTTCACCTCCAAACCTCTGGGTAATAATTATACGTTTTAATGGTGTATGTTTTGATGGCTAGGAAAGGCCCTGAGTGGATGCCCCTGGAATCGCAGAGAATTAGCAAGATTATCAGTTCCAGTGAATGAACCAAAGTGCAGAAGTATTCAATGGCTATAGTCTTCTCTCTCTCTTTATCGCTCTCTCTCTCCGTTCTCTCTCTCTCTGTTTTTCTGACTAGAATATGCAGTACACTCTCGTCCACTACTCATTCAATTACTCAGAATACCAACCCTGAAGTGTGCGTATGTGTGTGCGTGCGTGCGTGCGTGCGTGCGTGCGTGCGTGTGTGTGCGCGCGCGTGCGTACGTACGTACGTACGTGCGTGTGTGCATGAGTGCGTGCGTGCGTGTATGTGTGTACTTTTATTGGCATATTTGTGATGGCCAAATATACCCACAGTAGACTTTGAGAAATACACATCGGATGTTTTTCCAGGTCCTCAAAAGAGAAATGGTTGCTATTATGGTTCATAACTATTTCTGGAGTTGTACAATTAAGAAAAGATTCAGGTTGGCGTTGTGGTTAGGATTAGGCATTTAGAGTTTAGGTTGGTGTTAGAGTTATGCCTGATTTATACTTACAAGCCGGTGTCACGCACCAAAAAAAGCCAATCTACAAGCTCACAACGCCTCACCTGTGCGCCGCAATTGTGAGCTTGTAGATTGGCTATTTTCGGTGATACTGGCATGCAACTATGTATAACTCAGGCTTTGGGGTTGGTGTTAAGGATACATTGCATTTATACAATTTCCATACTAAAATGCTGATGTCCTCACAAGAACAGTATAACACTGTGTGTGCGTGTGCGTGTGCATGTGCATGTGCGTGTGCGTGTGCGTGTGCGTGTGCGTGTGCGTGTGCGTGTGCGTGTGCGTGCGCCAGCATGTTTGTATGTGTTTGTGAGGGTTAACAATATGTTTGCATTAGCATCGGGCTAGTCCATTACAGAGTCAGACAGAGCGTTTGTCAGGATACATCCATGCTGAGAGCAGGCCCCTCACAGAAAGCTTGTGCCTGGGGGCTGCAGACAGACAGACCCCTGGGACCAGGCAGCACTCAAGGGCCTATTTGTTCACCAGAATTGTGTTATTCTATCACAGCAAGCCTGTCACAGCAGCAATCATTCAAATACCCATTCATTTCATGGAATTCACAATCCTTCGGGCCTCTGAGGACCATCAAGGCCTGTTTAAGAACATATTTGTTTAGTCGTTTGGAGTAAAGTAGCCTCTTTGAATCACATGAATTAAATTATTATTGCTCGGGGAAACATTCATTTATTGTCGGGCAGCTGGCTATTTAAGACTTCTGTTCAGCTTTCAGGAAGACTCTACCCCCTCTTTCCCTCTCCATCTCCCTCTCGTTTTCTCTCTGTCCCTCTCTCGCTGTCTCTCAGAGAAAATAAAAAAGCCTCTTGTCACCACATCTCCCTGCACTTCCCGTAAACCAACAGTGATAGATAAGGCTTTAAAGTTAAAAACGGTTAAGTTAAGAACAACAAATACAAAAGAAAATACATATAGTCTGACCTTGATCACAGTTACCAGAGGAAAATACTGTAGGGGATTACTTTGGAATTGCTAAGAAAATGTTTGAAAGGACTTATTATTATTAATGATAATATTACAAATGTTGTGGTCCAATTGGCTTTAATTATTCCAGTTCTAAGCACCTGAAATAAGATAGATAGATAGGCAAAGTTACTAAAAGTAATCAGATCACGATTCATCAAAACTTTACATTTCTGGCAAGGCCTTTAGGCCACATAACAAGGCCAGATTACATAAAACAGTGATGTATACAGCAATAGTCTGAGACAAGTGAACCTTATATACTGCTTTTACAACCGTATTAACTATTAACCGGATCAAAGCCTCATCGGTTGACCTCACTAAAGGCTGGTCCGGTAGAAGCTATCGATACCAGGAACAGGTTGATCCAGGCTTTGCTTTGGTCAGATTAAGGAGGTAATCCCTAACATACTAGATTACAGTACATGGTAGAGGTCAGTGTGTAAGTAATAAGTGTGTATAGGGAATTCGGAAATTGGCATACTGTAATAACTAATTTGGGAGAAAACAGGAGGAAATGTTGGCAAAAGAAAGAAGATTACTGTCCATGAATAGTCTCATAGTCTTTTACATTTGTCATGGAATTAATGGTGCAAAGTTCCAAAAGAGTTACTTTAAAAAATATTATAACATTTCCATTTCTGCTTTAGCGAGCCAGGCAGGATTCAACTGCTTCATTTGTTTTCCAGTAGGCGTTATTTACGTGACTGCAAAGGATCGAGCTGCCTTATTTACTACTCACTTTTAACACTTTAATCCCTATATACTTGACCATCCTGATTTATACTTTGTCGTACGACAGTGTCGTGTGCCAAATATAGCCATTCTACAAGCTCACATACAGTAAATTAGGTGAACTAGACAGGTAGGGTAGGGTTTGCATATGTAAACTGTGGGAGCCAGCTGGTCTGTCTTGAGAGACTAGTAAATGATGAGTAAACTTCTCAGTCATGACATTCTCACCATGTCAACTGCGTTCAAACCACTTTATACCCCCAAAAAACATCTAAAACAACAACAAAAAACATTTGGAACAGAGAACATGATCACTGTAAACGGAGATTGAGCGTTCTTTTAAGAGGTGCAACAGTTAAAAGAACTAAACGATTTAATAAATTATAAAAATATATATATTGATAATTGGCAATCTAATAAAATAATCAATTAGTAATCAATCCCTATTTGGGCATGTCAATAGGTGAAAAATGTTTTTAAAAAAAGTAATGAAAATACGTGTCAACGTTCACGATGTGTTGTGAGCTTGTAGAGCAGGTGTTTTCATTAATTTTGCAGGACAACATTGTGTGACAAAGTATAAAATAAGTGTTTCATTGATTCGTTGCAATACAGTATATGAAAAACATGTTTCTTGATTATTCGGTTAATCGAAAAAGCAATCGACAGAATAATCGCTATAAGAAAATAATCGACGGTTGAGTTCTTTTTTTCCTCTCACGTATGCAGAAAAACATTCAAATTAGCGCCTTCATGTTATTCCCGGGTAGTCGCCGCAGTCAATTGAAATCCAGCGCCATGCGTGTGTGTATAAATGCATTTCTAATTGAAAGTGATATGGGAGTGTGTGTGGTTGGTCAGAGCCTGTGAAGAGTGGCTGCACAATAGACCTGTCAGGGTTGATGGATCTCCAACACAGCTGGGATATGGCTCTCCAGGCCCAGGCCAATCAGAACGGGGCTGCTATGTTAAAACACAGGCTCAGAGCTGTCCATCCACCAACTCCCACAATAACATACACACCCGTAGCGTACAGGCACGTATGCACACAGACAGACACGCACAATAACATACACACATGTACGTACAGGCACGCAATGCACACAGACACGCGCAACGCATGCATAGACAGATGTTCTGGTGTATGCGGCCACGCATTCCGCAGACACGCACGCACCACACATGCACCTACAGTACGCACGCACGCACGCACGCACGCACGCACGCACGCACGCACGCACGCACGCACGCACGCACGCACGCACGCACGCACGCACACATTCGCTCACAAAATCAATAGCATATTCTTCTTAAGAGAGGAGGTTGGGTTGAAATACATAACAGGGATAAGACTGAGTGATATTGGAGTACCGTGGGGAGGGGGGGGCTTAGCTTCTCATAATCAGGGTTTTGTGTGTGGGACCATTGAAAATTATTTATTATTTTTGGCTGTGTTGATGTTGTTGTTTTTCTTGTTTTTTTTTAGTCTAATCAATGACAGAGTGTGTGTGGGCTGGGCTGGCTGATGATAGCCAGTCATTACAGATTAGCCAGGGTGAGTAATGGAGCCCCACAGAGCTACATAATGAGATTCAATAAGTGCATTTGTGAGTGGTGGAGGTGATGGCGGAGCTGTTGGAGATGCAGGTGGTGGTGGTGGTGGAGGTGGTGTGGAACTACAGCACATCCAGTGTGCCAGGGAGAAGATAAGAGAAGATTTGTGTTCAAGAATTTCTCAATTATTCCAAATACTTCACATTTTGTCAAGATTCGTCAAAATGTTTCAAAAATAGCTCTACAAGCTCACAATGTGACGTCCTGTGAGCTTGCGTAGATCTGATATTTTTGAATTGCAGATAAGGATGAAATAGGTTTAAAGTGCTTAAACCAATTTTGATGGTATATCTACTTTTATTTTCTCTCAGTACCCCCAAGGACCCGTGGGGATCCCCAGACACCACTTTGAGAACCAGTGGTGGGGCTGATGGTGGAGGTGTTGGAGATGTGGGTGGTGCTGGTGGTGTGGAACTATACAGTACATCGGTAAGCAAGCCATCCGCTTGACAGTACAGCAAGTGTTTCTCAAACGGTGTGCCGAGGCACACTGGTCACTGGTGTGCCATGAGACAAGTCCAGCCTTCGGAGTTTGTGAGAACCACACATTAGTATTACAATATATGCAACTATACACAAAGTTTTGAATATTTTTTTTATTTTACTATATCAGTACTTGCACTCATTTCCCAGTAAAGAGGCAAATTCTATACCCTAAAACTATATATTAACCACTTTCTTACTAGCCTGGCTGTCATTATAGGCAAAGGGTTAGAGTTAGGGTTATATTTTATTGAAGCTTGTAGATCGTCAATTTGTGCTGTGTGTCTTGAGAGTTTGGCCTGCCCACTGACGTGTGCGCTGGGCACAACGAGTTAGAACAACTCACCAGCCCACAGCGCACTACAACCATCTCTACTAGTCCATAATGAGGCTTAGGATATGTATTAGATAATGTTTCTTCTTTACTCCTGCCACGGTGTGTACGCTGAATATTTCAGTCTAATCTCGGGCTTAATTTACAGTTGATCCACTTGAAAAACAAAACAAAGCACCCCTCCGATGCCAATTAATTAGGACGATATGAATATTTCAGTGCTCTGTGATACAATGTGGCCGCAGTGTGCGGAGATAGAATTCACAACCAAACCCTCTAATGGAATATTAATAATGTAGTGACGTTATGTTGTTATTTTCTCGGCTTTCATTGAAGGCGTACATGTGGTAGGGTTCACACAATGGTCACGCTTGTACAATGCTCTAGGTGGTGGGTGTTTGTTTGTTTGTTGTTGTTTTTGTTGGGGTGGGGGGGGGCTGTTTAAAAAAAAAACATTTGACTGGTATAATTTGTAAACTCCCCCAAAACTTTTGTATTTATTTCAGGTTCTATATCCTGGTAAATGATAGGATAACAGGAGTCAAGATCAGAGATGTATTAGAATTCATAAATTCAAACCACCCATTGGTTTTACCCCCCCCTGGTTCTAAGCGTCCATTACGCTAATGTTCACACGGCCAACTGATGACATGGTAAGTGATACAAAAGCCCCGTCCACGCCCCTTGTGAAAATGACACTAACAGTGTGTTTAAGTGACATAATATTGGCCTAAATACAGGCTCTGCAGGGGTGTCCTACACCCCTCCCTCCTGCCCCCCCCCCCATATCGCCTCTCATGCCCTAATTCACTTCAGGAATAATGTTAAAAAGCTCACCGCACTCATCAACTCTGAGCGTCCTTTGCCTACAGTTTGCTGGAAGCTTGGGTGAAGCAAAACCAGACCTTGGCTATTAATCACTATTAGCTCCCATTTTCCTATGTTTCATACAAATTGCATGACTAAACGCTGATATCAGGGGGGCGAAAACACAGGAATGGGCCCTTGCACTTACACATAATCTACTGTACATGTCTACATACTGCACACAACAGAGGTGCAGCCATGGAATGAAATGTTTGCAGTGACATGATGAGGGCAGTCTGGATTCTGGGCCGTTCTATGGCCATGTCTTATAGGCGTCAGAAAAAAGTTTGTATGTTAAAAATTCCAAATGCCCTCTAAAGTATCGTCACTTAATGTTCTTACAACCGATTAAGATTCGCAAGATGCCCTCAGGAGATACCCGTACCACGAGGGAAATTCTTGCGAGACGTCTGGGTATACCAAGAGCATTTCTGTGCCAGTGCAACACTCCAAAGCTGTTGTTTTACATTTATTCATTTAATTATTCCTCGCTTCCATGCCAAACCCATAATTATTTTCACATTAACACCTGCTGCATCTCCCGTGTGTTTATTATCGGTTTAATCCTCTTCATTAGCTGGGTTTACCTGGGTTATGCACTGCTGTTTATTACAGTCAGCCAGTCAGCCTGGCGTGCCATAAATTGTAAACCAAGTGCATGTGACATAAAAAAAAACAAGGGGGCACACCTATTGTAGTTCTAATAGCAGTGAGAGGCACATTTTTTGTTTCCTTTGCTTGCCGTCTCTTTTCCCTGGCACAGCTCGCCCTGGCACTGCTTATGTTATTCATGGACACACTCATTCCCGGCAGCAGCGGCGGCATGGTTCGATAGTGAAGCTGTAAAGCAGTTTCAGCTAGCCATAAACACATTTGATGAAAACAAATTAGGAGCGAGAAATATAACTGACGGAAAACATAACAGCCGGCAATGGAATCACATTAGAGGAGGGCGCCGGATGCCGCGGCAAATAAATGTACATTTAATAAATGGATGAACGCAGCGCATAAAGCCTTGCATTTGCCAAAACTCATTCATCATTTGAAATGTGTCCCTCTTTTTTTCCCCATTAAAATCCATATTAAAAGAAATACCTCGCCAAATAAATGGCTGGCTTTAACAAGTTGACAGCCTCACACCACAGGCGTTACCTGTTGACACTTAAGTGTCCTGTAATGTCCCTTGAAGGAATGCCAACGCCTCTGAGATGGAGTCACTTTTGGCTATAATCTTTTGAAGACATGGGACGAAAGTGTGTCTGATTTGTTGCTGTGACGCAGTACTATTCTTGTTAATGAATTTTTAATATCCTTAATGACAGGAGAGGAACGATGTAATTAAAAGAGCAAGTTAGGGAAAACGCTGACTCCAACTCTTTATGGGAACCGTTTTAATGTTAGTTTAATTGGAACTAACACATTATCTTAATGAACAGATTGCCTTGGAGGAGATCATTTCCCCTCCCCTATAGCAGGCTGAAACTAGCCACTATATGCGGCACAAGAAAGTCCTTTTTTAAACCTATAAGCGATGACAGCCGGGACAGTTTTGAATAGGATTCAAAGAAGCGATTCAATTGTCAGTCGCCCTAGGGCCAGGCAATGTATGAGTATTTTATCGATATTAGTCTAGATATCGTCCGGGATGTTATATATTGTAATATTGTGATATGGCATATATCGTTTTTTTCCTTGTATTAAAGGGTGCATTACAATAAGGTGATCTTACCTGACTGTTGTACTGTTTGTAGCTGTTCTATAATTTGCCTTTTCCTACTCAGATAGGCTCTTTATGAAGGCATTACTGAACATTATTTATCAAAGAATCTCACTGTGTAAATATTTTGTGGAAGTCCCACAATATCAATATCGATGTATTTGGTCCAAACATATCGTGATAATGGATTTGGTCCATATCACCGGTCCAGCCCCTATGGCTGTAGCATCGACTCAGTGGTGTAAACAACATACTCCTACATAAACTCTCTGTGTCAAAAGACACAGAAAGGGGGAATGGGGAGGGGGGGGAGGGGGGGGGGGTGCAGGCAGAGTATAGCTTTAGACGCTCCGTGGCGTGAAAAGACATGCATAAAGTCGGACGTGGCCAGCCAGCGGACAAATTGACCACTCCACTAACCTTGACACGAATGACACCTGGACAGCTATCACCTCTATACGTCCAGTTTTTACTCACCCCGAGAGAGAGAGAGAGAGAGAGGAAAACACGGGGAGGCGGGATTGAAGAGAGGGGTCGTTTTTTTGTGTTTATTTTTACGCCCGGGATGCTTTGGGCAGTTGAGTTTAATTTGGGATTTACAAGTGACATTGTGGCCCCACGGCTGTCCTCTTACTGGGCCGGGTTTATGGAGTGAGACAGTGGGGTCCTTTTCCTTGTGATTAGGAGGCCTGCGACCGGCCATGCACAAAGTATTATAGCCCACAGCATTATGTATCAGAGTTTACAGACCCCCTCCATCTCCCCAGACCCCAGCATCAGCCACCAATCAAACCCCCCTGCCCCCCCTCATCCAACCCACCCCCTCACACTCACACCTAGGGAAGGTCAAGGCTTTCAAACAAGTCAATAACAAATGAAGATGTGTAATGTCTCCCACCGGTACGGGGAAGGGAAAAAGACATAGGAAAAAGGACATTTTTAAGTGAGGAAAGAGGGTGCTCGCGCGAGAGAGAGAGAGAGAGAGAGAGAGAGAGAGAGAGAGAGAGAGAGAGAGAGAGAGAGAGAGAGAGATGGAGATGGAAAAAAAACAAACAGATTAATATTATATTGAATGATTTGGGGTTTTCCAACTAAAGGGGGTGAAATTGGTGTATGAAGTGTGAACAGCCACATGACAACCTGCAGGCTTATCTCACGGAGGCTGTTTGGCTTAAGCCCCGGCATTAATACACTGATAGCCTACGGAATAGCCAAGCATAAAATGAATGTGAAAGGCTGAAGAAACAACAAGAAAGAGGATGAAAGTGGTTAGGCCTCCCGCTTAACAGACCAGAAATATAGAACGACCACCGGCATTACAGGCAGGCCCTCATTGATAGGAGTCTTATTTTTGGAGAACAGCTTTTGTCATTGCTTTCCAAACACAACTGGCAGAGACAAATAGGAAAGGGGGGAGAAAAAAGTTTTTATCGGAAACTTTGGCAAACCTAAAAATAAACAAAATGTCCCTAGCCAAAATGAAACATAACGAACTTTGAGGTCATTTGCCCACTTTAAGGTTGAATAATAGGCACTATTTTTAAAATTATTCACAATTAATAAACAAGAATCCGGTAAAATAAAGGCGATTTGTGGAAGCAAATCCTCTGCAGCGCTTTTGTAACTTAGCCCAGTGTGGCAGCTTTTATCCCTTTATTTTATTGATTAAAGAAATCCCAGAGGCACTAAAACGTAGAGTCAATGATTAATGTCCCTCTCAGAAAAAGAAATTATATGGAATAAATTAAACTACTGCGGCAGCAAATTGAAAAATAAGAATGTAAATGAGCTTTGAATACTTAATATCATAGAGAAAAATAGGCAATGAGGCCCAAAAATGATGAGGGATTGGCTCAGAAACATGACATTAACTCTAATGGCAAAAGAGTAGATTTTCCCTACTGTCAAAAATTTAACTGTCGCATGTGATTTTCTGCCAGGTAAATGAATAATGAGAGACAATGTGTGGCAATTGAAAGAGCTAACCTTGTTCACCAAGTGAAAGACAGACTCACTGTGGCCTATCAGCCCCCAAAGTGTGAAAAACGAGAATACACTATGAAATCTTGAGTGCTGGCTGTAAAAATCCTGAGTGTTGGCTATTTCTTTCCTTTACTTGTTGTTATACTTCTTTATTTTGTTATTGTTGCTACAATGTTGAGGAACTGAAACCAAATAATTTTACCCTTGAGTTCTAGTGTATAAGATGTAACAACCGATGTGCATTTTGCATTGCAGGTGGAGAGATCATTTTTTTCAGGAAGTATAGCTACAGAATGTGTTCATACAGAAATAATACAAGCAATCTTAACGCCACTGTTTCACTCAAGTCTATAGTTCACACTCTGTTCATGTGTACGAGGAATATTTCTCATGCAATGGAAGAGATGGCAAACAGTTCAGTCTGCTGTAGACAGACGTGTGTGTGTTTTCTCTGAGCACTGTGGCATCTGCAATCGGAATAAACTCGTCCCGAGAAAGTACTTGAAAGGCAATTTTGGGTTTCTACGTCCTGCCTCCCTTCCATAACCCCCAAACCCCCCCCCCCCCCCCCCCCGGTTAGGTTATCCGCCAGTAAAGAGAGGGGGTGGGGGGGGAGGGAGGGAGGGAGGGTAGGTGTGCACGCCACGGCGCGGCGTCATCCATGGCTCCCTCGGTTGGAACCTTTAATTATAACTGCACAGTATCAGTTACAGCAACCTTGCACAGATGCTAAAACCCTCGGAGGGCTTGGCTACTCTAGCTTACTTAATCTGAGCAGGAAGCAAGCACAGATACACTACTGTACCATCAGCCAATTAAATCGGGAGCCAGGGCGGAAGCCACATCCTGCCTCGGTGTCCAATCACAGCTCGGGAACACGGCAAGTCACATGACCCTGGCTGCCGCTGCTTAGCATCCTCGGTCAATGCCTGTTTTCGTATTTTTTTTTCTCCTCTCTTCCTCTCTCTCTCTCTCTCTCTCTTATCCCCCCCTCGCATCCCATATTGTTATTTGCCTCTTTCTTCCCTTCCTTCTCTCTCTCGTGCGCGCCCTCTTTCCAGAGGATATAGTGGAGGCCTGTGCGTGCAGAGCTAAAGACGCTATAAAAATTGCTGAGGTATAAAATCGAAAGTGCTCAAGCTGTCTGCGAGCGGGACGGCTGGCTGGTCCCGGGCCTGTTTGGTGCCGGTGAAGGATCCTCGGCCAGGACCCGCCAGTGCTGTAAATCACACAAAGTTGGAGCTTGTTTGTTTACATATTGCAGGCTTTACCGTGGGGCCTGTACTTCAGTATAGGAGCAGCGCTGCGCTGGGCCCAGGCTGCTCTGCTGTATGGCTCATAAAACTAAAAGAATGTAATGATTGTGTGCAGCAGGATTCACACACCCAGCAACTTGTTTGCCAGTGATACTGTGATGGTGTTAGAACACGCACAACAATACCATTATGGTTTTTACAAAGAATTACAGTGTGTGTGTGTGTGTGTGTGTGTGTGTGTGTGTGTGTGTGTGTGTGTGTGTGTGTGTGTGTGTGTGTGTGTGTGTGTGTGTGTGTGTGTGTGACCATCATCCTCTGGGCATATATTCAGTATGTATCTATCTACATATTGATAACATATAATTAAAATATATTGAAAGATGACTGGTTCTGTTTTAACGGTTACAGAATTTTGGAGCCTTATATTTATTTATTTAATATTGTGACATGAGTGTTTTCTTGATTTTAGCCACTTAATCCTTGTTTAATGCCCAATACTGTACCAGGGAGTCCCCCGCTAAATTAGTTAATACAGCATCACCATTATTTTAAACACTTTATCCATTTATACGTTGGCTATTCAAAAAATATCAGATGTACAAGCTCACAGCACATCACTTCATGCCACACTGCAAACTATTTTTGAACATTTGGGGAAAAACTCTTGAAAGTGTTCGAAAAATGTTGAATAATAATTGTATTTCTTTTTTAAACATAAATGTTCTCTTCTGGGGGTCCCCGGCACAAAACATTTTCAGATTGGGGGGAGGGGGGGGGGTCCACGGCCAAATATATACCAATTTGGGGGTCCTTGGCGCGAAAAAGTCTGAGAACTAGCTGCTCTAGAGGGTTTAGCGGTATAAAGACCAGGATCACAGTGTACCTTCAGACGGCAGGCGGCAGGCTGCACTGCGTGGCCCAGTGCGCTGGCATACGGCAGCTTTTAAAAACACCCAGTGAGGTGTTACAGTGTCTTTCCAGGTTGCAGTGCGAGCCAGAACACTTATCCTTAAGAGAGATCAAGCCTGCATGCTATCTTATCTGCCTGTACAGTACAGCAGTGTACACATACTGTACAAGTACACTCAGTCACTCATGCTCTAGCTCCCTGCTTACTGAACATCACATGCAGGCCACACAGCACTCCAAGCTGCTCTTGCCTGTAATCCATATGAGCGCTTGTGTACGTCTGTGCATCGTAGTGTGTGTGTGTGTGTGTGTGTGTGTGTGTGTGTGCGTGTGTGTGTGTGTGTATAAGAGGAGGAGAACACAAGGAGACAGTGGAGAGTGACAGTGTGCGCGTCCCTGTTGTTTAGTGACAGTCACAGACAGATCTGTGCGTGTGCATGTGCGTGTGTCTGTGTGTCTGTGTGTGTGTGTGTGTGTGTGTGTGTGTGTGTGTGTGTGTGTGTGTCTGTGTGTGTGTGTGTTGTCTAGTGACAGTCACAGTCACAGACAGATCAGAGTGTACCTTTTTTTGAAAGGCTTCACAGTCACACCTGAACTTCTCCACTGATAAAGCATAGATCTGTGCTTTCTTCTTCCACAGTATTAAATGTTACGGCACTCCTAGAGACCCCACCACATAACCAACATATATAGCAGTGGTTCTCAAACCTTTAGACCCCCCCCCCCTTCTTACATCTGACAAAAAAGGAAACCCCACACGCGCACTTTCTTTTTAGACGTGTTAACCACTTAACCCATTAAAACCATTTTAGATTTGAGCTAAAAAGCATTATTTTATACTTTGGCTATTCAAAAGTAGCAGATATACAAGCTCATAGCGTGTCACTTCACGGCACGCTAGGAGCTTGTAGATCTGCATTTTTTATATATATTTTTAACTCAAATCTTTGCTTCCGGGGGTTCCCTGGGACAAAATATTTTGAGATGGCGGGTCGGCGGCCAAATACAAATAACTTTGGCAGTCCTTGACATGAAAACGTTTGAGCACTAAACAAAGGATTTAGAAGACATTTGTAGAATTGGCCTCACGTCTTAATGGGTTAAGCCCTATGCATACAATGAATAGTAACAAGATCTGTAGATCTGCTATTTTCGCTATTTCTGAAAGTTTTTCAAACATGTTTTCTGTGTGACGAGTTGGACTGATATTACATTGAGAACATACAGGCAGACAGTGGATGAAAGCAAGTTATGATTTTATACAACATGTTCAAAATGTTGGACCATCTCCAAACAGATAAGTCCTCACGCCCCCACTGTGATCTTTGGCGCCCCACCCCCCCCCCCCCCCCCTCCCCAAAGGGGGGCCCGACCCCAGGTTGGGATACCACAGATGAATACTGTACTGTCTGTACTGCGTTTTGATCTGAGAAGTCAAATCTCCCACACAGTGGGATGCGTTGCCATAATCACATAACTCGCTATAGTGCGTCATTCCCGTACACGTCGGCGAGGTCGGTGTCATTTCCCTATGTGTTTTATAGCCCCTCTTTTGCTAAAAAGTGTAAATTTGTGTTTGTCCGGGGCCCACGGACGAACCGCGTACACAACAAGGCACGGCAAACTAGAGAGAGAGAGAGAGAGAGAGAGAGAGAGAGAGATAGAAAAGCGAGGGATGCAGGCGACAGGTAAACAACACATCCCGCTGTTGTCTTCACTGTTCCACTTGGCATTTTAATGGAAGGGAATCTGATGTAACATATAGAGGTAACTACAGCAGGCAAAAGCAGCAGCACAGCCTCCATACCAGAGGGGGAAAACTTAACTCCTCAGACCTATGCATTAAACATATTGTAGAATAGAGTGTAACATTTATCACTGTCATTCCTAGAGAGTTTGTGTAAATTTAAATGCGCTCAAGCGTGCTGATCCAACCCCCCCCCCCCCCACCCCCACTCCCCTCACCACCCCCCACCCCCCCAAACCGCCGCCTCCCCAATGTATGCGAACAATGCCACCCCAAAGCCCATTTTCCTGAAATCTTTCTCATTGTTCTGCACGACCATACCGCCAAACAGCTATTCATCTTTTGGGAATATGCTGTACACAAATGTCTTTGTACGTCCGCCCGCCTTTTTCTTCCACAGCCCATGTTTCACGTTGCCAAAAAGATATCTGTAAAGAGCTCTTGTCTCTTTTTTCGCGGTATAGTAATAAGTCTTAAAGATTAGTCAATATGTCACGGTTTAAAAAAAATGTGTGATGCTTATTTTACCACTTATCGATATGTGAATTGGAAGATGATTTTCATTTGATTAAAAGCCCTTTCTTTCTGAGGGTGCTGAGGTGTGGTGACTAAACAATTTTCTCCATCACTTTTCTCGGTTTCTCCATTTAGCATTAAATGATTAGCCTCGCTGAAGGTGTTTTATTCTGAGCCGCAGAAAGCAACGTCGACCGGATTACAGCCCGAATACAATTAAATGAGAATTTGTAGATTATTTGAGAGAAGTGCTTTTCCAGAATTGCAAGGGGCTGGCGTCAAATGAAACAATAATGCCTTTAAGTGTGGAATATATAGGGAAAGTAGTGCATGGCAATACCGGCTGACACTTTGTACATTAAAATAAATTACCTAACCTTTCCAACTCGCAGTGACAAAAAAACAGGAAAAATGACAGATAATGGGTTATTATTCACTGAGAGATCCTATACATAATAATGATGTCATCAATAATCGCCGTGATACCACAGCTCCTGCGGCTTTTAAAAAACATTTAGGGGAATTACTTTTTCTTTTTTTGAATCATCAGTCCAAGTCCGGGCCTCAGCCAGTCAGCTGGAAAAAAAGGGACAGAGCCTTAAAGAGTGCTAGAGAGAGAGAGAGAGAGAGAGAGAGAGAGAGAGAGAGAGAGAGAGAGAGAGAGAGAGAGAGAGAAAGAGAGAGAGAGAGAGAGAGAGAAGGGGAGGGTAAGACAGAGGGAGGGGGGAGCGAATGAGAGAGAGGAAGGGAGAGAGACGGGGAGAGAGTGGGGATAGACAGAGCTGAAAGAGAGAGGGAGGGAGGGAGAGCTGAAAGAGAGAGAGAGAATGAGGGTCTCCGAGAGAGGGAAGAAAGAAAAATGTAGCACATTATGTTTGTGGAAGCCTGTTACAAAACAGCACTCATGAGTCAATTTGGCAAATAATGCAAGCAGAACCCGACTGAGAGCCCCCATCAGTACCTTTAACGTGCAAGGTTGTCAGTGGCTCGCAGAGCAACAATATGTCTCATCTGACAAATAATACAATCATTATCCTTCAGGGATTCCTGTTATTTATTTTTTATTTCTCCTTTATTTAACCGCTTAAAGCTGCTGTCGTACGTGATATTTGTTACAATTAAGTGTTAAATAGGCTACTATTATGATTGTGATCATTGCTATAGAGAGAAAGTTTCTCCATCTCTCCAGCTCTTTAGTAAACATTTTCAAGGATACTCGTTTTGTCCAATCAGGAGAGAGCGGGATAAACAAGTGCAATTGGAAGTGGAACACAAGCTTTGTGGGGTTTGTCTCTCCTGATTGTATTCAATTTGTAACCTAAAAAAGAAAAATTGGTTTATTAAAAGAGCTGGAGAGACAGGTAAACGCCCGACTATAGAGCTTTAACGTTCTAATAATAATTTAGTATTTTTGTACTTTGTCATATGATGTTGTAGCTTGTACATCTGCAATTTTTTGCTCCTTCTTTTTTTTAAAGAATTATGAACATTTGATAAAGTCCTATATTGACATGCCCAAAACAGGGATGCCATGTTGAAAGTGGTTACCGTACCCAAGGTTATCTCTTTTACAAGGAAGCAACAAGAATAGATTACAACATTAAATACAAAACAAACCAAGAGCATAAAACATAAATGACACCTTTATACAAACTCAAGTAAAGCAGCTGCAGACCTTCTGTGTTTAACATCGAGTAAACTTTTAAAATCACCCACGGGGATAAAATGATCCAGTTTAATATATCGTCTCTGTCGGGTGGAAACCTCATATGTCCAAACCTGTTACTTTTCTGGATTCAAATTAAAAAATAGCAGATCCACAAGCTCATCTACGAGCTTGTGGATCTGCTACTTTTGATGCTTTTGTGTGACGAATTTACAAAAGAAACTATTGGATATAAGAGGTTTCTGCCTGACAGCAGCGGTATATTATTATCTTAGAACCATGATGCGTAAAAACTAAAGGCCATCTTCCCAAATTGAGTGGACGGACGAGGGACAGTAAAATGTGTCTGTATGCTCTGTGTCCCCTGCAAAACCTCTGGCAGAGGTCATCTGAATGGAAGTGAGAAAGTTAAGATTACAAAGATAAACATTCTCTCTCTCTCTCTCTCTCTCTCTCTCGCTCTCTCTCTCTCTTACACACACACACACACACACACACACACACACACACATACACACACACACACACGCACGCACGCACACATAAGCATACGCACGCTTCAATGCTTGTCACAATTCACTCTTGTCCTTTTTAATGAGCCTAAGTCCTTTGAACACAAAGGGAAGGCGTCTGAGCAAAAAGGGCTAAACATCTGCTTAACTCCACACTTCTACAAGTGCACACGCGCGCACGCGCACACACACACACACACACACACACACACACACACACACACACACACACACACACACACACACACACACACACACACACACACACACACACACACACACACACACACACACACACACACACACACACACACACACACACACAGAGAGGGACGGGGACAGGGGACAGGATATGCATATATTTACTTATGTGCCTCTGACCTCAAAAGAAGTGCTGTTTTTCCTGTGCAATTTGGTCTTAGTGTTTGGTGCTTAAGTGTGCACATAGAGGATGTGTGCATGTTTTTATGCATGCATGCATGCATAGATGCATGTGTGTGCATGCCTGAGTGTGTCTGCATTTCTGTGTGTGTGTGTGTGTGTGTGTGTGTGTGTGTGTGTGTGTGTGTGTGTGTGTGTGTGTGTGTGCGTGTGGCGTGCGTGCATGTGTGCATGTGTGCACGCTTGCTGTGTGGTATAAATCAGCATCAGGGCTCATCAGACAGGTCAGAGTGATCAAGCAAATGAAATATCTGGTCTTTGGGAGGCGAACAGTGAAAGATAGAGAGTTGCTTTATTATCCCTGTCAGAGCAAGAACTCATGTGCACCTCACAGTCAGTGCAATGATTTACACCTTCTCAAAGGGTATTTCACTGACGTACAGTTACATGTACCTCCTTATGTGCTTGAAGATATTATACATTATATCGTCGCTGTCGGGCAGAAACCTCGTATCTCCATGTTCTTTTTGTGTTTTTTAATGAATTAACGCACTACTTGATCATACAGTTTTGGACATAATGAGGTTTCCACCCGACAGAAACGATATACTTACACTTAAATTATACATTGTACACTTACACTTATATAAATGTCTTTAAACGTCTCGATGAATTGAATACACAGGACCACAATGGAAACAAGCCCTTTGTGTTCGCTTTTTGCGTTTTCCTTTTAGCACCGTTTATATAAACGTACCACTGTACAATTTACAATTCACAATTTAGGCATTCAGACACTCTTAATCCAGAGCGATTTACAGTAAGCAAGGATCATGAATCTAACAGTAGAATATATCTGTACATTGAAACTATACACACTATAGGATGCCAGGTCAACAATGACTGGCATCTGTCTACATAACTTGCTATCTAAATGACTACGGCAAGTGCTAAGGGCTAAGGTGGAGTCTGAAGAGGTGAGTCTAGTACAATAGTACTATACTATTTACAAACTGTTAAAGTATGCAATCAATTATGCTGGGCATGTCATAGTAGGCGAACATTCAGCAAAAATATGCGAAATATGCAAAAACAAGCTCACAACAAGTCGCACACGTGTCGCACACAACACAAGCTTGTACATCGGATATTTTCAGTTGTAGTGATTTGGTGTCGAGGGAAAACAGAGGCGGCCAAGGATAGGCCCGGGTATAAACAAAGCACAGCGTACAGGGTTAAATAACACGTGCTGTATAATGACACAAAATATCAGATCTACAAGCTCATAAAGCATCACAACGCGATGCATTGCCATTCAGGAAAATGTTTGAAAATAATGGGAAACTGCCCGAAATAGGAATGCCAGTTTGATAGTGGTTTGGAAAATAGGCCAAATGCCCTAAATGTAAATATGAAAAGCGGGATTTTGATCATTAAACGAGCACATTTTGTTTGATATTTTCCTCTATTTTCCCATTGATTAATTAGCTCCAATTGGCGCTGATCATTCGGTGCGGCGCGTTAACGCGACACCATACATATCTGTGACGGTCATTTTCACGAGAAACCGTTTACCGCCTGCACGGCGGCGGCAGAAAATCTTAAATAAATTTAATTGTCTGCATCCGCCATCAGAAATGACTTTATGCATTTTGCTTCATAATTAAGAGCATTCACATCCATAAACTTAAATCACTGTGCACAGCTGTTGAGGTGTAATTAAAGCATTAAATATGTGAACAATCAACTCCCCGCTAAACAAGATGACACCGATGCTCTCGGCGCGCACAACTTAGAGGTGAACTGAAAGCCTTTTGTTTTTGTCCCCCAACTAGGAGCCCTGCGGGGCTCCCAGGGTGTCTCTGTCTCCGCTCGCTCTCCTGTTTTCTAATTCTCACTTGTCATCCCCATAAATCTGACAGGACCTCCTCAGCACCAAGCAGCTGAATTGATGCTAACGCTATTAGCTGATGATTTAATGACACTCTCGATGAGGACAGCCATCGTGCCACCTCTTTCTATCATTCTCTCCTTTTTTTTCACACTCCACCCGCCTTCCGGCTAAAGCCCAATTTATACTTCGTTGTACGACGGCGCGCGCAGCGGAAATACCCGATCTG
Organism: Gymnoscopelus braueri; assembly: GCF_963280865.1. NCBI lineage: Eukaryota > Metazoa > Chordata > Actinopteri > Myctophiformes > Myctophidae > Gymnoscopelus > Gymnoscopelus braueri. Next base: position 46,298,798 of record NC_137619.1, on the reverse strand, counting down.
TAAGATTACAACGCGTCGCACGCTCACCGCGTGGTGAGCTTACAAATCGTCTATTTTCGCCGGCGCGACGCTGTATAAATTAGGCATAACAGATACAGAGGATCGGTGTGTTTTTGAGGACGGGGGACGGGTGCGCTCGTATCTCATCCCGCCTCCATTACGCCAAGGTCACTCGGTTGCTTTTCTTAATATGATCAGGGAAAGTGTCACTTTTGCAGTTCTGCGGCAGTAAATAAGGAGCGGCTCTAATTTGAATGTAGTGTACCAGAGGCCCTTTATGGGTTGTTAATTTAGTGTTTAAATACATTTAACAGTTGAGAGAGAGTACTGATTAGGCCGGCACTCCGAGTGAAGGCTATTTTTCTCTCCAATGTGTTCGGTGCCTTGTTACAGATGTGCATTATTGTTATGGTGTGATGGATGAATGCCATGGATATTTTGAATTAAGAGCCACTGCAAAGGGCACAGTGAAAGATGATTATTTCCACATACTTTTTCCTCCCCCCTTCCACTTTAATTCTTAGACATAACGAATGTAGTGATCCTGACGAAATGTGTCTTTTTTGAGAAGATAAAAAAAGAACATCCGTCAGTATTTGAGATGTGCGTCTATAAAAGAACTCCGTTTTACACCACAATGTCTCAAGGTGACTCAAATCTTTAACGGTATAACCAAAAAAAAATCCTTTGCTGTCTTACTACCGATTATTCTGCAAGAGTAAATGTCAGCTTCTTTTCAAATGGAGAGATGGCTCACTAGACAAAACTACTAAACAGTGTGACGTATAATACACAACTGGAACCACATTTAAACAACTACCAGTCAAATTAGTAAATTAATACCTACAGCAGGTTAATTGATATACCTATATACAGTAGCTCCATTCGTTCCAAGCCAAGCCCAAAGCACAAACCATGCCTGTAATGTCCTCACTAGGAAACCTGGACAGCGACAACTGATATAGTCCTCGGCCCTGTGTTATTGTCTGTTATTATTTCCCCTTAACTCAACACTTTCGCACACTTCCTCCTCCTGCCCAGCCATGGCGAGAGCAGACGGTTGACCATGAAAGCCAATAAGGCCCGGGCGGCCGCCTCCGCGATCACAGATTTCTCCTGACACCCAACGCCAGTTATGAAATTGGGGGATAAGTTAATGTGTCACAGTAGCATTGATTTTTCATTTGCTTCCCTGCTGCCCCCAGTCTCCCAGCAAGCCAGCCAGGCCTTGCATTGGGGCCTTTTTCCCTCCCGTGCTTTCAGGATGGATTACCGTGGCCGCAGCAGCAGAGAACGGCTGCACCGGCACGACGCGATGACATGGGGGGGGGGGGGAATGGGCTGCTCGTTCATGAGAGGTGCCACACCTGATTACAGGTGACACTCCCCATGCTATAGCGGCTGTCTGTTGTGCCAGCATATAGCACCGCCACGTGATTGGAGGATGATCACTTCCTGGCATCATAGCCATAGCTGATATCGTTGCTGTCGGGCAGAGACCTCGAACTTTGTGTGTTTTTTTTTTTCTCGTAAATTAACGCCCTACTTGATCATACTACAGCTTCACACAAAAGCATCAAAAGTAGCAGATCCGCAAGCTCAAAACTTTTTGAGCTTGTAGATCTGCTACTTTTGAATTTGAATCCTGAAAAGTACCAGTTTTGGACATATGAGTTTTTTTCCACCCGAAAGAGACGATACACTACACTGTAAAATTCTGAGCGACTCTGAAAGTGTACAAATAATTGCCCCAGAATTAAACACTCAGGATTTTAGGGTGTACTGTGAGAAGAGAGAAAACATGTCTCTGAACGCACCAATTAACGTTCTACATTTTTGGACATTGCTCAACACTGCTCATATGGCAGTACGTTCTCTGAAACATAATATATTATAACTGCAAAAAAAGTCATATTTTGGCTTCTTTTCAGAATGTGAACCCAGCATTTAACCTGCTGTTATATTTCTCATCCGCTATATATGAATGAACTATAAATCAATGGGGGGGGGGGGAAATCTAAGAAAACACAGATATTTTAACAGTACTAATGATGTATGGAGAAAAAGAGAAGAGACTTTCTATTCTATATAGCTGAGGATAAAATGAGCACTATAAGAAATCTGTGCCTGGTCCCTGTGAAACGGAGGCGGGGGGAGAGAAAAAAACGCACTCACGTAACGACAACACGGTGCTCAATGAGCTATGTCCTCAGTTCCATATGAGATTGGTTAATACAAAAGCTTGCTGCTGAAAAACATTGTCCTGCTCCCAGTGACAAAGACAAAGTGCTTGGTGTTCGGCGCACGCGAGTCAAAGGGACAGGTGACGACAGGGAGGGAAAAAGCAGGGAGGGAATTTGAATTTCACATCTACGAAGAGGCAGCACGTCATTAAAAAACCCTAATTTCGGTGTCAGGTAGACTTACAGGTGATCCATCATGTTGTCAGAGGAATTTTCATTTTTATTTTTCAAAGCACTTCAAAGCGCTCCTTTTCCAGCTTCTTTCTACGTTTCCTTTTCAATTAGATTTACGAGCAATTAACAGAGAGATCCAGTCGTCCTGTGTGTGTGTGTGTGTGTGTGTGTGTGTGTGTGTGATGAAGATATTTACACCCACGCCCGTTCAAGCAGATCCAAGGATTTTTTTTAAAACAACAAACTATTCAGAATACAATTAAATTCTGCGCATTTTTCCATTAACGGCAAAGAAAACACAGTAAAACACATTATATGTTATCTATTAGTAGTATTGAATAATACGCCTGCAGGAGTTGTCATATAATGTGAACTTCCTATTCAATAAAAGACCGAGAATAATTAATCCCAGGTTAATATGCAGATTTCTTTTGACAATTTGTGGCAAGTGGGCGGCCGTAATGGCCCCCGCACGACGCACACAGTTACATATACCACCCAGCAAAGTGCATATCAGCACCCATAAATGCCATTTATTGGTACATTTCTAAACGTTAACGCTTGTCACCTCCAATCTCTCCCAAGCAGCCTCTCGCACTTGGGGAAATGAAATGCATGTTGAGGGGGACACGAGGAGAGGACACACGTTAACCCAGATAGACTGTGACAAAACACCATTACCTTCCCCTGTTCACACTGTGACGCACAGGACAGCTCGCACTCGCCCTGTCCCTCCCAGGAATCCATCTAAATGAGAGATACTCTCACTCTCTCACACTGCATGTGGATGCTATAGCTGTGGCCGACCTTCCATTTGCACATGTCTTAGCATCGTTGCCGTCATGCAGAAACCTCTCATCTCCATATTTTAACTTTTTGAGTTTTTACGTAAATTAATGCCATACTTGATCACACTGTAGCGTCACACAAAAGCATCAAAAGTAGCAGATGGACAAGCTCCCGCCACGTTTTGAACTTGTCGATCTAATGTTTTTGCTATTTTTGAATTTGAATCCTGAAAGTAACAGTTTTGGCCATACAGTATGAGGTTTCCACCCGACAGAGACGATATGTACCTACACTGAAAACATGACGTGTGCATTTATGAATATTATTGCATATTATATATTGTGATTGTTGACCTTCTTTTCTTTGTTTTATGTAATTAGCCAGGTGTTATACTGTACTTAAAGACATTTTCAAATATAGCAAAACAATTGCCAATCTACAAGCCCAATCTACGCGTTGTGAACTTGTGATGCAACACATTGGCTATGTGGCCAGATTGGCTATTTTAGCTATTTTTTAAATTCAAAATAAAACATTTTTGCCTCTGGTAAAACATTCAGTAGGATAGACGCCAAAAAATATATTGGTTTTTATTTGCCCAAAATAGGGACCCGAGGGTTAAAGTTGTTTAAAATTCTAAAAAACTAAATAAATTGTGTTCATGTTCCAGAGAGTCATTGTACAGTCCAGTATAGTGCACTGTCCAGTACACAGCTAACAGTCAGACTGGTGTAAACACACACACACAGTGCAGTAATAACAGCTTATTGTTTGAGCTCCTGTCCACAGAGTGGTGTGTGGATGGTGGATGGTGATATCCCTGAGATGGATGTGACATGGGCTTGGTCCGGTGTTCTCCTGCTGGTGTCGTAACGGGGATATATAACCACTGTCGTCCTTACTGGGCTCCTTAAATGGACAAAAATGCCAGGGCAGCAAAAAAATGGCGAACGAACCACGGCGCTTCATTAGCGGGAGCCCTCCCAGCATGCTTTGCGATGACAAATGATTGACTTGGAACAATATCTAAGCCGATCAGGATAAAGTACCAGCCATTTCAAGGCTCAGCAAAATTCAAATTCTAATTAGACCTTGCACCACATTCCAAATAAAAATGGTTCCCTAGGTGGCTTAGCCTTTCAGGTGTCTCTCCCCGACCACTGAAACAAAACGAATAAAGAAAATGATTAAAGCGATAACAAAGGCATAAAATTCAAATTATAGCAGCATCACATCTGGGATCTGTATGTCACTGCACTGCCATTCCCCCCCCCCTCTCTCTCTCTCTCTCTCTCTCTCTCTCTGTCTCTCTCTCTCTCTCTCATTCTCTCTCTATATATCCTGCATTCTCTCTCTCTCGATTTCTCTCTTTCCGTCTCTCCCTCCCACTCACTTACTTTCCTTCTCCCTGTCTCACTTGCATGCACGCACACGCACGCACACGCACACACACACACACACGCACAACATTCCATTCTTTCTGCATAAGGGCAATCAAAGAACAGAGGGGAGCGAGAGACAGAGAGAGACCGAGAGAGACAGAGAGAGACCGAGAGAGACAGAGAGAGAGAGAGAGAGAGAGAGAGAGAGAGAGAGAGAGAGAGAGAGAAGGCAGGGAAATTAAAAGGTAGAGAGCGAGAAGGCAAATAGGCTCTCAGCTTTAAGGTTATTAATGAGTCCTCAAAAAATGTGCGACTTTTCCAATCTCCGTGAGAGGCGCTTGAAGGAGCGTGCAGATGAAGCTGACCTTCACAATGTTCTTTGGTCTTTAGTTAAGAAATTCACTCACCATTATGGCATCATTAGGGAAACAAGGATAAAATTACTCCATGGTTAATGACCTATAGGATCCCCCACCAAAATTTGTTTCAGATCTAATAAAACTGAGCTTAACACACTCAAGTGAAATATGAGGACTGTTACACGGGCGGGTATTAAAATGTGGGGGGAAATAGATTTTCTGAAGCTAGGAGGACTGGACTTTTCAAATCAGATAGTAGAATGGAATTTTCTGGGCAATAAATTCTACCATGTCTCAATTTCTTTTTTTTTCCTTCTTTTTTTTCCCTTTTTTTCGTCTTCTTCTTCTCCCAGAATTTCTCTTGCCTGTGATGGAATCTGTTTAGTGGGATGGCCTCTAAAAATTCATTGCCAACTGCGGTCTCCTCCACCTCACAGATGGATGGATAGATTGATGGATGAACAGCCAAATGGGCAAATAAGTGAAGAAAATTACGCGCGCACAGAAACTCTGTGTATGACGGAAATAAGTGATTAGACACATAATATGGATTCCTGAATATCCCCAGAGGCTCTGGGAAGGGAGTGAAGACTCAATAACTATCATGGAAAATAAAATAAAACATTTGTATCAACCACTTATTGTAGTAGTTATGTTATTTCCTACTATTTATGGTGAAAATAGGGACGCCAGGTTGAAAGTGACTAATATACGTCACTGACCAAAGTCCCCCAGGGGTCCACACTAGGCTCCTTCCTTTTTTCTCTGTACACCAAATCCCTTCACCTGAAAATAGCCGATCTGCAAGCTCTCAAGGCGACGCGTTGAGAGCTTGCAGAACGGCTATTTTTGGCCGAATATTAACCCCAGAGTAGCGCCTCCAATGACCAAGTGGTTTAAGGCGGGCATATCAACATTGGTCCGCACGATACTGATCATTTTGCGTTGTTTACGTTCTCTTCAGCATGCTAGCAGGGATGAGTGCGTGCCAAGCTGGTAATTAGTGCAACACAGGGCCAGCTTCAGAGGACACACAAAAAGCCATTAGGGAGGGCAATCTAGAACTGCAGGCTATCGGGCCCCTAAGGCACTATAGTGTGCATACATACATACATACATATACATACATACTGTACATACATACATACATACATACATACATACATACATACATACATACATACATACATACATACATACATACATACATACATACATACATACATACATACATACATACATACATACATACATACATACATACATGCAATGCAATGCAATGCAATGCAATGCAATGCAATGCAATGCAATGCATACACGCACACATTCATGCACATTTTCCAGCTCCCCTCTCACATGCGCAATTTACTTTAGATACAAACACACAACAACAAGACCGTCATAATGAAGCTATTTATTTCAACAAGAGGAGGGAGGAAAAGCCTTTTTGAGGCAGCGCTGTTTGATTTAACGTGCTTTGTTTTAGCATGGTTTGGTTTAGTGTGGTTTGGTTTAGCGTGGTTTGGTTTAGTGTGGTTTGGTTTAGCGTGGTTTGGTTTAGTGTGGTTTGCTTTAGCCTGGTTTGCTTTAGCATGGTTTTGTTGCTGCCCCTGAGAGGGGGGGTTTGTGAGCTAATGGCATTTGCTCTCTTTAAACTTTAATCTTTCCTATTAATTCCCTGCAACTGGAGAATGTGCGAGAGTTAATGTTCCATGAACGTGTTTCTCACTCTGCAATCTCTTCAAGCTAATTACCTTCAGGTGCTAAATGGGGGGAAATTGCAATCCATTTGGAAGGGAGAATTCTCGCCTCCCCTTTGCCTATGAAACACTGTGGGCCGCCCGTTAAAAAAGCCCAGAAAGAAAATCAAACAGAAAGAAGTGCATGGGTCTGGAGTAGATCTAATCAAAAGTGGACGTGGCTATCCCTCGCAGCCGGTCGACCCTGATTGGCTCTTTCCTGCTCAGAGGCAGCGTTGGGGACGGTTAAATTGCTTCCTGTGTGTTTTTTCCCGCCTCACTGCTTATCTTCCAGGTCACCTGGAGGTCAGCAGGTGCACGGCAGGCGGACGCATGCGGGAAGCTTCGGGAACAGATGTTTGATTGACATGGATCACGCTGATTGGCTATTAAAGTCCTCTGATGTGATGGGAGAGGTGCACCGAGCGGCCCCTCTGAAGGGTAAACACCAAGGAGATGGAGAGAGAGAGAGAGAGAGGAAGAGATCCACCTTTGGACCCCTTTGAACTCATTGCTTGAGCCTGATGTCAACAGCACACACACTTAACCCGTTAAGGCCCGAGGCCGATTCTACAAATGTCTTCTAAATCCTAACAGTTTTCTGAAAAAAACGTATGTTGCTATATCAGTGCCGTGGTGCTCAAACTTTTTCAGGACCGCCCAAAATGATATGTATTTGGCTGCAGACCCCCATCTCAAAATACGTTGTTCCAGGGACCCCCAGAAGCAAAGATTTGAGTAAAAAAAAAAGCGTGCAGAGCTATGAGCTTGTATATCTGCTATTTTTGAATAGCCCAAAGTATAAAATGACACAGATGCTTTCCCGGTTCTAATGGGCTAAGTATAACACCGTACATGTTTAGGAGCAGTGGAGTGGACGGGTCTATCTCATGATCAAAGGTTTAGTGCGATGGTTCTCAAAGTAGGGTCCGGGGACCCCCCTCAAGACATATCGCGATGTGAGCTCTGGTCTACTTTTGAAAAAATATTGATCTCCCTTGTGAAATGTGAAATCTCTTAAGTGCTGTCCCTGGCGCACAGTATTTTCAAGTGGGGGTCCGTGGCCAATTAATGACATATCAAATTTGGGAGCCCTTGACATGAATTTCTTTGAGAACAACTTAGAACAGGGGTCTTCAACAGGGGGTCCCCAGAGTTACTACAGGGGGGCCGCCAAATCTTTGTGTGATAGGAATAGGATCATGTTTTTTACATGAATCACTTGAACCCCATTCTGAGTGGAACATTGGCCAAAAATAGCAGATCTACAAGCTCACAACGCCTTGGAGCGCGAGGCGTTGTGAGCTTGTAGATCTGCTATTTTTGGCAAAGAGGTTTGGTGTAGAGGGGGGAAAAAATCGAAATATTGACAGTTCAAGTGGTTAAATGTCAGTGTATGTCTAAAACATACACTGATGATAGTGCTGTCAAAGTCTATGAAGCTCTAAGAAAGTCAGAGAAATCTATGAAAATGTCTATGAAAAACACAATTTCATACAATAAATGTAGTGGGGGTTCCTGCTTCTTCTCTCTCTCTGCCAAGGGGTCCTTGCCCTGAAAACGTTGCAGACCCCTGACTTAGAATACAAGCGATTCCCCGAACACATCACTTATCAGTAACCTGAGACCAGCACCTCGTTCCTGGACAAACTAGCCCCAGATAAGGTCCAGCACGCGGGCGTGGGGGTCCAGGACCAGCACGCGGCCTGTGGAGGAGGGCCTGTGTGAAGAGGAAGCTCAGAGATAGAGAGGGTCAGGCTGCGTGAACAATGTGGGACTCCCAGAGACGTTTGCAAAGCGGGGAGGACCCACGTTGTCAGACCTGTTTGATCTTTCCCTTCAAGATGACACAGCAGGAAATTAAAGATGAAAGGGGGCCCTGGACTACTGTCTAATAAACACTGGGACAAAATGACCTCAGCTGCTCCCCCCATATCCGCTCCATGTATACGTGTGGGGGGGGGCTCTTCATTCAGACCGCCGTTGTTGGAATACCCACGAAGCCCTTTGGTAAACAATGGACTGAAAAGAACAATGTCGGGCCGTCAGACTCTGCTGTTGGGGGTCAAGTCAATATACCTTCATTTGTTAGTCTATTTATAGACGGTTGCATAATTAATGTTGCGATGTTCAAGCGCATTTGAATTAGGTTAGGTTAGTTATTAGGACTCAATTATTTGTTCTTGGTTTTTTTACTGTTTATATTGTCACGACAAGATTTTTCTTTTGTTTGATTTATTTTGTGAATGTTTATGCAAATAAATAATAAAAAACATTATATTGCAATTAAAGACTCACATGGTTATTTCTTGTTTAACAGTATTTATGTTATTGACATAGTGCTGGTGTCCAATTATATTTTCACTTTCAGATGCCAAGGAATGGTTATTGACAAAAATAACTATGTTGCTGTAGTGTGGACTGTAATTTACTCATACCTGCTATTAGTGGTTCTCAAAGTGGGGTCTGGGGACCCCTGTAAGTTACAGTGCATCTTTGGATGCAACACTGTAACTTACTGCTTACAGTAACTCCTCACTGGAGCAGTACATGTACTGTACATGTACTGGATGCAGAGGTGGAAGAAGTACTCAGATTTTGGACTTGAGTACAAGTAGCAATACCACTGTACAAACGTATTAGCATAAACATATACTTACAGTAACAAAAGTAAAAGTACTAATCATGCACAATGCCCATTTCACAATCATACTGTATGTATCATGTTGTAATTATTGATCAATAACCACTTAAGCCCTACTTCATACTTTGGCCTATTCGCCGATCCACAGGCTCAATGTGCCACATAGATCAATTAGATTTGAGTCATTGTTAATAATCTAAAATCGGCGTAATCGTGGAGTAAAAAGTACAACATTTTGCCTCTGAGATGTAGTGAAGTAAAAGTATAAAGTAGCACGAAATTGAAATACTCAAGTAAAGTAAAAGTACCTCCCATTTTTACTTTAGCACAGTACTTGAGTAAATGCACTTACTTTACATCACTGGTGTTTTTACAGTAATTCCTCACTGGAGCATTACATGTATTGGATGATTGACCATAGCTTGTGAGGACGGTTTGATTTGTAACAACAAAGGGAATAATAATTTAACGTGTAGGTTATTCCAATAATTCAGACAAAAGAAAGCTCTTGGTATGATGTACAACGTGAAGCCATGCACCTCACACTCTCCCCGGCCATATGTCTGTCTGGTGGGTTAATATGAAATGAATTAGTGGCGGGGAGGGATGCAAACACTCGGTATCTTAGACAAACACTCATCGAGACAGCCCTATAAGCTCCCACCGTGTTAAGGAATCTCCTATCAACAGCACTCCCTTCCATTTATCACAGCGTGTGTGCGTGCGTGCGTGCGTGCGTGCGTGCGTGCGTGCGTGCGTGCGTGCGTGCGTGCGTGCGTGCGTGCGTGCGTGCGTGCGTGCGTGCGTGCGTGTGTGTGTGTGTGTGTGTGCGTGTATTAGTATATTTTTGAGGACTAAATGTCCCCACAAGTATACAGTAGAATTTGAGAAATGGACATAGTGAGGACACTTTTAACTGCTCCTCAAAAGAGAAATGGATGTTTATGGTCAAATATATATATATATATTTGGGGAGTTTAGGGTTACAATTGGGAAATGATTCTGGTTGGGGTTAAGATTAGACATTTACCGGTGAGTTTAGGGTTGGAGTTATGCCAAATCTAATGTATACCTATAGTTGCACACCGGTGTCACGCACCGAAAATAGCCGATCTATTAATCGCCTATTTTCGGCTTTAGGATTAGAAATGGCACCAACAAAAATAGTAAAAAGAAAATATGGCGTTCATGAAAATGTCGGGCAACAAGTTGATGTCCTCGCAAGTATAGTAATACAAACGTGTGTGTGTGTGTGTGTCTGTGTCTGTGTCTGTGTCTGTGTGTGTGTGTGTGTGTGTGTGTGTGTGTGTGTGTGTGTGTGTGTGTGTGTGTGTGTGTGTGTGTGTGTGTGTGTGTGTGTGTGTGTGTGCGTGTGTGTGTGTGTGTGGGGAGGGGGTGGACATCAAAAGAAGAGCATGGCAGATCGCTGTAGCTCTGTTATTCTGCTGTCTTATATGACAGACACCTCCATGCTGGTAACTAAAACCTAAGAAGCCACATAGCTTTACTGTATTTCATTCTGTGTGGCCTTTCTGCTCAATAATGTCACGTTCGGTCGCTTAAAGGCATAAGTAAAGCCAGACAGATAGCTGAGGAGTTTGGGGTTATTAAATTTTTTTCCCCCTGAACCACTGTAACTGTAAATCCCGATTTATACTTTGTCATAGGACAGTGATTCTCGCCGATATACAAGCTCACATCGCGTCGCATCCGCAACGCGATGTGAGCTTGTATATCGGCTATTTTCAACGTGTGACACCGTCGTACGACGGAGCATAAATTAGACACTCTTTTTCTTTTCAATCTTTCTAAAATGTCAAAGCTATTTTGTCAAAAATCATTAAATGTGTTTACGGTCATGGAAATGGTTCATTTGAGGAGCATCCCCGGCTTGCCTGAAGTTGTGGGACATCCTCCTGGCGTTGCTATTGAAAGGTTATATTCTTCATGAAACACTTGAGGGTCCACTGATCCCTTGCAAGTGTCTGTTGGAAAATGCATTGACATTTTATGTGAATGGAAAAAAAGCCCTCCTCAATTGACTCTCTTTCATTGCCTGTTCAGGTTTCAGGCCATTATACCCGCAATAGAGGGACCACTCAACCCAGTTTGGTTATTACTACCTCTGAGGAAACACCTCAGAATGCTACTTGACTTCCTCCATTCACAAAATGCGCCTTCCCAAGTCCTGACCTGAAGATTGTGATGACACAATAGTGTAAAACAATAAAAAACAATTATGGGTTATGATAACTGTTATCTTCAAATGTAGACCAAAGAAATTGTGTTTATCACATTTCCACGCGGGAAGCTTTTATTTTATTTCAAATTTTAACATACATTCACTGAGAATAATTAAGGCACACACTTAAACCACTTTCAACCTGGCAGTCCAACTTTGAGCATGTTATTGTATCCGAAAAAAATCCAAATATTTAAAAGCTTTTCCATAAATCTCTAAAAGTTTCAAAGAATTGTTTCCCCCCGAAAATAGCGGAAATAGCAGTTCTACAAGTTCATAATTCATCATGTTGTGAGCTTTTTTAAATTTTCAGGGATTTTTTTCATTTAGGGCTATTTAAATAAATATAAATACTATTTATATCAGCACACATTTTCTATATGTGCATTTATATACTGTGTACATACTGCTATAATAATGTTTTACGAAGGACACCTTTGTAAAACAAGGTTTCAGACATCGCAGTCCCTCCCCATAGACAAGCAGTGATGTAAAGTAACTAAGTACATGTACTCACAATTTTGAGGTATTTTTACTGGACTGGAGTATTTCGAATTTTCAATACTTTTACTTCTACACCACTACTGTACATCTCAAAGGCAAATATTGCACTTTTTACTCCATTACAATTATTTGAAATCTTGATTAACTAGTTTGATTATTATTACAAAACCACTTCTGCTATTTTCAAAGGATTTTTATACATTTTAAAACCTGTGAAATGGGACCTTCTGCATAATGAGTATACTTTTACTGTTGGTACTTTTGAGTACATTTTGACGCCAATACTTTTGTACTTTTACTCAAGTAAATTCTGAATACCGAACTTGTACAGTACTTGTAACAGACTTGTTTCTACAATAGGGTATTGATACTTTTACTTCCATCACTGGAGACAAGTCCATTCAATGCAAATGTGGCACCTGCTACGCGCTGTAAAAAGCTGTGGCAGCCCCACTGAAAACAGGGTTCACATCATTTGGAAAGGTAGACTTGCCATTTCACGCACCAGTATCCCGGCTATCCGTAAAGACCTGGACACATTCCTCAGCAGGATTACAGTTTTACATTCACCGGGAAAACGACCTCGCCCCAAAATCTGTGTCACCTTTCCCCATGCAGCTGCCCTTCCCGTGCGCACACCAAAAATGTTGCCTTTTAAGGTCCCCCAATTGTGACTAAAATGTCCTCTGTCTTATCTGTCCTGCATGGGCAATTAACCGAAAATATATCATTAGAACCATTAACCAACTTAACCCATTAAGACCGGGAACGGATCTGTATCATTTTTAGATTTCTTTGGCTATTCAAAAATAGCAGATATACAAGCTCAAGTGCCGCGCTATCTATGAGCTATCTATGAGCTTGTAGATCTGCTATTTTTGAAAAACCCGGAAAATGTGTGCAAATCTTTGAATAAAATATTTTTTAAAGTGAGATTCTGTTACAACGAGATGGGGGTCCACGGCCAAATAAATATCATTTTGGGTGGTCCTTAACAAGAAAAAGTTTGAGCAACATATGTTTAAAAAAATAAACTGTTAAGATTTAGAAGACATTTTGTAGAATCCCCAGAAGCAAAGATTTGAGTTAAAAATGTTATATATAAAATATATATCCAAAGTTTTTTTTTTTTTAAATAGCAGATAACATAACATGCTCATAGCGCTGCACTGGGTGCTGCGCTATGAGCTTGTATATCTGCTATTTTTGAATAGCCAAAGAAATCTAAAAATGACACAGATGCGTTCCAGATCTTAATGGGTTAATCTTGATCATGTAGGTTTTGAGTAAAAAAATATGTATTCTTACATCTCAACGAATTGACACACAAAATTTGAACAGGACTGATTAACCACTTAAGCCCCAACATTTTCAAGATTTTTGAAAAGATTTTCGAAAATAGCAGATGTACAAGCTCGGTGCCGCGCTGTGAGCTTGTATATGTGCTATTTTCGAATAGCCAACGTATAAATGGATGAAGTGGTTAAGATGATTGTGATGTTATGTTAAATAATTTAGCTGGGGACCCCCCCCCCCAAGGGCCCCTGGGGGTCCCCAGATCCCACTTTGAGAACCACTGGTTAACATCACTAATTGCAGGTAGGCTATGAGACGGCTAGTTGCTCTCAAAGTGGGGTCCGGGGATCCCCAGGGGTCCTTGAGGGAGTTTTGGCCGGGTCCCTATAGCAAAATGAGAAACAGTTCAATTTCACTGGTAATAATTTGAGAATGTACAATAATTAATATTCAGATCATATAGTTTTAGCCACTTGAGCCCTATAAAAAAAAAGGAAAATAGCCGATCTACAAGCCTGCAACGTGTCACATCACAACGTGTTGAGAGCTTGTAGATCTGCTGTTTTTGAAAATGTATGGGATTTTTTTAAAGTATGAATTTGGGGATCGTTGACATGAAAATGTTTGAAAAGCAGCGCTATAAATAAGCGTATAATTCATTGTTGAAGAGAGGCTGAGACATGGAGCCGGTCAAAAGCTGGGTGGATGGTACGGCAGTGATGTAAAGCAACTAAGTGCATTTACTCAAGTACTGTACTTAAGTACAATTTTGAGGTATTTTCACTTTACTTGAGTATTTCCAATTCTCAGTACTTTTACTTCTACTCCACTACATCTCAGAGGCAAATATTGCACTTTCACTCCACTACAATTATTTGTAAACTTTAGTTACTAGTTACTTTGTAGATTTTGATTATTATTACAAAACATACATTAAAGCACTTCATTTTGGCCATATACATTTTGGCCATTTGAAAATAGCCGATCTACAAGCTCACAATGCGTCGCGATGCGACGTATTGTGAGCTTGTAGATCGTCTATTTTCAAGAGATTTGTATACGTAATTTTTTTTTTAAATGGGACATTCTGCATAATGAGTTTTTTACTCAAGTACATTTTGAATTCCGGACGTTTACTTGTAACAGAGTATTTCTACATTTCAGTATCGATACTTTTACTTAAGTAAATCATTTGAGTACTTTACCCACCACTGCGGCACGGCATGGTACAGTACGGTACAGTACAGTAGCCGGGCTAAAGGGGGGGCCTCCCAGTTCAGTCAGGCTGAGTGGCTTCAGACTGATAACGCAGGTAATGGTGTTTCCGGAAGAGTGAGGCCAGATGAAACGCGCCACGCAGAGGAGACAGATACCAACGGGCACACTGGCCCCTTCTGTCGGAAAATTTCATTTTTTGACACCAGGAAGCCATTGAATGCCGAGGCTGAATCCAAATCCGGTTTTCCGCACTTTTATCAGTGTGTGGCCCACCAAGTGAGGAGATGGTGGGGGGGGGCTGGTGGATTGTGGATTGTGGGGGAGGGGGGCGGGGGGTGACCCAGTCAGCCGAGACCCTCCACTTTAATCCAATTTACAGCCTCCCCCAGCAAAAGATAATTACAACCCTTAAACCAGCTAGGGGAGAGGATACGAAGAAAAGGCCTCACTCACCCAAACTGCCCCCTGGCCCCCAAAAGTCCTCACCTCGAAGGGCCTGTGGCCCCAAAAGTCTATACCTAGAAGAGCCTGTGGCCCCTGAAGTCTCCACCACAGAGTCTCTCTGGCTCCTGAAGTCTCCACTTAGACTCTTGACCTTTTTTTTTGCATTAGGCCACGGACCCCCTTTTTATCAAAATGTTTTAAATCTCTGGGACCCTAATCTGTACTGTAAAATCCTCAGTGTTTATATAAACTCTGAGAGAGTGCAAATGTAACCAAAATGGACCCGTATACACTGTCGATGTTACAGACCCCGTGAGGGTCCACTCGTACCCCTGGTGGTCCTTAGTCTTACCCAACGTTGAGAAACGGGGCACCAAAAATAGCCGACCTACAAGCTCACGGAGAGCTCCACAAAGCTTGTAGATCGGCTGTTTTTTGGTCTACGACACTCGCGCAACCGAAGTATAAATCAGGGCTAAAAGAGGAGGCTCGGGGTGGGGGGTGGGGGGCGGGGCGGGGCGGGGGGGGGGGGGGTTGGGGCTCTGTCAGCAGAACTCAAGCAAAGGCATTGTGACAAACTAAGAATGTGTGTAGCTAATGAGGCAAAGTGATTTTTTTTTTCTTCTGCAAATGGACGCCCGCTGGGCAGCGTTAGAAAGCACCCCGGGACTTGTTTGCTCATTGACGTTCTGCACAGATACAGGGGAGGTTTATTTTAGGTTGTAATTTCAATAAGGATATATGTATACAGTATGTATGTATATATGATATGTATACACCTCATGAATCACCATACATCAATGAAGAATATCTTTGGTGGTCTCATACTCTATGTACAGTAAGTCTGTGGTCAGCGTTCTGTATTGTGGTGCCAGCCTCGCCACCGATAGCCGCGAGCCCTTTCTATTTGTTCAGAATACGAAACGCCATCAATCATGATTTGTGTATTCTTAATGTTGCCATGTTATTCTGGTGAAATTGGTTGAGTGTATGAAAGAAAAGGATCATATTTTAAAGCATAAAACTGATCCTATGATGATGTTCTAAAACAGTGTAAATTTTGACAGCTAACTTATATTTTGTTTTATAGTATTTTGAATAAAATAAAATTTAGTTTGAGTCATATTTTAGTCATCTGAAATGTTTTACTTTTGGTCTAGATTTAGTTGTCAACTAAATATACAGTTGATTTAGTCAGGCCTTGATGCCGTCGTAATGCCTGATATACTAGCCAAAAATAGCCGATCTACAAGTTCACAACGCGTCTGTGACGCCTTTTGAGCTTGTACATGCGATACCCACTCGCAGCCAAGCCAAAGGCGACTTGTCTTAGTTCTACTGGATCTCTTGTCCACTAGTCCTCCCTCACATTTTAGTCTTAGTTTTTATTTGGTGATGAAATTGTCAGTATATTTAGTCATAGTTTTAGTCATCATAGCTGAGTCTTTATTGAGTTTTTAGTTTGAGTTTTTGTCAGTGAAAAAAGGTAGTCGACATAGTTCATAGTTCGTCATAGTTTTAGTCGCCAAAATTAACACTGTTCTAAAAGAACGGCATCTAAAAAATATATTTGGGGGGGGGGCTACAACTTTTGCAGAAGTCTTTGAAGTGAGAACGAGGGAACGGGGTTAACTTTTGCAAAAGAATGTGAAGAAATAATAATGAAGGGGCTCACGGGGAGCGGAAACGCTGGCGGTTCCTAATTAATGGAAGCAGAGACACTCCCAAAGTCTCCCCATTCACAGGCTCACAATGGAGTCCTCCACCAAGCAGAACCTGCAATGGAATACGGGAAGAATGAAGGCAGACGGGGCACAGACCAACAACAAAAAAAGAAAGAAGAAACTCAAACCTTCATTCTTTAGCAGCTCTCTTGTTGTATTTCTATTTTATAGTGGCCACCACAGGGCCTATGCGGTCCTATAGTCTCTGTTCTATGCAGTGGAACGTTTTCACAGGATCCCACTGGTCAGTTTTGTAAATATAGTCTCCAAGAGGATGGCACAGATCCAGGAGCTGTCCAATGTTAGGCCTCTTCCACTAAGATGCTCTCTCTCTCTCTCTCTCTCTCTCTCTCTCTCTCTCTCTCTCTCTCTCTCTCTCTCTCTCTCTCTCTCTCTCTCTCTCTCTCTCTCTCTCTCTCTCTCTCTCTCTCTCTCTCTCTCTCTCTCTCTCTCTCTCTCTCTCTCTCTCTCTCTCTCTCTCTCTCTCTCTCTGGTGGATTAGGAGTGACGAGAGTCAAGGGCATTGGAATAATCCATGGGGGGCGCTCATTTTGACGCAAGTCAAATCAAGACAGGAGGGGTCTATGAAGGCCTATGTGAGGGGTCTATGAGGGCCTACAGGAGGGTTCTATGAGGGCCTACAGGAGGGTTCTATGAGGGCCCTACACGAGGGGTCTATGAGGGCCCTACACGAGGGGTCTGTGAAGGCCTACAGGCAAAGGATGGACCCACCTGCCACTGATTATCCTCCCAGTTAGAGGGTTTAGTCTTGACCTCTGAACTTCAGAGCCGCCCCACACCACTAATCTGTTAATTAACGGAGAAATACCCTGGAAAAACTTTGAACGGCCTTTGTATGTGTGTGTGTGCGCGCGTGTGCGTGTGTTCATGCAGGCATGGGTACGCACGTGAGTGTATGTGTGTAAGGGGTAGAGAGAGAGAGAGAGAGAGAGAGAGAGAGAGAGAGAGAGAGAGAGAGAGAGAGAGAGAGAGAGAGAGAGAGAGAGAGAGAGAAATATGACAGAGAGAGAAAGAGAGAGAGATGGAGACTCACTGAGGATGTTACTGTGTAGTTCTGTGTGTTTGTTGGGTCAAAACCTTGTATGTTAAAAACAGTTACTTTTCAGTGAATAGAAAAAAGAACCTGCGTTCCAATTGAATCCGATGTAGATATTTACAACGATGCGTTGTGAGCTTGTAAATCAGCTATTTTTTTTGTTTGTTGTTATTATTATTATGTTATTATTATTTTGTCATTTGTATTTGGCTGGGACGGAACAAATGAGATGTAATGTATCAAGATACTTTCAGATCTAGACTTTTCTGTATTTGAAATACATTAAAGAAATATGTAACGTAATTTTATTCTCAATTTGACCACAAATGAGAGGCAGAGTAGGGCGGGTCTTGAGACAGACTTCATCATCTTGCCTCAACTAGTGAATGAAGTCTTAATAATGATAATGTCCTTATGCATTAAAGATTGTTTACTTTTGTGATAACTATACATTACTGCATAACCCATAAATGGTCAGACAAGCCAAATATTTGATTATATGTGATGCTATGTGTCAGTATCCTGGTCAATATCCTGGTGTCAGAATCCTGGTATCAGTATCCTGGTGTCAGTATCCTGGTGTCAGTATAATGGTCAGTATACTGGTCAGTATCCTGGTGTATGTGTGGTGTAAGTATCCTGGTGTAAGTATCCTGGTGTCAGTATCATGGTCAGTATCCCGGTGTCCGTATCATAGTCAGTATCATGGTCAGTATCCCGGTGCCAGTATCATGGTCAGTATCCTGGTGTCAGTATCCTGGTGTCAGTATGCTGGTGTCTGTGAAGGCGTAGAGGCAGGTAGGATTGTGCATTCAGTCTCATGCCATAGTTCTTGTCTATAGCTTTTGACGATAACAAGGTCACTCTGGCCTGCGCTCTCATCCACAGTGGTAAACATTTTGGCACCATGAAAACACCATGAAAAACCCTCTGCTTGTATGAGTAATTTATTCTTGGAAATTAATTAGGCAATTAATTAATTTATTATATCATTATCTATCTATGAATTGACTAATCATTGCATGTTTTCATGTATTTTTAAAATACAAAATACACATTTTTATCTCAAATACATTTGCATTGTGATAAATTCTTTGACCCAGTATTTGTAATTTGTATCAAAAATAATTTTTGCTGTATTTTTTGCCCATCTTTGTGCAGCATCCTAATGCTTAATTTATGCTCCGTCGCATCCATCCACATCGCCGGTCTGCTATTTTTGGCGCACGACACCGTCGTACGACAAAATATCAACATGGTTTTGTCTCGTCGCAAATCTTTGCTCTGAACCAGGCTTAAACCGAATGCCGTTCATTTGACTGGCGAGGCGGTTGATAAGTGGGGCAACAAAGTCAATTAGTTGTGTGTTTATTAATATGTGACAGGTGCTGGGTCGTGCAGATTAACTCGCAGCCCTTCCAGGGATAGGACAACAATAACAGTCAAACATGTCCGTCCGAGCAGAAAGTAAAGGTATAGCAATAGGAACACAGCAAAGCCTGCTCAATTAATTATGTGGATTAATGAAGTTCTGCTTGATTACATGTTGATGGCATTAAAACGCCTATTTTTTTCTCTCTCCCCCCTCAATGTGACATAATGGACATTCTTACATAAATAATGGAATCCTCAGTGATTAAGGAGGCCAGCCCGTTAAGTGTTATAAAACGCTGCTCTGCTTAGAACCTGCAATCGATTAATTAAAGCCATTGGCCTTGATGAACCAATCACGGGTTTCATCTAGGCCTGACCTCTAACCTTCAACCTTCTCTGACTGGAAGGATATTGATTGAGGAGAATGCTTTATTTTCAGCTACTGGGAGCGACATTACCTTTAAAAACCCTAGCTGACGGACTGTCTTTGTATTGACCTCAGGGAGGCCTTGTAGCCATTGTTTCTCACTTCTATAGATGGAATGTGCGCTTGAAACATCAAGCGCCGCCCTATTAGAAAACTATGATGTGCACTTTGTGTTGAGGTGAGGAGAAGAATCAATAACACAGACCAAAATAAATATGATGAGCCATCAACCTGTGTGCACTGGTCATCTCTGCATTTTCAAGATCTTCTGGCCATTTCTGGTTAATAGGGTTATACAATTTTTATGTTTTTTTGTAATTTAATGCCCTACTTCATCATACAAGAGTGTCATACAAAAGTAGTGAAAATAGCCAATCTACAAGCTCACAAAGCGTCGCTTGTAGGTCGGATATACATGGTTCCCACCTGACATCGACGATATACTCGGTTCTAAGTTCTATATCCAATCCACACTAGATCCACATACTAATGATGATGAATGTATTTGTGTTGAGCTTTTCCAGACAGGGTTACAAAGTGCTTTAACAGAACAAGGTGAAAAGAGCGGCAAGATAACCATTAAGTGATGAAAGGGCAAAGTAAAATCTGAATATGCAATGATGTTAATTAAAAGAATAACAGAGAAATGAAAACAAATGTGCAGAATAGTGATGCTATAGGGTTTATGTGGTTAAGCTATCCTCAACAACATCCTTATTGACTGTACCGTATTCCATTAATCATTGGTGGATAGTACATTTGAGTATTTCCATTTCAGTAGAGTTGTACTCCACTGCATCTCAGAGGCAAATATTGTACTTTTTACTCCACTACAATTATTTGAAAACTTTAGTTACAGGTTACTTTGTAGATTTAGATAATTATTACAAGACACACATTAACCAAAAAAGCCCTATACTTCGGCTATTTGAAAGTAGCCAATCTACAAGCTCACAACCACAGCCATTCCTCCTGTGCTATAGTTTTGTGAGAAACTGATGACAATGAAATACTTAAGCACTTAAAAACACAGAATAAAAATTAAGAACCTTACAAATTATAGACATATCTATCATGCTGGCTTGGAAGACACTTTTTTCCCACTTCATTAGTTTAATTTGACAGTTGTTTTTGTTTTGTATTTAGAAGAACACTTATGCATTTCCGGAAGTCCTTGCTTCCTTTCAACTGACCATTTCATTGCATCCACAACATCGGGAAAAGACGTCTAAAGCTTTCTTTTCAATCAAATAGAAACGATAATTGAACGTGTTTTGAACTGGGAATGAAATACCTAGCCTCATAGAATTTAGCTGGAGAGTGAAAGAAAATGTTCTTTGCTGGTCTTGAACCACAAAGCTTCGGTTTACAAAAAACTGTCATTTCCGCTGTACTTCAGAGACATGAAAGACACGAGGTAAATGGTGAGTGGTAAGCTTTCTTTTCAATCAATAAGCAACCATGATTGAACATGTTTTGTCCATATTCTGGCTTGCTATTGAGTGAAATATTAAATGCAGCGCAAACTTGTACAACATATCTTCGTTCGCACATTTACATATTACAAAAGACACATGGGTTCTACCATACCTTTATCAAACTGTTCTCTGTTTCGTGGTCACATGATAACTCCAGAAAGCAGAATTTGATTAAATTGATTGAGAACATGCCGGCTCTCTATTTACCTTCTAACCCTGTAAGAGGAACTAATTATGTATATTTAACTTTGTTTCCTAAAACTAAAAACTAAAACAAGTTATCTAAAACTAAGAAATGACTGAGATATGACAATAACGGGTATGAAATGTAATGACATTACCTACAGTAGGCTAACTAAACATCTCTCAGTACACAGCCTTCACACCTATGTCGCGCCACCGATCCCAACCAATGGGTGTCTCAGCAGCCTGACCCACAGCATGCCGCTTCCTCTTTTTGGCCTCCTCAGTCTCAGCAGCCTGACGTACAGCGTCCCGCTGACGGCTTTGGGCACGTCGCTGCTTGGCTATTTCCTCAGTGTCACTTGCCTGTTTCTTAGTGACTTTTCTGGCCCTTAAAGCTTGCATTCCATCCGCAGGAGTTTTAGCCCTTTTCTCAGAAGCTGGAGTTGATGATGATGAAGCGTCACTGGACTGAACTTGGAATAGGTTCTAGGCGTCAGGGGCCCCCCAGGCCAACCGGTGGTGTGTCTCACATCAGTGCATATTGAAAATGACACGGTTTCTGTTGTGTCTGGCATCAGTGCATGTTGAATGGTTTCTGTTGTGACTGACATCAGTGCATGTTGCTCATGTCAACAAGGCCTACAGGTATCCATCTCTAGTCTTTGTTTATGTTGATGTTAATGTTTAAACAGGCAGTAATGACACAAAGTCAGCACGGAATAGAATCTGCTCTCTGCCAATATCATTTTTGGGTAGATCATTCACTAAGGCAGAAAACACATTTTGTCCTGTTTTTTGATCAAACTAAATAGCCTGCATAAAATTACCAGCAGAATTGCCTTAAATCCAACAAAATAAAATATCTGTCGATTTCCCACTGGCAGCATTTTGAAACATCATTGATACGTCAACATATCAAATAAGCGTTGTGAAATGTGAAATGCCATGGAGGTATTTGTTGCTTGTTTTGATGCTTGTTGAACAAAGACTGCGTAGGAATCCTCTCTCTCTCTCTCTCTCCAACCCTGTGGTCTGTCCTCTAGGGTGCAGGGTGGGGTGGGGGGGAGATCTAAGTAACACACCGCACATCAGGCCCCCCCCCCACCCCCGGGGGTCCTGGCACTAACCGAGGCAGCTTAACAAACTGTAAAGACTTCAACTGAGCAGCACACAAACTGTTTTCTCCCTCCACAAAGACACCGGCTTCAGCAAATGTCATAAGCCTATAATGAGATAGCTGAGCTCTGTCGCAACAGAGAGAGAGAGGGGAGGGGGGGGGGCTACCACTGTCCAGCCAGTTTACTGGTAGAAAAAAAGCAGTGGCGTAATAAGTACTCTGATTCTTTTACATAAGTGAAAGCAGCAATACCACAATGTAGAAATACTCTATTAAGTGAAAATTTGTACTTGAGTAAAAGAACAAACGTATCAATATATACCATACATACGTATAGTACTCCTTATTCAGAATGCCCCATTTCACAAAATTTGTCCAAAATAGCAGATCTACAAGCTCACAATGTGACCTGTTTTGAGCTTGTAAATCGGCTATTTTCGAATAGCGAAGTATAGAATAGGACGCATTTGGTAAATGTATATTTTGTAATTATAATCTAACTAGTAACTAAAGTTTCAGTGTAGTGTCAGTGTAGCACAGTATGTGTCTCTGAGATGTAGCTGAGTAGAAGTTTAAGGTATTGAAAATGGAAATACTCTAAGTAAAGTAAAAGGATACCTCAAAACTGTACTGAAGTACAGTACTTGAGTAAATCTACGTCACTTTCCACAACTGCAAAAAAAAAACTTCCACTCTCCAGCCAGTAGACAGACAGGGGCACAGGAAAAGGGTGGCTTTCCCATGTTCTTAGAAACCCACGGACACTGGCCAACATGACAATGCTGGTCAATTAATTGGTGAAAAGGTGAAAATCCAATTAATGTGTATCAAGCTGTCTGTTTTGCATGATGATGGCTCATTAGGGTTCCTGAGCAGCGAGTACTAGTGCAGTGGATGACGGCTGGAGGGGCTTAAATCCCACTCATTAAAGTTGTGCTTTTCTCCGTGGGGTTTTTCAGGGATTGAGGCTGGATTATTTATGCAACAGGTCCCAAACAAAACCTCAGTGGTCGCCTCAGTTTGGTGGATTTGACGGTGATGAATTCTTAAACGGTTTGGAACTAGTGTTTTCTTGGTTCCCAGACCAAGCTTTGGGTCTCTCTCTCTCTCTTGTCTTCACACGATGTGTTGCTTTGGGCGGTGTGTTAGGATACTGGACATCGGGTTCCATTATGGGCGGCAGTTGCTCAGGAGGTAGAGTGGCCGCTTTGGAAAACGAAAGGTACTAGGCCCTCTACTCTTTTCCCTCTACGCTAAATATCTTCCGAAGATATCTGATCTACCATCTCACAACACATCCCGGCAAGTTGTGACCTTCTACATCTGTTTACTGAAAAGGCTTTCCCCCAGAATAGGTAGGCTAGGGTTCATGTGGTAAACCACTTTCAATATGGCGTACGTATTTTGTACATGCCATTAAAGGCGAAAATGTTCAAAAGAATTCCAAAAAATTTAGATCATCTATTTATTATTTATTGTATGTATATAGGGCTTAAGTGGTTGATAAGGTGTGCAGCAAACATCAGAACTGTTTTAGAGTTGCTAAAATTGCTAAAAGAACTAATGGCCCTATCCATACGTTCCAAAAATGAAGCGATGTGGCTGGCTGTGTTGGCTACCTCTGGCCCCCCAACACGCAGTGACAGTATAAAGAATGTGCCTCCATACTGAGGCGGGCCGGGGCCCCTGTTTGTCTAGCCCCCCGCGCCTCAATGTGTAAGATTGATTCTGTTGCCACACTCTCATAGAATAATGTCACTTTAATCTTGTTTGGGGCGAAATTCGAAGTGGAGTGTGTCTACTTGTTTCCTGAGATTACTTCATCTTTCTTTCGGCAGCGGTGTGTGACTCTGCCGCCTGCTGTCCCCTTGGCACTGGATGTCCCATTACCCTTCACACGCCGCAACTTTCTGCTGTTTGCACAGCGCTGGCCACAGGACCCCGACAGGAGGCCAGCGCGCTGCCTGCCGCCACTGCGTTTAGCTTTTCTTTACCACTGCTGGAAAGAAAACCCAGAGTACATCTACTCGAGTACTGTTACTCAAGTACAATTTTGAGGCGCTTTTACCTGACTTGAGTATGTCCATTTTTCAGTGTTTCTACCCCACTACATCTCAGAGGCAGATATTGTACGTTTTACTCCGCTGAATTTATTTGACAGCTTTTAGTTACTAGTTACTTTGCAGATTTAGATACAAAACATACATTAACCATTTAAGTCCTTTTTGTACTTTGACTATTCAAAAATGGCCGATCTACAAGGTCACGTGTCGCGATGTGATTGTACTACTTTTACTTTGGCACTTAAAGTCTATTTTGAATACAGTGTTTCTACATTGTGGAATTGCTACTTTTACTTAAGTAAATAAATCGGAGTACTTCCACCGCTGTGCTGGTTCCGCTCGTATTGTGGCGTTCGTACGAGTGGACCGTTGCCAGTGGCACAACACACAACGTGCACACACAACATGCACACAGCAGGTTGAAATGGTCTGCTCCACAAAGAATGTCTACAAAGAATCATAGGTTACTCCATGTGGTCCTCTTTGGAGACACACGCACGCACACATGCACGCGCACACACCCATACGAGGTAACAGACAATAATCTTTATTTTCCTTATTGATTTGACCCTCATTCATGTACTGCATGAATGCTGCATTTTAGTTACTTTGAGAATTACACAGATGCTGTGATGTCAACATCTTTTTTACTGGGTGTTCTTTTTTTCACTTTGCTGTCAGTAGTAAAAAAGGATTAACTTGGAGATTAACTGAAGTTAGTTCATCTCTAATATCTTGTATCTAATATCCTCTATTACTGGAACAAGTAAAATAAGACATAAAACCCACTATAAACATATGCATAGGAAAATAGTAGTATTAACCATATTTAAATAGCAGAATGTGTTATTTTTCA
Organism: Gymnoscopelus braueri; assembly: GCF_963280865.1. NCBI lineage: Eukaryota > Metazoa > Chordata > Actinopteri > Myctophiformes > Myctophidae > Gymnoscopelus > Gymnoscopelus braueri. The sequence goes on along the minus strand of NC_137619.1, from coordinate 46,273,482 downwards.
CGTTATTGTTTTTACCTTTATTAAATCCACGATTTCCACTTTCAAGTGTCAAGCTCGTAGTACAGTAGAGGTAAATTCCTCAGTGATAATTTACCTCCAAGGTATGTTAATTTAATTGTACTATGTATTATGTTTGCATATCTTTACAATAATTGATTACTGTCATTTGCAGTCTTATTTTTCTATGTTGAACTCATGTCTCTCTGAGAGGAAATGAGCTGTGATCCATCACTGAACCTCAAGGAAATACATTACAAGAATCTTTATTCTAATATCACAATCACACACTCTTCTCATGCCGTCAATTCTAAAACATTCTAAATTTGGCAAAAATTGAATTTATATATGTATATAATTGTTCTCCTTTCATTGAAGTTGCCAACCAATGACATTTAATTGTATAATCATTAAATTTTTTATCACAATTCAGTGGCGAGTACAGTGAAATGCTTCCATACCTGCATACATAGATGAACATACATGCACGCAGACAATACATACATATAAATTCTTGTTTTGTGTCTGTGCATATATTACTGATGTCGTTTGAACATAATATATGTATACTGTATATAGGTTCTTTATTTGAACGTGAAATATTTTGTCCTGTTCGCTAGAAAAAGTGTATTCTCTGTAACGTACATTGCCATTAATCTGTTTGTTTAAAGTGGTTTATAAAAATGTATTTAACTTCTAAAGCTTTATTTAATTAATATGTTCATACTCAGAATTTTAATCCAAGTTTATAAGTGAACAACACTGCTGTTTCTGTGTATTTGTGTTTGTTCTCTCTCCTTATGGATGTGTGTGGTATAGAGAAACATACATTGTATAGCTTTGTGCTGTTTGGAAAAGCAAGTGTGTTTTCCCCCGCTCTCCCTAATAATCTATTCTGCTCAGCCAGCCGCGTACATTGACAAATGTTTCCAGCATTAGGTATTTATCCGCTGAAAGGTAATAGATGCAAGGCTTTTAAAAAAGCCTGCTGCAAGACACAGCTAGCACAGTGGTAGAAATATCACCCTCACTCCCTCACAACAGGAATACACTCTGTTTGCAATATCCAATGTCTTTACAAAAGACTGCAAAATACCTGCACAAATGCAAAATATTCCCCACGATGTGGAGAGCATTTTGCAATATAGTGGATGTGCATGTGTGTTATGTATCACTATCTTCAGAAAATATTGTCCAAGCTACAGACTATTTAAGGTAGCGGAGTCTCTTACACAGTCTAATCCTTGCCCTTAATTTAAAGGTGCTGGATGTGATATTTTTTGATTAAAAAGAAAAGTGTTTTGTTAGAAAGTTAAAGCTCTATATTCTGATCATCGTTATAGAGTTTTTTCAATTACAGGGGTCTCCACATCTCCTTAATACACAGAAAATAAAATGTCAAGTGGGTTGCCATTTTGACCCACTCAGGAGAGAAAACCTCTCAAAGATAATATATATGCTTCAATTTTATAGTGTTCCAGTTCCAATTTTGGCTGCTCATTTAGTTTTCGTCTTAACACCTACAATTTCACTTGTTTATCCTGCATCCTCTCTCTCATGATTGGATAAAGTTGAAATATATTTTCTGTTTACTATAGAGCTGGAGAGACAGAGAGACCCCTGTTACTGAACAAACACTCTATATAGCAATTATTTCTATCTGAATATAGAACTATTTAACACTATCATTTCACAATTATCGAAATCTCTTTGAATGTAGATGCTAATTAATTTATTTTCTTATAGACCAGTGGTTCGGAAACCTTTTAATATCATGGACCCCCAAATTAATTATGTATTTGGCCACGGACCCCCACCTGAAAATACTTTGTGCCAGGGACCCCCATACAATATTTGTGTTTTTTTGACAGATTTCTCATGAACATAGCGTATAGGGTTAAAGTGGCTAAACTGATTTTGATTGCTATACAGTACATTAACTAATAAACTGGGGACCCCCTGGGACCTCCTCCTCAAGGACCCCTGGGGGTCCCCAGACCCCACTTTGAGAACCACTGTCATAGACTGCATCCTGCCAGCAGTGAGGGTTGTGTCTGGGAGGTCCAGTATGAGGTTCTGGGGAGTTAGCGGTCCAGTTCTGGTCCATGCGTGTCTGGTCACACACCGTCTGGACCGGACTCATCTGTCAGAGGCTGCTTGGAAGCTCTGCACCAGATTCACTGACCGGTACAACTTCTACTGCTACTGGTAGGATTCATACAGTAAACCCACACGTGAACGCATGCACAAACAGAAGGGAGAAAAAAAAACTAACCCTGGGATAGAGTTCAAGCCCATAGTGGTTTTGCCTATTCTCTGACCTCTCTCTAAGGTCCGGTTTATCTATATATCTATTTGTTTACGTATTTCCTTGTTTATTTATTTATTTGTTCCGTTTTTACTGCTCTTTCTTTGTGATTTATACCGGTGCTGGTCGGGTCCAGGGGGCCTAATGAAAGCTGTGACAGTGCATTAATGAGACTGTTTGTTTCAAGTCCTCCACCTCCTCCGCCCCTCCCTCGCCCATTATCCCCCCCCCCCTACACCCCCCCAACCCCATCCCGAGTGGTTCCGTTCTCCACTGCACAACACTACATCCAGCTGGATGCCTGTTTTATTTGCATACTCATAATATTAGGTGACAATAACGATTAGCTCCCAGAATGTGACGGTGGTAAAACAAAAAAAAGTTCAGTACAGAAGACCACACAAACAGCTATAGATTCTGCGTTCATTTTCTTTCTGTTTGTTCCATTGTGTCTTATATAAAATCAAATAGAATAGCTGATGTAAACACAGTGAAATCCTGATTTAACTCTGAGAGTTAAATGAACACTTTCATTGGGCATTACTGTGCATTGTTTAGTATCGTGTGGTGATGGTAATACATTACTAATGTTTGTTTCATTGTGTGGATGAAATGGAGACTATATTTCACACGTGAAGTCTTTATAGTTTCAGAAAGCAGTATTTTATATAGTTTTACATGATTTGTGTTTTTCCTCTATCCAGGATATGTCAAGCACACAACAATCATTAACCGCTTCAAATCAAACCAAGGCACAGGTGAGCTGTAAGTACAACATCAAAAAGGAGGACTGTTTAATTCAGAACAATGATTCAGAATAGTGTAATTCACCGCTTTTACAGGGGGGGGGGGGTTTAAAGGGAAAAAAATCCAATTACAGAAAGAGTTGACAATCGGAGGTATGTGTTGGAGTTTCCTAGCCTACTGGGGTTAATGGATAACTGCAGTGAGAGACGCCTCTGTTCTTAGGCAAGACAAAATGACCACAGGCAGCCAAAGAATTTGGCGGTCAGTAACTGTAGCTGTTTCCCATACATATATTATTATGGCAATAGTGGCAGTGGTGATTGAATTTCTGACCTTTTGTTGAAATGGGAAAAGAGGGAGCGGGGGAAGGGGGGGGCAATATTTCAATTTTTGTTGTGTCATTTCTGTCTTAAAATAACTACAGGGATGAAAGATCATGACTTGATTCAATTACGCTGCCGTGTAAAGGCTAAAGATTACTGTATCCTGGAACCTCGGTTGTTACGTATCTGAGATAAATATTTGAGGCTCTTTTGAGACACTTTTAAATTGATTGAAACGGGTTAAAGTGGAAATGCACATTTTCTTCCCCTTTTGGAGTATGTTTAGCAACGTTACCTTGTTGCTTGCCTCATAATCTCCGTTTACTGTCTGTGAATATGTTCAATATCTTTTCCACATGACACGACGTGTGACACAAGGCTCAGTGAACATTAGCCTATAGGCAAGGGACTTGATTATTGTGCGATACAGTAGCTCCGCATTTATGTGCAATAGTATGTGTGACATACGTGTAATAATATGTGACAATAAAGTGATTATTTGCCTTGTTTATTGACTAGAGTTCAATAAACACTTGTAAGTCGCTCTGGATAAGAGCGTCCACTAAATGCCTGAATTGTCAATTGTGATAATATCCTTGAACCACTCGAGCCTTATTTCAGATAATAGCGAAAAGTGAAAGTGACAAGCCCAAAATAGTGACACAAGGTTGAAACTGTTTAAAATGCTACATGAGATGACAGTGCCGATACAGGAGTGTCTGATAAGCGCTGCGTTTATCATGACTCAAGACTCAAGACTTCAGACGTTGAAGGCTTTGGTGGCAGAAGCTGGCCAGCACTGCCAATCAGTGGCTACAGTTCTCATTAAAAGCTGCTGACAGCTGTGGGAGAGAGAGAGTTCCCACTTTCATCTAGCGCTGTCTGGCCCTCCAGCTAACCTCCTCGTCACCCTCTCTCCCTTCTACGCTGCTGCAGAGCTGCTCTCTCTTTATTAAACCGCGGTGCATCCCACAGTCTGGCCCGCGTGGAAACGGCTTCTTTTTTTTTCACTTATCACCAAACTTTTGGCTCATTTTTTTCTTTCTTTTTTTTCTTATGTAGAACAATTTGTTTGATAACCTTGAACTGTCTGAGGGCCCTGCACTCAACGCTGAGCCCACGCTAACGTCACTGCAACACTGCAACAACTTGTTTGATGCACGTGTACTGTGTGGGCGGGCGTGCGTGCATAGATATGTTTATTGTCATAGAGCACCGAAGTCCTGACGTCACTCGTTCATCCCCAGGTTTGCGGAAGTAATTTCTCTATGGAGAATAACATTGGGTCATCTTAGAATCGTCTCATATAAGAATTGTGGTCCAAAAATAAACACCGCGTGTCGGCGTTATTGTCAGGGAGGAGGTTCTGTATCGTTTATGATAGTCAGTCACTTATATTTGATACAGTCTGTTTCTGGCGAAAATGTAACTAATTCGGCGGAAGTAACATTAGCGTTTTCTCACCGTCAGTTGATGCTTCATATCCATAAGAGTCAACCCGCCGTGGTCATTTGTTTATTTTTGGAACACAGTTCTTATTTGACGCGATATTAAATACGTCTATGGGATTCAGAACGGGGGTGGAAAACTGCGAACCAGGTAGACAAACAAAGGATGTGTAAATGACGTCAGACTTCGGCGGTCTATTGCAAAAAGACTTTATGGCAGAGACCCACTCCGAAAAGCAGCACGATTTAAAATGATTTTCAAGTAATACAAGTACTGTACTGTATTATACAAAATACAAATAGTAACCGTTAAAAAGGTCATAAAAGGTCTGTTGTAAGTCAAAATAGGGTCAGTCTATAGGTAAATTAAAATATAAGAACCAGTCGCTGGATGTAAATATATTGCGCTTGGGGGATGTATGTGAGTGCATGCGTGTGTGAGTCTGTGTCTGTGTCTGTCTGTGTGTGTGCGTGCGTGCGTGCGTGCATGCGTATGTGTGTGCATGTGTGCGTTTGTCATACGAGAATACTACAGCTTGCGGACTTCACCTGTTCATCTTCAACATCTAATGAAAGGGACAATACGTTTTTGCTAAATTTATCGTTTAGTTTAATAATAAAAAATTGTGCATTTTGCTAACCAGTGAGACTGTGGTATTCATTAGTAGAAACCACCACACTCCCAGGATGAGAGAGGGTCCCAGCTGAGAGTCGGAGCCCAGAGATCAGTTCACCTCCCTGGGTAGTACAGGCCTCTGCTGCCCCTTAGAGGCTGGACAGGAGAGGGCAGCCTAAGAAGTAATTCTTCCATGAAGGCATTGCAGGAAGAAAGGTTCTCCTGAATGGTTGCACAGGCTCTGTAAATGTATTGTTTTGAATGACTACTGGTGATTAGTTGGAATATTTAATGATTTTATACTGCATTTTGCAATAAGTTCACTGGTTCATAGGACCAAAATGGAAACATGCCCTCAGGGCTTTTTGTGTTATCCTTATAGTATTGTTTGCGTAATTATACTTGCTGTACTGTTTGCAATTTGTTAATAAAGTATATTCAATCAATCGATCAATTCTCAAAGTGGGGTCCGGGACCCCCCATGGGTCCTTGAGGGGATTCCACGGCAAATGAGGAACAGTTTTAACACTTCAGCCCTTTTCGAAGCTATTCGAAAATGGTCTACAAGCTCACAATGCATTGAGGTATGACGCGTTGTGAGCTTGTAGATCTGCTATTTTTGTGTCACTTGCACAAAATCTTTTCAAATGGGGGTCCCAAATCTTCTCTTATGGGGGTCACTGGCACAAATTGTCTTTTGAAATCGGGGTCCGCATCCAAATACATATCAATTTTGGGGTCTCTGACATGAAACTGTTTGAGAGCCACTGCTCTAGGTCGCGTTGAATGCATGTCTCAGTGTCGTGGCTGAGTGTGTGTGTGTGTGTGTGTGTGTGTGTGTGTGTGTGTGTGTGTGTGTGTGTGTGTGCGCGCACGCTTAAGCATCGCTCACAGCGTCAGAGGCAGGTGTAATGTGTGTGTGTGTGTGTGTGTGTGTGTGTGTGTGTGTGTGTGTGTGTGTGTGTGTGTGTGTGTGTGTGTGTGTGTGTGTGTGTGTGTGAGAAGCAGGTCTAATCCCATTAGCACTGCTGAGTGCTGGCTTCGGGGTGTGTTGTATCTCTATCAGGTCCAGACTGTCTGCTGTACTCCAATCCACCTCACATGGTTTCCCTACAGCAAGGCAAGCGCTTCTCAAACTTTTTAATTTCAAGGACCCCCAGTTTGGAACGCATTAGAACCCACATACCCTAACTGTGAGAGTGTATAAATGGAACCACAGTTACACACCTGTAAGGGTTCATTTGGTTCCTAACTATTTATAATTTAAGCTGAGAAACCCCTGGAACCCCCACAAGGACTCCTGGGGGTCCCCAGACCCCACTATGATAACCATTGCACTTAGAGAGGTGTTTTTGTTAACTTAAAACAGGCACAACTGAAGGTTTATGAGCAGTTTTGCGTAAATGTTGCATCAGGTGAATTTCTGTTTTGGTCAGTTTGTCACAGAATAAATTGTATTACGTTACGGCCATGTTCGCTAATATCTGTGAACCGTACAGCTTCTTCTACAGCTTCCAGACCTTCTGAGTGTTGTCTCCCTTTTATGGGATTAAGAATGGAAAACACTGCCCCCTAGACAGCAGATTGAGCACTGCACGAAACAAGCTCTGGAACAAGCACAGACTTTTAGGCATCTTAGTTCAAAGTATATATTTTTTTACATTCAATCTCAATTTGAACGGTGTCATCGATATACATCCATAACTTATTATGTCACTAAGATTCATGTCTAGCAGTCTAATACATTTCTTACACTTACAGGTCCATTTGGTTCCATTTTTGTGCACTCTCGGAGTTAACCACTTAAACCCTAAATACTTAGTTGACCGGAGTCCCCCAGGGCTCTATACCAGGCCCCCTGTTTTGTTCCCCCTCTACACCAAATGTATTCGCGTATATCAGCTATTTTCGCGGGTTAAATTAACACGGAGGATTTGTTTTTTGCTCTCTTTAGGAGTGCAGAGAATGAAACCAAACGTTTCTTCCAAAAGGAAGTGGACGCAGTGTCACTTGTACCCTGAGGTGTTAAGTTCCTTTTTGTGAGTATTAGTACATGCACTTAACCTCCTATCCAGAGCCCCACGCTGCCTTGGGCTTGTTACCTAAAAGAAATATGTCTGTGCTTTTCTCTCTCCACAGCCAGGTTCACCTGGAACTTGTCAGAGAGACAATGCGGTAGGAAGTAGGAGATTGAGTTGCCCGGCTCCCCTTCTGCGCTGTGTTTATTTGCTGTGTCAAGGATTGAGAGATTACACCGTTCCTACGCGGTAAGGCAGGAATCTGGTCAAGCATCTCCCCGGGCTACAAAACGTCACCTGAAGAGAGGAGAGGGAAGATTATCGACACCTGCATTAAGAAGGAAAGTCCCGACTGGGGGTTCATTTGCTGTGATAAGCAGGCCTCATCAATCATTTCTTTTTTTGGGGGCAGAGACAGAGAGAGAAAAAGCCATTTACAACCGAGTGGGGTTTCATTTAGGTCTGTGGGTGATAGAAACACTAGAGGTTGGACTATAGGTTCATGCACTGTCCCCTGACAGAGAGAATGCAGTGCATTTTGAAAGCCTTGCACTGTTACTTTACAGTATTTTACATTAAATGTGTGGAATCAATTAATCACTGGAGATAGTTACGACAGTCCCAGGGATTGGCTCCATTCACTATTAACCATTTTCAACATGGCGTCCCTATTTTAGGCATGACATTATAGGCGAACATTTAAAAGATATATATATATTGATTTTTGTTCTATTATTTTTTTAGAGCTTGTAGGTCGGCTACTTTTGCTATTTGTCGAATTGTCGTACAACAAAGTAGGGCTTAAGTGGTTGAAAAAATATATAGTTTGCACGTAAAATATGTCCCATGCATTTAACATTTCACAACATAATATATATTGTACTGAAAGAAAGCTAGCATGTGGAGAAGAATTCACACAACCTATCTATTCTCCTATTGAATGGCGAGAGGAAGAGTCATTCAGGGGGAGCATCAGTAGCATCAGTAGCAGACAGTGGTAACACTAGCCCCTCATGTGCTGTCAGGCAGCGCTGTGTGATTGATCACCAGCAGATAAACATCTGATCAGACACAGAACAGGACACACATTGATCCATGTCACCCACCAGCATACACAACATCTATCTGTCAAAATAGCACAACAAGGAGGAACTGTAGCTCTGTGTGTCTGTGTGTGACTCACATGGGAACCACCACACACAACCGTCACATGTTCTACGTGTTCGTTTGGAGAATGTTTCTTTGGTGGTATTTAACCACTTTAAACCATTGCGTCCCAAACATTTTAAATAAATAAAAATACAATCTAATTTTCTAAATGTTTCTTCTGATTTCTTCAGTTATTTATTTAGTTTGATCATGTAAATCAACTGCTTTCGAAATATCCGAAGTATAAAACAGGGCTTAAGTTGTTAAGTTGTGGATGGCAACTTTAGGTGACAATGTAACATTTAGAACAGACTGATAGTGAGACAATATAAAAAAAATACAATATAATACAATATATGTATATAAAAAATGTGTAGCCCAACAATGTACTATTATATTGTACTATAGCAATATATGAATCCAAAAGAAACCGGTGTACCATTGCATGACTGACAAAGACCCAGACGAAGGCTTAGACTTTTGAGCGTCCGGTTTCTTTTCTTCCCTCTGGAGTGAGTCAACCTCAAAATAAATATATTGCTGTACGTGGCCTCCTGCCTTAAAAGAAGAAGAAAACAAAAAACAGTGTCCCCTGGATAGGCAGGGGTTAACAACGTGTGCCCTGAGGCACCCCAAACAACAGAAGAAGGCAAACTATACCCTGCTGTTGCTTTGACAGTGGATCTCTGTCTGTCTGTCTGTCTGTCTGTCTGTCTGTCTGTCTGTCTGTCTGTCTGTCTGTCTGTCTGTCTGTCTGCCCGCCTGTCTGTCTGTTTGCCCGTCTGTCTGATGGTCATAGATAGTTGGTCTTGTGGCACAGACAAACAGGAGGAAAACGTTTTATGTAATCGTAAACGGCCGGCGGTTTAACGCCAGGCAACCTCAGCCGGGCCGGCCGGGTGACCATGTGAATATGTGTTTTTCGTGTCCCGAGCCACAGGGCGGGCGCCGTGCGACGGCATACTTAAGGACAGGAAAGAGAAGGCAAAAAAGAAAATGAAAAGTGAATGGTCAGTGCAACAAAAGGGGGCCAGCAGCTTTTTTTTTTTTTTTGCACGGACAGGAAGAAAAGCATTAGCGCCCTTTATGTGTATGGCAGGGGATTTCCGCACGCTAACACTGTCAGTGTATTTTACCCTTAATTAAAACAGTCACAAGTTTCATTGAGCGGCGAATCAAAGGGTGGCTACGCCTGTGTGTGTGTGTGTGTGTGTGTGTGTGTGTGTGTGTGTGTGTGTGTGTGTGTGTGTGTGTGTGTGTGTGTGTGTGTGTGTGTGTGTGTGTGTGTGTGTGTGTGTGTGTGTGTGTGTGTGGGTGTGTGTGTGTGTGTGTGTGTGTGTGTGTAAAACTTGGGACTCAGGCCTCCCTGGTATGAAGGGGATTTAAGTGGCGTTTCCCATGGTCAGTCACTCAGAATTGGTCATTATTGCCTTGTCAGGAGATGAAAACACGCCGAATAAGAATGATTTAAATAGAAACATGACTATTTCCGCCTGCAACCCCCCACCCCACCCCACCCTGTTAAAACTGGTACCAGTTCCTTCTCAAGCAGTTCAATCAATCACATCATCAATTGGCAATAATGCGCCATAAATGCTTAGCACCCAGAGAACTGAGTTGTAGATCGGCTATTTTTGGCAAAGATGTTTTGTGCACAGGGAGAAAAAGGAGGGGGCCCTAGCATAGACCCCTGGGGGACTCCGGTCAACGAAGTATATAAGAGTTTAAGTGGTTATTGTACACGTGCAATGAAAATACACGACAAGCCCGTTATGTGCATTGAGGTGCTGTGGGCGTTCCTTCAATCTTATTGTTCCAAAACAAATTGGCGCGTTAACCATCCCTCTCCATGCACGGTGAACCGGAGCGCTCTTCTCCAGTGACAGACCTCACTGTCTTCCAGCAGAGCTACACACACACACACACAGACAATGGAGGTACCAGCCAAGGGAAGGGAAACCGCTTGATCCACTTTGGCCAGCGTACGGGATGCCCTCTCTCTCTCTCTCACTCTCTCTCTCTCTCTCTCTCTCCCCGCCGGCTTTGTCATGCTCGGACTCCGGGGTCAGGAGAGGACCCTATACCTAGCAGCCTAATGACCCAATACTTTCCACACCATTTCATCCCCTTGATGGAACAGGGGCAAGCCTGCACCTTTTACCACCAACTTATCAATTATGGATCAGCCCAATGGTTTGGCTAATTAAAAATGCAACATAATTTTTTTTTCTCACTCCCCATCAAAGGACAGGCCCTCTTGTGTTTTGTTGGAGCCGGGGTGGGATTCCCCGTCTCGTGTTCTCTCCAGGGGGTACGATAAAAAAAAAAGAACTTATCTGTTACAGCGGGCATCAATTATGCACAAGCGACAAATAATGGCAGAAATTACTGATCATAGCTCAGGCAACTTTAGACGGTTGGCCCGGCGGTCTGATTGACAGAGGGGTGCTCAGAGGTCGATGGGAGATAGGGTGACACCTGTGTTATTAGAGTCTGTTAATGGGGCAAGCGATCAGCTGACCGCGCTGGGGTACACCCATCAGAGACAGACATAGAGGACTAGTACCGCTGCAGCCTGCTGGCTTCAAAAGAGGAAAAAGTGACGTCAATCCTATTGTTGCTTTCTTGTATGCGAGTGGCAGTGCTGATAGAGTAAGGTTCGGACAATAGCTACGCACTGGCTGGAGCTAAGAGAAGGTCATTCAAATGCTGCCAACAGGCCACTGGCTCAATGCAGACTAGCAGGGCTGCAACTATCCATTATTTCTTTGTGATTATACTACCGATTACTTTGTCCATTTGTCAAATAACCAAGAACTGTGTTTTTTTTTGTAAAAACAAATGTGTATGTATCAACAAATTAACGCGAAGATATTCTAAAATATTTTGTATTAGCGACTTAATCGATTAGGTGTATTAACTACTTACAGTAAAGGAGTAGTTCACCCCAAAGAAATCATATTTTTTATCAATTACACACCCCATGAAGCCTTGAATTAGTTTTTGTCGCATTTCTAAGCTAATAATTTGATGACCAGCAGAGTCTGAGTCTTCGCCGGTCATCAAATTATTGGCTTAGGAATGCGACAAAAGCTAAGAAATCTCCATGAATTCAAGGTTTCATGGGTGTATAATTGATCGAAAATAAGTCATCTTTTGGGTGAACTTCTCCTTTAAGTCCCTACTTTGACATACAACGGCGTCGTGCAAAGATGGGATTTTTGTTTTTTCAAAATATTTGTTTTAAATAAGCGACTAAATCGATTAGTTCGATTAACTGTTGCACCCGGACAGACAGACTAGCACTGATAAGACTTTCACACAGCTGTGTGTCAAAAGGCTAACCATCAAAAACGCATAATAATAACAAGACAGGCACAGACATAAAAGAAATGGCTTTGTATGCGACGCAGTAAAAGTTTAATGAGGCTGGCGGTTGGAGGAGTGTGGCTGCGGTCCTGATGGGGATTGTATTGTCTGACATGCATTCCCACAGTCACTTCCGTCCTTAATCCCTCGCACTGGCACTGCTCATACATAAAGCTGTCCTATTGGGACCTGATATCTGGAAGACGCGCAGTCAGTCGCACACTGTTGCCTTTTGTTTTACTCCAGTCTAATACACACACCTGGCTGACTCTGTGAAGACAGATTATGGTGTGAATGGGGAGGTTTAATGTTACCTATTAGGGGGGGGGGGGAGCATACCATATTATATCAATATTTAGTGAGGATTCTCATATCAATGCTGTAATATCAGTGGTGTGTCTCTGTAGGAGGCAAGCCGTCTATAAAAGGGTCGGTCTGTGTGTGTGTGTGTGTGTGTGTGTGTGGAGCTAACCTTGCAAACCACTGAACTTATAAGCGGCAACTTTCTTGTGCACTCTGCCAACTTACAGTAGTACCTCCACTCATTTTGTTTTTCATATATCCTTCTATTAAATCACGAAACCTCAGTCAGTCAGTCAGTCAGTCAGTCAGTCAGTCAGTCAGTTAGTCAGTCAGTCAGTCAGTCAGTCTGTCTGCGTGTGTGTCTCATATGACCCGGAAGTGTAACCCTTCGAATGGCAATTCGATCGGACCAACGCTTTCCGAGAATCGGAAAACCACTAATCTGTCTGACCGCGGGTCTGAGGAGGACGTACCCCCCCGAACTGTGTGTTCGGGAGATTGTATGCATCGGCTTCCCTGATTGGCCAACCCAAACTGTCGGCTTCACGGATCAGTGAGGTAGTTCTGCCAACGAACACAGGGAACAGACTGGAGTTATACGCCAGTGGTTCTCAAGCTATGGGTCGCGACCCAAAGTGTGGTCACCGGGAGGGTGCCGTTGGGGTTGCACATTGGCAACCGAAAAAATACGATTATTTTATTTCATCAAGAAACGGGAAAAAGTGGGGTCATCGACTCGTGACCAGCGCGAAGAGGACGTCAAAGACGGCCACTTGACTCCTCATACACACATACAGCTCCGTCTGAGAACCAGCAGCAACACAGGAAAGGCAACACACACACACACAAGTCCTTGCAGAGGCACACACAACTGATTTAGCTGTTCATAAACAATGTAGTTATATAGCAGGAATGACGTTCAATAGGAGCGGGTGCCGGGTGGCTTAAAAGAGTTTTTGTAGAGTGAGGGTCCATTTGGTTCCATTTGTACCCTCTCGGAGTTAAATTAACACTGGTAAATTGGCGCTGGAGGCAGCAAACACAATTAGCCCCCAAATCGGCATTTGAGTCAACAAACTGTTCAATTTACGGATCGCAATGTAACATTACCGAGCGGGGAAAGCATTCTCACAGACCCGACCAGCAACAGCTGGTTGCTCCGGAACGGAGAAAAACACAAGGTCAGTGGCCAAAGATAAAACCAAGAGCTGGATTAAGAAACTCCGGTGGTTCTGGCAACATATTTGGCTAAATATGCTTCAGTTTACAAATGTGTGTACAGAAACATTTCCACCCGAGCTGAAATCGAACCCTGTTCTCCAGCTCAGTTAGCAACAGACTCAGCTGCGTCAGGAAAACTCACGTGGGGGCGAATCGCGATCAGTACATTATTATTCATTCATTTCATTGATAGGATAAGATAGGCCTACAAATCAGCAGGAATCACTGCTGGAATTTCATTTTCTAATAAATATTATAAGGCCAGCAATGTATGCTTAATGCTTTTATGTTAAGATATTCTTTATTTCCACTTTGAAATTGCACTATAAATAAAGTGTGGGGTCGCCAAACAAATTGCCCCATAAAATGGGGTTGTGGTATAAAAAGGTTTGCGAACCCCCTGCTCTAGTGTCACAAGGACGAGCCATACCAAAACAAGACAGGCTTTAACAAAACAATAGCAATCAGGCCTAAGTGAAGACATCATGACTAACATGCAACATATCAGATCATATCAGAAGGCAAAAGATGAACAAACATAGGGCTAAAGTGAAGGTCAGATAAAAGGCAAGCAAAATAATATCATATCATTGCTGTTGAGTAGAAACTTCTAATCTTTACAAGAAGTAAAGATACAACGAAGTACAACAAAGTCCAAAAATGAGTCACTTCAAGAAGGCATATAAAAATGTCATATTTAAGAGGTATTTGGTTGAGGAGGGGCCATGTTGACCTATTGAGTCCTGGCATCCCTGTAGATATAGAGTATCTACTGTACTAGTAGGGTTGGTTGGTTTTATTTTATCTCTGTTATTACTGCGGTTATTTGTATTGTTCTATTTTTTATGTTTTATTTTTAACATGCAGTGGAGATGTTTAGGTTGTGAATACATATTTAGAAAAAAAATAAAAATTACCAGTTAAGACTTCATCCTACTCCTTTTCGGACATTGTTGTTGTTGTTTTTCTTCTGTTTTGTATTCTATTTGTCTTTTTTTTAAATAATGTTCAAAATAAAACTCATTCATTCATCTCCATAGTTCAACTTTTTATGTTTTTTTACTTAAATGTATGCCCTACTTTGTCCTACTTCAGTGTCACACAAAAGTAGCAATAATAGCCGATCTACAAGCTCGGCTATTAGCTTGTATCTGCTACTGTACTTTTGCTATCCTGATATCCAACCACAATTGTTCCTCAGGGCCCAGACCTCAGGTTATAGGAAACACTGCTGTAGTGTTTGCTCTTTACATGTACTGATAAGGAGAGGATGAAGATAGCAGAGAGGAGCAGAGCACTGAGGGTCTCTTGTTGTCAGTCCTCTGTGTCAGTGTGATGGAGGGGCTCGCTGACAGCTGCTGTGATTTCCACTGACCCCATTGTATTCAAACAACACACAGGAAGAGCGCACACACACACACACACACACACACACACTCCTTACACAGGAAGAGCAAGGGGGGACAATAGTTCAGGCATCATGCCCCCGGGGGCTGCTCACCTGTGTGTGTGTGTGTGTGTGTGTGTGTGTGTGTGTGTGTGTGTGTGTGTGTGTGTGTGTGTGTGTGTGTGTGTGTGTGTGTGTGTAAAGATTTTTGGGTTACAATTTGTAACAGATTCAGGTGCTGGGTTTTGGGCTGTTATGTTTCGGCATTCAGAGGTTATGTTTAGAGTAGGTTGAGGGGTTAAGGTTAGGGTTAGGTGTGGTTGTGATCAAGGTTAAAGAACCATTTCACCCATTTTCAAGCTAAGTTCATATAATTAGTCCTCACCAGACCGGTGCCCGTTGGGCCGGATCTCCCTATATGCCCATATATGGGCGTATTGGTTGGATGGGCGGTTCTTTCTTTTTTTTAAAAGATATTTTTGGGGCTTTTCTGCCTTTATTTTGAGAGGAAAGTAGGCTGACAGGAAATGGGGAGAGAGATGGGGGGGGTGACACACAGCAAAGGTCGTCGGGAACGGGAGTCGAACCCGCGACACGCTGTAAGACTGGATTACCAGACATGTGGTATGCGCCTGGACCGCTAGGCCAGCGGTCTTTAACCGCCTATTTTGAAGTCGGTTGACCGGGCGGTTCTGGAGATAATGTGAGCTACAGACACACACATACGCACTCACATTTTGTGCATTTAGGATAATGCTCATTATGAGATGGCACCAATTCTGTCTATTCACTCTGTGTCTAAGAGGAAACATGCCTATCAGGGACGTCATCGGTAGGCAGTTTTGGTCATTTCAAACTAGATTTCAAACTTTAAAACAAAACGTTAATGCAAGAACAATGGCTTCTATTTCAGCACGCTACCTTTCCAGGAAGAGAATGGTTGTAGTTTCTATTAACTTGGAATCCCCATCTATGATATCATTGGTAGGGAGGTTATTGAACTGTCTATAGCCCACCAATGAGACGCATGAAAATGTACCATCTTATAATAAGCATTTGTGTGGACCAATTATATGAAGGTAAGGTTGAAAATGGTAAAGGGCTCCTTTAATGTTAGGGTTAGGTTCGGACAGCGTGCTAAATAAAATGTAATAATACAATTTAGAACAATATAATAAAATGTTTTAAAATGAAAAATGTCTTATTATTAAGACCCCACAAAGTAATTGTGTGTGTGTGTGTGTGTGTGTGTGTGTGTGTGTGTGTGTGTGTGTGTGTGTGTGTGTGTGTGTGTGTGTGTGTGTGTATGCGTGTGTGACAGGACTTATCAAATTGGTATATTTTATGTTAGAAGCAGCTGCACCTTAGTGAAAATGTAACATCTCACAAAGACTTTATTATAAGTCGCTTACGGATTGATTCACAGCATTTTTCCAAATATTTTGGAAATAGCAGATGACATGCATTGCGAGCATTTAGATCGGCCATTTTCGGAATAAAAGTGAAGAAAATAAATAAGGTTAAAGTGGTTCAACTGATTTTTATGCTATATATTAACTACTTTAACTGGGGACCCCCTCAGGGACCCCTGGGGGTCCCCGGCCCTAACAGAAATACCCAGAACCTCCCTATCGTTCTCCATTCACTCATGTCCCTCGTGCATTGGAACACCATGCTTTCTGGTTGTCGACAGCGCCAGGGTCATGTAATTGTACCATGTGACCCAGGGTCTGCTGGATTATCAAGTAGGGTGACACATGTTTTGTGTGTCATTATTTGCGGATTAGTGCTGGCCTGCACCCTCTTTGATGTGCAGATCATCCATACTTCCTTCCTGTTTTAACCACTTAAAACCCACTATTCTTAGTAAAAACGGACCAGAGTTGCAACTGTACTTCCCCTCCCCCCATCCACACCAAATCTCTTCGCCAAAAATAGCTGATCTATAAACTCGCAACGCGAACGCGCCCGATTTGTCCACGCATTTAATCGGATATCAGCCAAAATGTCATAATCGTGCATCCCTAATGTTTACTGTACTAAAGAGCTGGAGAGATGGGGAGAGCCCAGCCTCAGCGAAAGCTTTCCCCACAATAACAGAAAACACACTAGTATAGAGCCCTGAGGGACTACACTCAACCATATAGGGTTTAACTTTAAGTGGTCAAGTCTCCCAATGAAACGACGCTGCTTGTTGAACTAAAACCCAAGCCTGGTTATTATTGAGTTGGTCCTGAATATCACAGCAGACATTATTTCAAGGTTTGTGTCTAACAATAGCTAATACACAATCATCCAACACAGCAGGTGTTCCTTAATGGACGGTAAAGTAACTGTAAAGTAAGTAACTCTGTTGAGTTTCATGATGGAGACTTTTCAAGGCGACTCTGATTCAACAAAGACTCTAATGGGGTCAGAAAAAAAGAAAATCTCTTCAAGTCAAGGACAAAATGAATGGCCGCGGACCCCCACATTTTTTTTTGTTCCGGGGACCACCCATACTATTTACAAACTCACAAACTGTCGCATCATGACACAAAATGATCTGTTTTAGAAAAATGGTGACAAATCTTCATAATGGGGGTCCGTGGCCAAATACGTACATTTCCTTGTCCTTGACAAAGACATGTTTTAAACCACTGCTACAGCCAACACAGTCACTGAACATGATTCATTGCTCTCCAGCTTTTGGGCACCAACTCCAACACAACAGAAACATCCTGAATCAAATGAATGTGTCCTCATACTCATACAGTATACATAGCAGCACAAACGATGACAGCAGCAGCACATTAGAGCAGTGCTTCTCAAAGTGTTTTTTTTACAACACAAATCTTCTCTTATGGAGGTCACTGGCAGAAAATCTTTTCAGAGGGAGCTGTGATTACACACACACACACACACACACACACACACACACACACACACACACACACACACACACACACACACACACACACACACACACACACACACACACACACACACACACACACACACACACACACACACACACACACACACACACACACACACACACACCTATAGGCCTACTCACATTGTCCTAGCTGGGCTCTTGCAGATGATGAAATCTGAACAGTCATCTTCCAAGGCTTCCAGGATGGTTCAGCAGTTGATGTTCTAGTAAAGAATAAGGTTATTCAGTGTTTAAAATACAATATTACAGATTCATATCTGCTTCTTGTGTTAGAATAGGTCCTCTATAAACGTAATTATGACAGTTGGCGAACATGTTTATCGTTAGACCGCAAATAAATCAAACTGATTCTGCAAGCAAGGCAGCTGTATAGTGTCATAAAGGTCAAACAAATCGGTATCATTAGCCTGCCCCCACACACACACACACACACACACACACGATCCAGTTCTACGGTGCTCTCAAAACACTGGAGAAAACCCAATACACACATGTTGCACAGAAAAGTCACCACCCTGGGTCGCCTTTTTTTCCTTCATAATAAAATAATGGCGCCTATAGGGGCATAGTGATCTTTTGATTGATTAACCCAGAACCTCTGCCTGTCTGTCTTATTTAAAAGCCAAAGCCTGTCTCTGAAAATGTAACAGCCCAGTAATTCCTATGTTGAAAACTTTTGACATTTAGTTTTTTCTCTGCTGCGTGAGAGCAATTACCTTTAAAAACTTTTGGGGAAAAATGGTAAATTGCAGAAACACTGTACATACAAACAGAGCAATTACAGAGCTGCTATTTGTACACAACTTTGCAAAAGCTTATCCCAAGCTAACCTTTCCTATACGTGGATATATAGGCTAACTATTTCTGACAGCAAAAGCACAATTCTTATGGTTTTGTAAGTTAGATTTCCCTCAGTTGCAATGTAACAACTCTGTGTACACCTTTCCCATGGCTATGGTCCTGTATACCTGTGTAGTGTAAATGGTTGCAGTGTTAAATCAGTTGTAAAAGTGAAGTATGACCTCTGGTGGTATGAAAGTGAAAAGGCATTCCTTCTCCTTTGTTACTTTTATTAAGGAGAGAAGAGAGTTATCGTTACATGACTTTACATGGCAGCTTTTTCAGGAACAAGAGAAAGAACGGAGATCAGGATTGATATATATACTCAGTGTATGCACGTGCACGCTGTCTTCTAAACTTGTGCATGTGGTGTGTGTGCTGAAATCCAACTATTTGTGTGTGTCTATGTGTGTGTGCTTACTAGTTGTAAATGTGTGTGTGCATGTATTGAGGACATAAAATCTCAACCAAATTGATAGAACTACTAGGTGACAGCCTCCACCCTCTGCAATCATCAACCAACATGTCTTCTTAATCATCTCACCTGATATAACACTACTGTATCAAGAACGTGTTTAACATGTGTATCTGAAAATATAACATGAGTTGTTTGTTCACACTCAAGACGTTCCTGGAACGTGACACCTCCATATCGTGGAGTTAGCTGGATACACAATGATATCAGCATGACTGACAACAGCGGTGTAACTAAGTATATTTACTCAAGTACTGTACTTACAGTAAGTACAATTTTGAGGTATTTGTACTTTACTTGAGTATTTCCAATTGTCTATACTTTTACTTCTACTCCACTACATCTCAGAGGCAAATATTGTACTTTTACTCCACTACAATTATTTGAAAACTTTAGTTACTAGTTACTTTTCAGATATAAATTATTATATTATGAAACATACATTAACCACTTTAGCCCTATTTTATACCTAGGATATTTGAAAATAGCGCGACGCGTTGTAAGCTTGTAATATTTTAGTACTTTTATTTTGGTACTTTAAGTACATTTTGATGCCAATACTTCTGTACTTTTACTCAAGTAAATTTTCTATTCTGGACTTTAACTTGTAACAGAGTATTTTTACATTGCAGTATTGGTACTTTTACTTAAGTAAAACATTTGAGTACTTTTTCCACCACTGGACAACATACTGTAGGTCTGACAGGCTGTCAGTCACAAAGTAGCCTTGATCTCCAGGCTTTTATTGTTTAGTTTTTCTAAAAAATAAAAGCCTGGAGAAGCGCGTCGGTGTACCCGGTATAGGAAGTGTTTCATTTCCCCAACCAACCAGAGTGCAGTGGGCGTCGCTCATAATGTTGTGTTAACGGGGCGGGGGTTGACGGACAGATCGGTGAACCAATGGGATCAGGCGCAAACTCTCTGCGCCTCTATACACCCGCCCCTCTATACACGAAAACAGGAGCGCAAGTGCAGCCTAGTCAAAAAGCAAAGTACAGCTCAACTCACCAAGTCAGTGTGTTCAAAAAGTTGTAAGGATCCAGGGTTTCACAAAGATCAATATACAGCTCTAAACGAGATGGGATAAAACTGTTGTTCTCAAGCTAACTCAACAGGCGTCAACTCTCCTGTTGCTTCCAGATTCAGCATTATTTTTGTTCACTGAGGAAGGTAATTAGCTGATTCAAATTTAGCCTGGCATTGGTCAGACTGATAACGTGGATTCACTCTCACATTCCTCCCCGGTATCAGTCTGGACTTCGGCCCATAGGGAGCGAGTATGAGAAATCAGAAAATGATTTTGATGCTTTTCACTGTTGTACGGACAGCAGTTGAAGTAGCCTGATTCCAGACCATAGACCCCGCCCACTCTCTGAGTGGACTGCTCCTCTTGGTCTGGTGTCATAATGTGAGCCTATGGCTTTTCACGGTCGAAGAAAAACCTGTCAAATCAGGGTCGGAGGTGGGAGTGGTCTAACGACAAGCCAATCAGCGAATATCTGCTAAAACAAGCTGTGCGATGACGTCAGATGTAGGCGGATCCGTGGATCTCTTGTGATTGGTTTAGGGAAATTTGAATCCCCTCCCCCTGGTAATCGCGGACACTGCAGCCAATGTCAGACTGAAGCTCCACGCAGCTTCAGGCTGATAATCAGGCTACAGTTGAAACGCAGTCACTGATTGGTCCAATCATTTTCTGATTTCTCATACTCACTCGCTCCCTATGGGCCGAAGTCCAGACTGATACCGGGGAGGAACGTGATTTACTCACGCACGCACCCTGGGCTGGGTGTTTCTTTCAATAACAATCTACTCAATGAGAAACCTTATTGGCAAATTGGCTCATTGGCTAAAATCAAAGCGCCTCACTGGGCTCTTAAAGAGACACAACACAAGTACCGGTAGATGAATGTGAGACTGAATTAACCAACCCATGCATGTGCATATTATTTACTCTGTATAGTCAAATAGCTTTTGACAATTCAATGTATTTTTGATCTTTAAAGATCTTTGTGTAGAGGTTTGATTATTTAAATTTTAACCTGGGTTATACCCGCCTTCTATTTATATTTAATCCTCACAGGCTGGCCTCAGCCCTGTTCAAGTATTGTAGTAGGACAATAACTTCTTGGTCATTTGTCTTCCCTTAAATGGAATACATTACGAAGCTGCAAAGGTGCCTCCATTGGCTGCTTTACACTATCATTCTGCATGGGGATATTATGAATTAATGTATATATGATATGCTTTTAACGCATTGCCCCTGACTCCTTTCAGAAAAGGGCTGGTATCGAGAAACACAGTTACAGCTGGTTGGAATACACAGCTAGATGGGAGCCCTGAAGATGACTGTCTGTAACTGTAAGGATGGCACTGCAGGAGGCCAAGCTACTGACAAACAGTAACGACTCCAAGAGTTCCCTGATGAGTCATTATATCGGTGCCACCCAGGACTGCAGGTATGGTTCTGTAACCAAACTAGCTTATGTCTATGAGAAGAAAGGTACTACCACGTGCACGCCTCAGCCAAACGAAGGCAAGCCCGGTGCATCACAGGAGCAGTACAACACAGCATAATGTAGAGAAGACACTGGAGCAGCTCAGAAAATTTCATTACAAAACATCATGACAGATGTCATCATGACAGACATTTCAGCCTCTCACGCAACTGTGTGAGACAGTGGTTGTTGTCTCAATTTGCCTAACATTATTTTCATCCCTTGTGCTCATCACATTTCAGCTTCTCACGCAACTGTGTGAGATAGTGGTTGTTGTCATAATTTGCCTATCAAATCCAATATATGCAAAATAGCCTAAACCCACATCTAGTGGCTTTAATCAATAGACTATAAGGCTGACCACAGAAAGAGCTGGGCTGCTATGACTCTTTCCTGCTTGAACACACATTTAAACTGAAACTTACAGCACACGCACGCATTTACACACACACACACACACACACACACACACACACACAAACACACACACACAGCCTGGTTCCAGACAAATCTGCCTTTGCAAAATTGCATCGCACTTTAGCCCTCGGCAGATTAGGTCTGGCCCCCTTCAATAGAGATTTCATTTCTCTCCCTCCGAAGTCGTGAGGGACCAATCAGGGCCCAGTATCCAAATGTGGGCGGGCTTATCACCTTATTTGGAGCAATGACGTACAAGGAAGCACTGCTCTGATTGGTTCGTACAAGGAAGCACTGCTCTGATTGGTTCGTAAAAGGAAGCACTGCTCTGATTGGTTCGTACAAGGAAGCACTGCTCTGATTGGTTTAGGTCTAACCAATAGAGTCCGTTTGGATCTTTTTGTAACCGCCCCTTGGAAAAATCTATCGTTGATAGGGACCAGATAATATCCACGCAGTGTGTCGTGTGATATTGTCTGGCCACGCGAGGCTAACACACACACACACACACACACACACACACACACACACACACACACACACACACACACACACACACACACACACACACACACACACACACACACACACACACACACACACACACACACACACACACACACACACACACACACACACACACACACACACACCTCACTTGGGCCAACATTTTCAAAGACGTCCAAATTATCATAAGCCCAGAGTGCCAATGACGTCTAAAACGTAAAAAAAAAAAACGTATAGAACCCAAGATATAATGATCCGAAGATTTGCTGCTCCATTCACTTCTTGTTTAACTTATTACTTAAAAAGGCTGTATCTCGGCTCCTGTGTACTTTTGTTTTTACAATGTATTTTTGGCCCAGACATGTTATTTTCAAAGGCAGACAATTAATGTCAACGAGGTCGCGATGACCTCGTTGACATTTGTGAAACCACACAGTGCAACCCTCAGTGATTAGCAGTTTAGCACCCATCAGGGGATCGATCATACTAGAGATAAATATTCTGTGTCTACTTGAAAATCTAAGACAAATTGAAAAATCTCTGACACTGGGACAACACAGCCAGAAATAAGTCGGGCACAAGGCACTGTAGGCATATATTGTAAATCATTCTGTACAAAAGCTTAATCAGTTAATGAATAAATCTAAACATTTAAATTTAATTTTCTTTGACTTGAAATCTTTACACAAAATGCCCTTCTGATTACTACCATATGACAGAGCAAATTATTATTGATGCTGCAAGACAGTATGCAGGATTGAGCTCACTGCTGCTCAGCACCCTGATCAGATTGCCAAGACTTGTATCTGCACCTCACATTGCTGGGTGACCCCTCCAAGACAAAAGGACTCAAGCCAGTTCAAGATTTTGAAGGATTCATCTGAGTGCTGCATATTCCGACAAGGGAGTTACTCAAAGAGTAGTAAAAGCTGTGTGTGTGTGTGTGTGTGTGTGTGTGTGTGTGTGTGTGTGTGTGTGTGTGTGTGTGTGTGTGTGTGTGTGTGTGTGTGTGTGTGTGTGTGTGTGTGTGTGTGTGTGCATGTGTGTGCATCATCACTGCCAGTAAGTACTGAATTGGTGGAAATGTATTACGATAACAGTGGAAGTCACACACACGCCTCCTATTGTTTCCCATTGGCTACATGAACTGTCCAGTTACATCCCTCTAGATAAAATGCATTACAACGTTAAGAATAGACAGGAGGACTTTTGGAAAGTCTGGCAACCCCACATGGATTATTTTACAACTAGCTATACCTGTGTAGGTTAGTAGTTATTATTACTTTACAGTAGTTAAACTGATATATGCATTGAGTCCATTTTCTCTTCCTTTCTCCATTTGTTTATCTTTTCTCCTTTTTGTTGTTTTTTCTCTTCTTATTTTTTTCTACATTACAATTAAAATTATATCTTCAATAGAAAATGATATCTACATATTTCTATGCAATATATTATAAATTGACTTTTTTTTTAAAATACTATAATAATTATAGATTATAGCTTTGTACACTTGCAGTATGTTTCGTTTGTTGTTTGTTTTTGTCTGTTGGGCAGCTCAAAAGGGAGGGGGGAAAACTGTGCATTGGGGATTAAACGTTTAACACTTGAGCTATTACATAAAATAAAAAAAGTGGGGAAATCCAGGTACCCACACGCTTAAATTCTTTCAGGGAAGGGATTTCCAAAACGTCCTTGATCCTTGTCCTATGTGGAGAGGAGGATATGGCTTTTGTTTTATGGCGTGGCCCAAAGTGTGCGCGCACACACACGTGTGTGTGTGTGTGTGTGTGTGTGTGTGTGTGTGTGTGTGTGTGTGTGTGTGTGTGTGTGTGTGTGTGTGTGTGTTTCATTTAGACACTTCAGCAGCTACCACATAGTACAGGAAATATGATGCACAACATATATGGCCCCGACCACACACACACGCGCTCATGCTTTCAATTTGGTTTATTGAAAGCATGACTGTTAAGATACTTTTATTGTGCTTTTAACATTTGTTTTAGTTTAACCCTGACACACACACACACACACACACACGGATAGTGATCCATGAAAAGATCTATTCTATCCCTATCGGTTCACAACTCGGACGGCGCTGATTCGACTAGCAGAGCATCGGCCGGTCGGCGCGGGCCCTCGCGCATGGAGGCGCGAGGGCGCGCCTCCTCGGCCTCAAGCTCTGCTGAGTCAGCGCGCCTCCGTCATGGACAATAACTATTATCACGTGTGCGTGTGAACGCGTGTTCAGCGTTCCCCTAGCGTAGCTTCCTTATTGCTATGTGGGGGGAACAACAAAAGCCAGGTCCGCCTCGCATCAAAGCCCCGCCTCGCGGCGCCGTCTCCTCCTCCTCCTACTCCTCATCACGCCGACTCGCATCAAAGCCCCGCCTCGCGGCGCCGCGTCTTCCTTCTTCTCCTCCTCCTCCTCCTCCTCCTCCTACTCCTCCTCCTCGCGAGCCTCGGGTAAAAAACCCTGTCTCGAAAAGCCCCGCCTCGTCCCGAAGCCCTGCGCCTAAAAACGAGCGCTCCGTTTTCAATTTCCCTGGAATGCCAATTTCCCTGTGACATATACACCAACAGCATTTTTCAGTAGCTGCCACATTACTTTATGTACAACTTCACAGTATCTTCTATATACAGCAGTTTAGGTAGGAACAGTTCAAACATATTAAAGTGCAAGAGAAGGACAGTGGAGGGAGGAGGTGTGAGGGATGGGTAGCGTTTTCTTTTGTCCTGGTTTATTTTTGTACTTTTTTTCTGTTCTCTGAAAAAGTTGAGGCGTTGTTGTGCCTTCTTCACCACCCGCTCTGTCTGCACATCCCGCGCAGGTGAGGTCCTCAGCGATGTGCACCCCAGGAATTTGAACCCATGACCCTTTCCACTGCAGCGCCTGGATGGGAGAGTGATCTCTGGGAGACCTCAGCCCTGTTCAAGTATTGTAGTAGGACAATAAGTTTTGTTCCTTAAATGGCATACATTACGAAGCTACAAGGGTACCTCCGTTTCACTGTCATTCTGGGGATATTATGGATTATATTATATATGCTGTTAACACGTTGTCTCTCAGAGAAGGTCTGGTATATTACCTACAAACGCAATTACAGTTGGTTGGAATACACAGATGGGAGCCCTGAAGATGACTGTAACTGCTCTGCAATCCTGCAAGGAGACACTGAGACACTGCAGGAGGCCAAGCTACTGACAATCAGTAACGACTTCAAGAGGAAAGTCCAGATCCCTGATGAGTATTATATCGGTGCCACCCAGGACTGCAGGTATGGTTCTGTGAAGCAAAAGTATCTATACTGTATGTCTGTGTTTGAATATTATTATTACAACATTGAAATGTAACACAGCATTTGTGAATTTCAACCACTTTCAAACTGGTGTCCCTATTTTGGGCATGTCGTTATAAGCAACCATTTGGCAAAAATAGGTGAACATTCGGTGAAAATAGGCAAAGATTCAGCAGCGAAAAGAGACAATCTACAAGCTGTGAGTTTGTAGGTCGACAAGAATTTTCGGCATTCGTCATAATAAGACATATAATGCTCAAATGGTTAAAGTATACACTAAGGACTGGAGCAATACCATATTTTCAATGATTAGGTCTTTAATACATGATTATGTATTCATTGCAGAAGGTTCAAGTTAAGTAGGCAGTATTTGACGTTTCCTCTAAGCCAGGAAGAGGAGGATTTCCCCATGGCCTTTTCTATTGTTGTCTATCATAAGGTAGGTACACAATATTACATTGGAAAATATTTGTGAACAATATATTTATTTTCCTTTCATTTAAATTCAGTTGAAATGGCAGTCACAATGTTTACAAATAAAATACTAATTATGAATATTGGTGGCCAAAAGGATTTAATTCCTTTTATTCATATACTGTAGGTGCAGAATTTTGAGCGTCTGCTGCGAGCCATCTATGCCCCTCAGAATGTTTACTGTATCCATGTGGACAAGAAGGCCAAGGCTTCAGTCCTTGCTGCCGTCTCGCGTATCTCTTCATGTTTTGATAATGTCTTCATGGTCAGCCAACCTGTGAGTGTAGTCTATGCTGCCTGGCCACGCGTACAGGCAGATATCAACTGCATGGCTGATCTCTACAATGTTAGCACAACTTGGAAGTATTTTATCAACCTGTGTGGCCAGGACTTCCCTCTGAAAACCAACCTAGAAATTGTGAGGAGCCTGCAGGCACTGAAAGGCCAAAACAGCTTGGAGTCAGAGCCAATGACTGATCGGAAGAAGTCGAGGGTGAAGACAGTCCATCAAATAGTTGATGGACAGATCAAGGTAATCATTCATACTGTATGCATGTTTTTTACCGCATGGCTCTGTAGAGGGCCGGTCTGTGACTGTGTATCTGTCTGTGTGTTTGACTGGAGCTAAACTGCTGCAGCCCGGAAATCTCATTTGCATTTGATTTCCTGAAATCAAATACAAATGAGATTTCCGGAGGGGGGATGGTTTACCAGGCTAAAACTGCTGGGCAGATAAGCTGAAATTTGGTGTCATACAGTAGTCATAGATGTCATAGATACGTTATAGGCGACTGATGTCACAGGCTGACCACATGAAGTGAAGTCCAAGATTCACATTGTTTTTCTTCAAGTTGTGTTTCATGTTTTGTGTTTGTGCTGGATTGATGATGATTTGTGTATGTTATCCATTGCTATAAATAGAATATTTCCCATTTCGATTGAAAAATAATTTACTTATTCTTTCTCATCTAAGGCGACCAGGCAGGCCAAGGGGCCACCGCCCTTCAATCTGCCCATCTTCTCTGGAAATGCCTACATGGTTGTATGCCGGGGTTATGTCCGCAGTGTGTTGGAGGACAATCGCTTACAAGAACTGATCAAATGGGCAAATGACACGTTCAGTCCTGATGAGTTTCTCTGGGCCACCATCCAGCGTATCCCTGATGTTCCTGGCTCAACGTGGACCAGTTACAAGTTTCACATGTCAGACATAAACGCTATCGCACGGCTAGTGAAGTGGTCGTGGCATGAGGGATCACGGACTCAACTGGAGGCTGTGTACCCAATGTGTCATGGTACACATGTTAGGGGAGTATGTGTATATGGTGCAGGGGATCTGCAGTGGATGATGGAGCAACACCACCTCTTTGCCAATAAGTTTGATGTAGACACAGATGTCATCGTTATCCGATGTTTGGAGAAGTACCTCAGAAGCAAAGCACTGGCAGAGAAACATTAATTGCTTTCAACCTGGCGTCCCCATTTTGCATGTCATTATAGACGAACATTTTCCGTCAGCTATTTTAGCTATTTTGCGTATCGGCTATTTTCGCTATTAGTCATGACATATGATGTTGGGACCCATGGATGTGTTGTGAGGGAAATTTAACTACGTTCTGAAATTACCTGAGAAAAAACATTCCAATGTAGGATTTCCTGCCCGCCACGGTACCTTGGCTGCTTGACACACCAACCACCACAAGACGGTTGGGCGCTCGCTTGTCTGTGTGTGTGTGTGTGTGTGTGTGTGTGTGTGTGTGTGTGTGTGTGTGTGTGTGTGTGTGTGTGTGTGTGTGTGTGTGTGTGTGTGTGTGTGTGTGTGTGTTCGTGTTCAACGCATTTTTCAAATTGGCTTAATGATGGCGATATAACAGACTAAATGACTATATGCCACTATAACTCTTGAACCATAGATAGTAGATTGTAGATCAAATGTTTTTCCCTGGATTCCTTGGATTGCTTGGATCATGACACAACTGTAGGCCACACCTGACTAGATTGTCTTCAGAACACATGTTCTGCTCCTACTCCTACAGATTTTGTAAAAACAAAGCTCACACAAATTGGTTCACATTATCTCTTGAGTCATGTAATCAAGATATTTCAGTCAGATATTTCACATTCCATTCAGATTGGCTATGATTGGCTTCCACATTTTGTGGGAGGGGCCCGTTTTGAAAAAACACAAATCATCCAAACCATCATTCAGTCATACCCAACTTGGATTCGCATGTTGCGGGGCCTCTATAGAACACACCTCCAAAACTGCTTTCACTTCTGCAAAATGCCTCAAATCATGAACACAGCGTGCGATTGCCGTGAAATTTTGCACACACATTGCCACTAGGCCAAGGAAGAAATGCCACCCTACAGTACATTTTTCAATATCGGCCTTATGGTGAGCAATAGAGCAGGCCATAGAGTTATGAGCAGGCGCACTATGGTTTTTACATTACATTACAGTCATTTAGCAGACGCTTTTATCCAAAGCGACTTACAATAAGTGCATTCAACATACAGTAGGTATAGGTGCATAGGTGCATTCTCTTCTAAAACAGCACAAGTTTCAAACGGTAGACGCACGCGCAGTAGCATTTTACATGCGGAAGTGTTTCTATCCTAGATTTGACCACCAGGCAACTAAGGCTGCAACTAACGATTAATTTCATAATCGATGAATCGGTCGATTATCTTAACGATTAATCTATTAATCGGATTATCGCACTTATTTAGCAATTACCTTATAATTTTGATTTTAGGTTGTTTTAGGCATGTTCTAACTAACAATAAAGACAATAATAATCAATACTTCCTTCAAAGATAATATTTTATTACAGCTTTCTACAACTGTACTGTTAAGTACATAACAAAACTGTTATTAAAGTATTCAATCAATCAAATAAAAAGATACTGAATATAAAACATAAAATATATATTTTTCTCTGTAAACAATATATCAACATAACAAAACTGTTACTAAAGTATTCAATCAATCAAATAAAAAGGTGCTGCCTGCTGAACATTTTCTCACTGTAGGCAAAGTGCTGATATAAAATAAAAATGTGTTATATTTCCTGTAAACAAACTAAAGTAGCAGCAAAATAGTACCTTTTTTCTTTAAACCAAGGATGTAGCAGCAATAATAAAGTGAACTCAATTAAAGAAAGTGCATTCTCTGAACACTGACACACACAGCTCTGTTGCAACTTGCAACATGAGGCTAGCCTAGTAGGCTGCTACATGATGTCAAATAAATTCACATTTTATTCAAAGTGAGGAAAGTTAGCATCTCCACATGCTCTGGTGTGAGGCTGGCTCTCTTCTGAGAGCAGATATTCCCTGCGGCAGGGAAGATTTGTTCTGCCGGGGTGGATGTTGCAGGAATGCACAGAATAGATCTGGCCACCTTTGACAGTGTGGGAAAACTCTTCTCATTTTCTCCCCACCATTTCAGAGGGTCTCCCTTTTTGGCTAGAGGTGGCTCTGTGAAGTACCACTGAACTTCATTCCTCACCATTTGGATATTTTCGTCGTCCTGGGTTTCCTCTTCATCCGATTTCTCACTCGGACTGTCTGTGTCAGAATGAAGGAGGTCATCCAGTGCGGATTATTCAGCTCTAACATTGACGTTCTCCTGCTGTTGTGTAGACTCTGTGGGTTCACCAGCGCTCTCCTTTGCTTCTTTGATAGCAAAGACTTCAACTGCCCCTTGCACCCTTGTGCCATCTTCAGCTGCCATAAACTTGAGCTTTCGAAATCTTGGGTCAAGGGCAGCTGCCAGAAGAAGTGGGTTTTTGACGGTGATCAGACTCCCCCATCTCTCGGTTATCCCTTTTTTTGCAGTGGACAGAAAGGCTTTTCCTGCGCTCGTCTCAAAACGGTTTTGCTGCATGGACCGTTGCAGCCCTTTGACCACCTGTGGGAGACATGAAGCAGTTGCGTACTCCTGCCCACTAAGGTAAACGGTAGCACATTCAAACGGCCGCAACCCTTGCACCAGCTCTTCAAGCTAGTGCGCATGCGCAACTCTCAAGGAGGAACAGACTGCCCGTCTCCTCCTATGATTTGCAGCATTTACATTATATTACATTTAATGTCGGAAAACACTCGCGATTCGTTGCCGATAATAATCGATGATCAAATTCGTTGGCAACGAATGTATTAATCGATTTTAAATCGATTAATCGATTCGTTGTTGCAGCCTTACAGGCAACGGCCGCTTCACTGCTCTACAGTGGTTCTGGGGGCTTGGGCAAACCCCCTTCGCTGGAAATGAAGCTCACTTGACTTCCCCGGTTCTCGTTCAGCCTGCTGTTCCTCTTAATAGCCCAGCAGCTGAGAAACAGCGTTCACTGTTTCTCAGATTCCATTCCAAATGGCTATGACCAAAGTTTGCGGTTTAACCCGGCTTGGCGGAGACCTGTGCTCCGAGGAGCACACTTTTCTAGTTTACTAATTTTTTCTGTTAGTCTGACCCACCAGGGGTCCAATTGAACCCTTACAGAAGTGCATACATGGAAAGTGTAGATTGGGCTCCCAGAGATAAAACATTGTATCAAATGGGGGCAGTGTTAGAGAGTAACTAAGTACATTTACATGTACTTAAGTACAGTTATGAGGTATTTTTTACTTCTCTGGAGTATTTGCAATTTTCAATACTTTTACTTCTACTCCACCACATGTCAAAGGCAAATGTTATACTTTTACTCCACTACATTTATTTGAAAAGTGTAGTTACTAGTTAGTAGTTTGTAGATTTGGATTATTACAAAACATACATTAACCTCTTCAGTTTTATGCTTCCTACACCTTTTAAAGAATATTTTAAGACCAACTCGCAAGTTCATACAGTAATTATAATACTAGACAATCCCATAATCTCGATCCTCCCTTCAGCCGTACCACTCATAGCCAGTTCTCCATTAAAGACAGAGGTTCTTTACTCTGGAATACACACATAATTATTGCCAACTCCTCATCTTCACTCAGTAACTTTAAACATAGACAAAGGGCCAGCCTGATGAATCAAGCCTCTCCACACTTGCTTCTACCATATAACGTAGCTTTCTGCACACACACACACACACACACACACACACACACACACACACACACACACACACACACACACACACACACACACACACACACACACACACACACACACACACACACACACACACACACACACACACACACACACACACACACACACAGTATTTGTTGTTTGTCGTGTCTTATGTTTGATTATTATGTTTAACTTGTTTAACTACTTGTTTATTGTTTTTAGGTGAGAACCTTTTATAAGCCCTTTATGGGTTTCTTTTCTCACCTGCACTTATTTATGTGTTGTTTTAATAATGTTACCTTTGTACCGTTTTTTTTATTGTGCAAATAAATAAATAACTCCCCGCAAAAAGTAGTCCTATACTTTAATACACTCTCAACGCGGCTTGTATATATAAAATATTTTCAAATTATAGACTTTGAAAACTGACCTTTCCGCATACTTTTACTTGTGGTACTTGTGAACTTTTACTCAATAAAAGTTTGAATGCAGGACTTTTACTTATAACAGAGTATTGCTACATAGTGGGATACTACAGTAAAAACTGTGAGTACTTTGTACACCACTGAATGGGGGAATGTGGCTTAAAGTAATACAAGGCAGGTCCACAAATAACGATTTTTAACAACCTCTGCTGGTCACTACCGTCACTGCATGTATTTAGCATAGTCCTGCATTACACAGAATGCCATTTGTTTTCACCGGAAGGCGGAAGCATTTCAAAAAGCTCTTTTGCTGTTGTTTTTCCATCTTCAAATCCTATAATGTCTTAAAAACAGCATGAGATTCCTTTTTGTTATTAGCGCGGTAGTTCCTGGCCAAACAGGAAACCGGTGCGGTAGTTCCTGGCCAAACAGGAAACCGGTGCATTTCCGTTTCCGTTTTCCGGACGGATGACGTCATTTTCGCGGGAAAGAAGCCCTTTCAATAGAAAATATGTTTATAAAAGGCTTTCGGGGGTGAAATTCATGAAATGGGTGTTGTGAAACATTTGCCACTCACAAAAGATATAAAATTTTACTTAGTTTTTTGGAAAAAGTTACCTAGTATTACTTTAAATACTTTATTAACAGTTTGCAAAATAGTACAGAGGTACAATTATACAATAAAGGATAACACAAAAAGTATACGCTCTATTCTAAGGGCTTGTTTCCATTGTGGTCCTGTGTATTCAATTCATCGAGTTCATCTAAGATTTGTTTTAGTGAATCTTCTGAATGTTGCTGTTGTTTCTATGTGGTCCATCATGTTTACGTTTTCTTTTAGGCGACGTGATTAATCAGCTGTCACCTTGATGTCGGGCAAACATCTGGAGGTTGTGCAGCATGAAACTTTATCACAAGTTGCATTCTTCATGTCCAACGTGTAATAAGAGAGTTTTGGTTTCCATCTTGTGGTCAGAATGTGCAATTGCAGTAAATTATTACAGACATCACTGCACCTGTGAAGACACTGAAGTCTCCCAGTAAACACACTTGTTGAACTAAAACCAGTGGTGGAATATGTACTCAATTTTTGTACTTAAGTAAAAGTATACATTTTGCAATGTAGAAATACTCTGTTAGGGCACGGTCACACCCATAGGCGCCGATCCTGTGGGGGCCTCGGGGCATAAGCCCCTACCAGAAATGATCAGCCCCCACCAGAATCTCAGATACCATTACAGTAGCATTACAACTACATTAAAAAAAATATACATTCAAAAATACTAATGACTAACGAGGGAACCAAAGATGTACCCTGTGAAGATTAGCCTCGATCTCCAGGCTTTTATTGTTTAGTTTTGCTAAAAAATAAAAGACTGGCCCAGCCCGTCGGTGTACTCGGTATGAGGAAGTGTTTCACTTCCCAACCAACCAGAGTGCAGTGGGCGTCACTCGTAATGTTGTGTTAACGGGGCGGGGGTTGACGGACAGATCGGTGAACCAATGGGATCAGGCGCAGTCTCTCGCCGGCTCTATACACCCGCCCCTCTATACACGAAATCAGGAGCGTTGGGGCAGTCTATGTGAAGATTAATATCAACCCTAAAACGATTGCCATACAAATTTACTGTCTGTTCTTGCAACTTGCAAGAGCTTTCACAAACGATGCAAGCGAAGCGAGTAGCCGCAAGCAACTGTTAGATGCTATTTTTACTATCTGGCATCTAGAGTTGCAATACCAACCCTTGACAGCCCATTCATCCAAACAGAAAAGTCTGATCTGATTGTATTAAATGACCTTACATTGCAGCTGTACTTTGTATCTGTCAAGTTTTTGTTTCACAAAAATCCACCGTAGACATGTTATGAGCTACTTTCTGTCAATACATTCTGCGCAGGAGTTAAAGTTTGGACACTAGTTGGAAATCTCTCAATGGTAGCCTACTGCGTACCACCTGTTTCCAAATTGCGCATAATGCAGGAGGCAGCAGGACGTTTTTATTGACCAATTTATTGACAGAAAGCAGCTCATAACATGTCTACTGTGGATTTTTATTAAACAAAAACTTGGCAGAAAAAACACACACACACACACACACACACACACACACACTACAATATCATCACAGACACACAGCCACGGAAATGTATTGAAACAGAGAAATTGGACACAGATCTGGAGATGTCATGTCAGATCTCAAAAAGCTCCAGCTTGAACAGCAGCCACATTTTTACACATTTCAGAATATTAGTAAGTAACCATGAATAGGTATTATCCTTGAGAGAGGGAGAGGAGAGAGGAACATTGACCAAGCCACCCAGAACCAATACAGCACCGTACCGTACCATACACAAGTGTAGTGTTCTCAAATATCTTCATGTCAAGGACCTATTTATGGAGTTACATTTGTGTCTTTATTAACCAAACAAAAGAAAAACTTTTGAGAGAGAAAAAATATAAACAGAGCAAAGAATAGTTTTGAATGAAAACAAATTAAAACAGCATGCAAAAAATAATAATTTGTAAGCAAAGGAAATTATATAAACAGAACAAAAAACTATTTTTAATTAAAACAAATTAAAAACGCAATCAAAAAAATATATTTGCAAGCAAAAAAATATAAGATTTGAAAGAAAATAAAAAATAATTGAGAACAAAACTTTTAAAATTCAAGAGTAAAAAAATAAGGAAAAACGGTTTAAACTACATAAAACAAAATACTTAGTAAAATGTTTGGGTAATAAAATGTGTTGTGCTAAATAAAATGTTTTTAATGTTTTTTTTCCTCATTTGCGAATGAAAGTTGTTTTTTCTGATTGCAAAATGCCTTCTCTCTCAAAACCTATGTCTTTGGTCTCGATTTTTTTTTCTCTCTCTTGGATTTGTTTGTGTGAGGGGTTAAAGTTCAGAAGGCGGGTCCTACGCTGATAGATGTAAGACACCTCTCCATTGGTCACTTGGAGTCTGAGTGACAGCTCCCCCTTCCTTATGTAGCTTGTTGAATGCAGGGATGGAGGTGTGTTACGGCCAGCATGGTTTTTTGATTGATTGAATTATTAGCAGTTTGCAAAAAAAAACAAAAAAAACATGAAAGTATAATGCAAGGTCAGCTAAGAGTATTTAAAACCCAAGAAAGATGACTTGTTTCCATTGGGGTCCTTTGTACTCAATTCATAGAGACATTTAATGACAGACAGATGTACACTACTATGCAAAACATCATAAAAACAAAAACAAAAAAAATATGTACAGTAAACAGTTTGAGTAAACAGATTGATGGAATACTTTATTAACAGTAGGATACAGAGGTACAATTGTACAATGATTGTTATAAGGATAACACAAAAAGGCTTGTTTCCATTGTGGTCCTCTGGGACTGAGGTCAGAGCTCCATTGCAGCTCTGGATGCTACACTATTCGTTACAATATTGAGCATTTTAGGCTATTAGCAATTCAGATGATTCCCTAATGTTAGGTTTCTGTTCTACTTACAGTTTGTGATCTGTATTTAAAATTGTTGTATTGTTGTTACTGTTATAGTAGGCCAGTGGTTCCCAAACTTTGGATCGGGACCCTCAGAGGGGGTCCCCAGATTAGCTTAATGGGCAACATTGTTTTCTCTCTCAACAGTAAACAAACCAACCTATACAGTATAAGTGTATACAGGGTAACACATTTCTAAAGTGACAATTTAATGACTTTTAAGACCTTTTTAAGGCATTGTGCGCTTGTAGTTCGGCTATTTTCACAATATTAATCTGTGGAACCGAGTCAAACTAAATCTAATGCCTGGGTCAGGGTGGGTGGTCCCCAGTTCAAGTATGATTATTTT
Source organism: Gymnoscopelus braueri (assembly GCF_963280865.1). Classification (NCBI taxonomy): domain Eukaryota; kingdom Metazoa; phylum Chordata; class Actinopteri; order Myctophiformes; family Myctophidae; genus Gymnoscopelus; species Gymnoscopelus braueri. The sequence goes on along the minus strand of NC_137619.1, from coordinate 46,237,825 downwards.
GGGGGGTCCCCAGTTCAAATATGATTATTTTAGGGATTCACAGCCTGAAACATTGGGAACCCTTTGAAATTATAAAATAAAGCTACATTATTTTATGTTATATTCGTTATTCTAATTAAGGCAAGGCTGAAGTGACTGGCCTATTGGCCAGGCCCATTCCAGATAGACTGCTTTGGAAACATTTCGTCTGATAGTGTGCTTCAGGCTGTGAATCCCTAAAATAATCATATTTGAACTGGGGACCCCCCAAAATAATCATATTTGAACTGGGGACCACCCACCCTGACAAGCACTTGAAATTGTAGGCATTAGATTTAGTTTGACTCGGTTCCACAGATAAATATTGTGAAAATAGCCGAACTACAAGCGCACAATGCCTTAAAAAGGTCTTTAAAAGTCATTAAATTGTCACTTTAGAAATGTGTTACCCTGTATACACTTATACTGTATAGGTTGGTTTGTTTACTGTTGAGAGAGAAAGCAATGTTGCCCATTAAGCTAATCTGGGGACCCCCTCTGAGGGTCCCGATCCAAAGTTTGGGAACCACTGGCCTACTATAACAGTAACAACAATACAACAATTTTAAATACAGATCACAAACTGTAAGTAGAACAGAAACCTAACATTAGGGAATCATCTGAATTGCTAATAGCCTAAAATGCTCAATATTGTAACGAATAGTGTAGCGTCCAGAGCTGCAATGGAGCTCTGACCTCAGTCCCAGAGGACCACAATGGAAACAAGCCTTTTTGTGTTATCCTTATAACAATCATTGTACAATTGTACCTCTGTATCCTACTGTTAATAAAGTATTCCATCAATCTGTTTACTCAAACTGTTTACTGTACATATTTTTTTTGTTTTTGTTTTTTATGATGTTTTGCATAGTAGTGTACATCTGTCTGTCATTAAATGTCTCTATGAATTGAGTACAAAGGACCCCAATGGAAACAAGTCATCTTTCTTGGGTTTTAAATACTCTTAGCTGACCTTGCATTATACTTTCATGTTTTTTTGTTTTTTTTGCAAACTGCTTATAATTCAATCAATCAAAAAACCATGCTGGCCGTAACACACCTCCATCCCTGCATTCAACAAGCTACATGAGGAAGGGGGAGCTGTCACTCAGATTCCAAGTGACCAATGGAGAGGTGTCTTACATCTATCAGCGTAGGACCCGCCTTCTGAACTTTAACCCCTCACACAAACAAATCCAAGAGAGAGAAAAAAAAATCGAGACCAAAGACATAGGTTTTGAGAGAGAAGGCATTTTGCAATCAGAAAAAACAACTTTCATTCGCAAATGAGGAAAAAAAACATTAAAAACATTTTATTTAGCACAACACATTTTATTACCCAAACATTTTACTAAGTATTTTGTTTTATGTAGTTTAAACCGGTTTTCCTTATTTTTTTACTCTTGAATTTTAAAAGTTTTGTTCTCAATTATTTTTTATTTTCTTTCAAATCTTATATTTTTTTGCTTGCAAATATATTTTTTTGATTGCGTTTTTAATTTGTTTTAATTAAAAATAGTTTTTTGTTCTGTTTATATAATTTCCTTTGCTTACAAATTATTATTTTTTGCTTGCTGTTTTAATTTGTTTTCATTCAAAACTATTCTTTGCTCTGTTTATATTTTTTCTCTCTCAAATGTTTTTCTTTTGTTTGGTTAATAAAGACACAAATGTAACTCCATACCTATTGGCCATGGACACAGGTGAAAAATGTGGAATAATTTTGATACAAAATGACTCAAATCTTCTCCTATGGCGGTCCCGGCCACAAAGTATTTTCAAGTGGGGATCTGTGGCAAAATACATAATTTTGGGGGTCCTTGACCTGAAAATGTTTGAGAACCACACCACTGGCAAAGGCACCCAACAACACACAGTCACTGAACATGATTCATTGCCCTCCAGCTTTTGGGCCCCAACTCACAACACAACAGAAACATCCTGAATCAAATGAATGTGTCCTCATACTCATACAGTATACATAGCAGCACAAACAATGACAGCAGCAGCACATTAGAGCAGTAGTTAACCCTCAAACACAAATCTTCTCTTATGGAGGTCACTGGCACAACATTTTCAGATGCGCGCGCGCACACACACACACACACACACACACACACACACACACACACACACACACACACACACACACACACACACACACACACACAGTAAACTGTAGGCCTACTCACATTGTCCTAGCTGGGCTCTTGCAGATGATGAAATCTGAACAATCATCTTCCAAGGATTCCAGGATGGTTCAGCCAGCAGTTGATGTTCTGGTGAAGAATAAGGTTATTCTGTGTTTAAAATACAATATCAGAGATTCATGTCTGCTTCTTGTGTTAGAATATGTCCTCTATAAACTTAATTATGACAGTTGGCGAAAGTGTCAAAATCTACAAAGTAACTAAGTTTTCAAATAATTGTAGTGGAGTAAAAAGTACAATATTTGCCTCTGAGATGTAGTGGAGTAGAAGTAAAAGTACTGAACATTTAAAATACTCCAGTAAAGTAAAAATACCTTTAAAAAAATACTACTTAATAATAAGTAAATATACTTACCATATACCACTGCTAAAAGTACTCAAACCCAACCCAGTATCAGCCAAAGTATAGATACTCTGGTCAAATTAAAATAATCAACTACAAGTGAAAGTTGCTCAATCAAATTTCATCTGACTGCTGCTAATGCACATGTCCTCTATAAACGTAATTTTCACTTTTTGGAGGTAATGTTAGTGGCACATTTGATCAACTTAAACAAAATGACATCCGAAGAATGGCTTTTTAAGATTATATACACGCTTTGATATCAAGCAGGAATATTATACATTACGTACAGACAAGACAACGCGAGGTTGTGTTAACATGTTAAGTAGAAAGTGGTGTTTAGAACTGTCTGAGCGAAGTGTAGGCTACAGCTGGAAAGCGATGAAAAGTCAAGTTAGTTGAAATGAGCGAAAATACAGTTTCACCGGGAAATGTACATATTCTGCTTTCAAAATAAAACTCAACTCATTCCTAGGACCAGTGGTGGAAAGTAACTTAAGTAAATGAACTCAAGTATGTACTGTAGCCTACTTAGGTACAATTTTGAGGTATTTTTTACTTTACTGGAGTATTTCAAATTTTCAGTACTTTTACTTCCTACACCACTACATCTCAGAGGCAAATATTACACTTTAACTCCAATACAATTATTTGAAAACATTAGTTACTAGTTACTTCGTAGATTTTGATAATTATTACAAAACATATTGGCCACTTCGGCCCTGTATACATTTCGGTCATTTGAAAAGATCTAAAAGCTCACAATGCGTCGCGATGCGACGCATTGTGAGCTTGTAGATCTGCTTTTTGAAAAGATTTTTATACATTTGAAAAATTGTGAAATGGGACATTCTGCATAATGAGTACTTTCTACTTTTGGTACTTTAAGTACATTTTGTACCAATACTTTTGTACTTTTACTCAAGTCCATTTTGAATTCCGGACTTTTACTTGTAACAAAGTGTTTCTACATTGCAGTATCGACTACGCTTCCATACACGCATGCACCTCATGGTACCACTACAAAGGCCTTAAAAACAAGGCTCCAGACATCCCAAAACAAACTGGTAAGGCTACTTCTTGGCCTTACATCTACGACTCATTCAACCCCTGCTCACTTTGCAAGGGTGGGATGGCTCAGGGTAGAGGACAGAGTACAGCAACTTGCAATGGGCCTGGTCTACAAGATACACTACACAGATAAGACACCCATGTACCTGTCAAAAGTACCTCAAAAACTTAAATGAAGTCCACAATCATAACACCAGGAGTAGCTCCACTAATCACAGTCGTTCAACCCAGATTTGGCAATAAAAAGGGTTTGAATTCGTTCTCCTGCTATGCAACAAAAATGTGGAATCAATGCCTTACCAAAAGCCTATACTCTCATTCAAAACCGCTCTAAAAGAGTACCTACAGGTGGCTGCAATTCGAAACTGGCCCCTGTAAAAGTCAAAGCCTAGCCCCCCTCCCCCCTCTCAAACTGTTTACTGTAAAAATAAATAAAAAATAAAAATCTTCAGTTGTTCTGTTTTCAAACAGTTTTTATGATGTTTTGCATAGTAGTGTATATCTGTCTGTCATTAAATGTATATGAATTTAATACAAAGGACCCCAATGGAAACAAGCCATAGGCTTTCTTAGGTTTTAAATCCTCTTAGCTTACCTTGTATTGAACTGTACTTTCATGTGATTTTTTTCTGCAAACTGCTAATAAAGTATTCAATCAATCAATCAATTATTACTAGTCAATGGTACCTTACTTTGAAGTCCTCATACAGGAAGTTTGACGTTTAATTTAGCTGACTTGACCTGACGCATGTAGCTAATCCAATCAATGTTGCCAGGTCTGCTTGTTATAAGCGATTTTTTTTGGGGACTTGTTTCAAGTTACTTGTAAATATTGGTAGTTGCAGGTTGTGTTTTTTTTGGGGGACTTGTTTCTAGTGTAGTTGCTTATTTAGGCTTTTTTCAACCAGTGGTTATCAAATATTTTCATGAAAATGTTTAGTGCCAAGGAGCATTTGTGTTGTTAGAATGTTTTTAAAATATTCCAAATATTCCACATTGTATTGCAAGACGTTTTGAAAATAGCAGATCTACAAGCTCACGACGCGTTGCATCGTGACGCGTTGTGAGCTTGTAGATCCATAGCTTTAAGTGCTCATGTTACCTACTGTCATACTCGACGTAAGACCCTAAATTGACCCTAAGTTGCTTCTTTTGGGCTTGTTTTCCTAGACACTGGTTTCTCAATTCTATCCCTAAACCTGGCAACACTCTTTGGCTCGCTCGAGCCGCATGCTAGGTTTGCTAATGTTATTGTTTATATCACAGAGTGCATGACATGTAATAGCTCGATCAGATCTATTAGTATAGGAATGAATGCATGAGTGAAGGTCATGCATGCATGTCAGTGAATGAATAGTGGTTGTTTGTTTGCTGGAGATAAAGCGTTATTTTTCACATTTGTTTCACAGAAGAACCTTGTTTTGTTGCTGATGCTGCTGACTGGATGAGAAGATCTGCTGCAGATGCTACATCCTGTACGTTTAGCCAGGGTTTAGTTGGTTTAGTTTTAGTTTTTTTTAATCCACCGCCAGTCATATCAACGCTAGTAAGGTATCTATCATTATTGTGTCGTTTCTTTAACCACATATTATTAACCTTCGTCCAAAATGCCACATCTCACACATGTTAGATCTCCTCATTTCATTATTTTATGTATGGTTTAAATCGGTGGTTCTAAAAAACCTTTTCATGTCAAGGACCCACCAAATTGACACTTATTAGCCCGCGGACCCCCATTTGAGAAGATATGCCATGCAGAGACCCCCCATAAGAGAAGATTTTTTACAGCTCTAGCAGGGATTTTCAGCCATTTTAATTTCGAGAACCCCCAGTTTGACATGTATTAGGGCTACAGACCCCCATTTAATGGCATTTCTATCTCTGGCACCCCAATTTATATAGTAAAATCAGTGTTGATTTAACTCTGAGAGTATACAAATGGAACCGGTTCTATCCATTTGGTTCCATTTGTATACTCTCAGAGTTATAGACCCATAAGGGTCCATTTGGTTCTATTTGTACACTCTCAGAGTTAAAGACCCATAAGGGTCCATTTGGTTCCATTTGTACACTCTCAGAGTTAAAGACCCATAAGGGTCCAAGACCCATAAGGGTCCATTTGGTTCCATTTGTACACTCTCAGAGTTAAAGACCCATAAGGGTCCATTTGGTTCTATTTGTACACTCTCAGAGTTACAGACCCATAAGGGTCCATTTAGTTCCTAACTATCATTTAGCTGGGGACCCCCTGGAACTCCCTCAAGGACCCCTGGGGGTCCCCGGACCCCACTTTGAGAACCGTCGGTTTAAATGTGTAGATGTAATGACAAGATGCATGGATCTAATCATAATGACATCATGCTGGTAAATTGTAATATCCCCAGCTGTTGTATTGTATCATTATATGAGAGAAAATGTCATTTAGGGTAATATTGTTTTGAATGTTTTATTCAAGTATGTAATGATTCTAAGTACAAAAGTATCATGATTCATGAGTGTGATCATCACATATTTACTGTTTGCCTTATGGTAATCATTAAGTCATCAACCCTACAAGACTCTAGTCTAAAATACCACAAATTGTATGAGCACATTTATATATGTCCATAAAACATCGACTGATGCACTTGGACACATCATCGGTGTTGTTACCTGGAGTCCCTGGGGTGTTTCGGGTCTTTCAACCGACACCCTCCTCCAGGCGACCCGACCGAGGCTGATCAGACCCCGGCCTGTGTCCAATTAAGTGGCATGCTACTGCTCCACTACTGTATCTGTTGAGGGGAGTTAGAGACAGTACTAGGGTTAGGAAAGTTGAGATGTTGCAGCTGTTGGCGACACTAAAAGGCTCTAGGCACTGTGGTTTGGTTCCAGACCTGGCTCCTCCCTCAGCTTTTCTGTGTGTTATGTCAGATGCTTTTGTAACATTTCCATCAGAGTTAAATAACTTCAGATGCTTTTGTAACATTTCCATCAGAGATAAATAACTTGGCCATCAATGTCATTCTGTGCTCAGCTGAGAACTGGTCCTTGTGGTGTAAAGTCACTCAACAATCAGCAGGCAACCACCCGGCTACAACAGAATAACTTGAGTTTAGGTTTCTCCTCAGTTTGGACACTATGGACCTGCACAAGATTATCCACGGGGCTCTACATGAATTCATCCAGACCTTCATCCCAGATGCTGATCTCAGGTCAGACCTACTAACATGGATTACACACCCTCCCATACTTCCAAGAAGACTGGGATTCTTAGAGTTTTATGTCATGCATGTTTGCCAGCCTGAGGAATCGGTTATCTGATGACGAATATCAGTTATTTTATTTTTTTTTCGAGAGCTTTAGATTGAGAAAAATGCAATGTTTCATCGTGTTAACCCATTTTGGGCGGGAACCCCTATTTGTAACTATTTACCTTTCAGGACGGGAACCCCTTTTGAGGTTCTTGTTGCTATGTACAGTATATAGCAACATACATTTGTTGTAATGTTTTGATAAATATTTGAAGTTTTTCAGAAAACTTCAGGATTTAGAAGGCGTTTTAATAATCGGCCTCGGGTCTAAATGTCGCCAGTTTAACCACTAGATCCAGCATCCCTATCCTGGGCATGTCATAATAGGTGAACATTCGGCGAAAATAGCCGATCTACAAGCTCCCAACACACCACGCTGCGGGTGTTGTGAGCTTTGTCGATCAGCTATGTCCGCCGACGAATATTTTGATGCAGAGCGGAAAATGGAGTGGGCCAAGGTTAGACCCCTGGGGGACCTCGGTCAACAAAGTATATACTGTAGGACGTTGGTTCTCAAAGTGGTGTCCGGGGACCCCCAGGGGTCCATGGGGAGGTTCCAGGGGGCCCCCAGCAAAACGTGTTAATATATATCACAATCATTTGAACCACTTTAACCTTTTATACTTTGGCTATTCAGCTCATACAAGCTCGGTGCCGCGCTATGAGCTTGTAGATCTGCTATTTTTGAAAAATCGTGAATATTTGTGCAAATCTTTAAATATATAATTTAAAGTGAATATTTTCACCTCAAATCTTTGTTTCTGGGGGTTCCTGGAACAATATTTTTGAGATGGGGGTCCGCGGCCAAATGCATATCATTTTTGGGTGGTCCTTGACATGGAAAAGTTTGAGAACCGCTGCTGTAGGAGGGTTGCAAGCGGTTAAATTGTACTCTTTCTTCCCCACCAGTACCTTGGATGAGGTTCTCCTCTCCTACATCACCGGAGTGTTGGAGGACCTGGGCTCCCGGGAGAGTGTGGAGGAGAACTTTGATGTGGAGGTGTTCGCCGAGATGCTGGAGGCCTACATACCCGGCTTCGCTGAAATTGACGGGTAAAAAGATGAGAACACTTTATCTCGACTGTTCTCCTGATGCTGCATTCACACACTGGCAGCTACAACAGACGCAATGATTACAAAACAATGCAGCATATCTGTCGCCAAGTCGCTGTTTGGAATAGTTTTGTAACATTTGAACCCATTAAGACCTGAGGCCGATTCTACAAAATGCATTCTAATTCAGTAGTTCTCACTCTTTCAAGATGTTTAAAAAATGTTCCAAAACAGCAGATGTACAAGCTCGCAGCGTGGCACAAAGTTACGCGCTGTGAGCTTGTATATCTGCTATTTTTGAATAGCCAACGCATAAATCAAAAATGACAGTTTTGGGGGTCCTTGACCTGAAAAGGTTTGAGAAACACTGATTTGACAGATTTGACAGTTAATTTGTGCTTGTTTTCCTCCAATCTGGCGCTTTCTAAGTCGCTCTTGATAGGAGCATCTGTCAGATCACATTTTTCGCACTGTTGTCATTTATTTTAAGCATTTCTTATTTTACAGCGTCAAAGTCTGTGAGATGATGTTCAGCCTGGCTTCCAAGCTAGCCACAGCTCGAAGCTCAGGTAAGATGTTCTTAACAGCTTGCTATTGTTACAGTAAGATCGCCCTGGCATTAGATGCATGTCCCAGTGAATCTTATTCATTCAGTTGGATCAAGTTATGAAACCTAGATCCTTGTTGAATAGCATGCATGCATGCATTTAAAGGTAGGTTAAGTGAAATTTTTGGTTAAAACAAAGGTGTTTTTGTTTCACATTTTAAAGCTCTATATTCAATTTGGAATCATTGCTTTAGAGTGTTTGTTCAGTAACAGGAGTCTCCATGTCTCTCCAGCTCTTTAATAAACAGAAAATACATTTTCAGGTGTGTTGCCAATTTCATCCAATCAGGAGAGAGTACCCATTCATCAGTTTAAATTTTTATAGTGTTCCAGTTACAATTGTGACTGCTCATTTTTCTGTTTCATCACTTCCAGTGTCACTTGTTTATCCTGTATCCTGTGTGAAATCGGTATCCTGACCTGAAAATGCATTTTCAGACAGGGAGAGAGCCCTGTTACTGAGCAAACACTCAATAGCACATGATTACTATCAGAAGATGGGCCTACTTAACACTTATTGTAACAAACGTATCAATTAGTTACTGCACATTTAAACTTCAGAACATAGCTGAATATCTCCTCTAGAGCATTGGTTCTCAAAGTGGGGTCCGGGGACCCCCAGGGGTGTACACAAGTTTAACCTTTTATACTTTGGCTATTCAAAAATAGCAGATCCACAAGCTCATAGCGCGGCACTCGGTGCAGCGCTATGAGCTTGTAGATCTGCTATTTTTTTAAATATCGTGAAAATTTGTGCAAACCTGTGAATACATATTTTTTTACGCAAACATTTGTATCTCAAATCTTTGCTTCTGGGGGTCCCTGGACCAAAAATATTTGAGATGGGGGTCTGCCCATCATTTTGGGGGCTTGACATTAAAAAGTTTGAGAACCACTGCTCTAGAGTGTACAGATTTTATGTGTGATTACTGTTTGTTTATGACAGAGAATGATGTGAGGATTGTGAGCAAGGTGAGAACGGATGACATCCCACTTCAACATGCAGCTCTGTCTCCTGGGCCTCTTCCTGTGAAAGACGCGTGCTGCCTTAGTATGCAGACAGAGGGCGCCACTGCCAAGGTATTAAAATCTTACCCAATATCAGCTCATATTAGTGGATTGTTTTTGTTTCTTATTGTCTTCTCCACTTGAATCTTTCAAATAAAGTTATTTCCACTGTTAACTCCATTGCGGGTGCAACAGTTAATCAAACCTTTAATCGATTTTGATAAGAAATTATACATTTTTGGGGGAAATGTAGCTGTTTTTCTTTTGAAATGTTTATTATATAGCAGATCTATAAGCTCTCTACACATCGCATTGTGAGCTTGTAGATCGAATATTTTCCGCGATAATGTTGTATGACTAGGTATTAAACAGGGTTGATAACAAGTCATTAATCAGAATATTTTAGTCCATTATAAAAAATATATATATATTTTTCCCATCTATTTGTTGATAAATGTAATTTGTTGAAATAATATTCTCCCATGTGACTGCTAGCTCAGTTCCTGAAGGAATTCAAATGTTTCATGTGTGTGTAGGTACCACTATCAGAGTGGGAGGAGCGGGAGCAGCACCTGTTAGAGATGTTCCCTAAGTGCCGCCTGTCGGAGGCCCGCAATGCGCTGTCCATCGCCAAGGGGGACCTGGAGGAGGCTGTGCGCCTCATCATCGAGGGGGACGTCCAGCTCCAACCTTCTCCTCTCAATGTGAGGCTCCCCCAAATAATGTTCCTAGTGTCGGTGGCTGCCAGCTTTGCATAATGCTGTTGTTTTGTATACAGATGTCCTTTTGTTTGCTCTGTCGCGTCTGAGATCTTTTTGTCTCGTAAAAGTTGCCTTGGGAACCAACGGGTTCCGAGCCATGTGGCCCCCTTAGGTCAGAAGCCGATCTCCTGTTTCTGTAGCCTGAGGCGGACATGGTGCTAGCATGTCACAGGGACTTACTCCCAATCCAACCCTTGATGCTGAGTGCCAAGCAGGGCGGCATCGGGTCCCATTTCTATAGTCTTCGGTACTACTTGGATTGAACCCCCGACCTCCTAATCTCAGGGCGGACACACTAACCACAAGGCCGCTGAATTGTTTCGTCCTATACTGTCAATAAATTATAATTTAACCCATTCAATCCGGGAACGCATCTGTGTAATTTTCAAGATGTCTTTGGCTATTCAAAAACAGCAGATATACAAGCTCCTGTGTAATTTTCAAGATGTCCTTGGCTATTCAAAAACAGCAGATATACAAGCTCATAGCGCGGCACCGAGTGCCGCGCTATGAGCTCGTAGATTTGCTATTTTTTTTTAAATCGCAAACATTTTAGCAAATCTTTGTATATATTTATATTTTTAAAGCGAACATTTGTCAAATATTTTGTTCCAGGGGACCTCCCTGCCCCCCCCCTCCCCCCACCCCCGAAGCATAGATTTGAATTATAAATGTTTGCTTTTTTTTTTAGTACTCAAAAATAGCAGATCTACAAGCTCATAGCTATGAGCTTGTATATCTGTTATTTTTTGAAAAATCTAAAATGACAGAGATGCGTTCCTGGATTGAATATGTTAATAAGTTGCAATTTTCCTCTTGGATGACAAACCTGCTGTTCTATCCTGGTTGTTGGCTCAGGTGAACCATGTGAAGGACGTGTCCCCAGCCACAGAACAGAAGCTGAGGGAGAGCATCCTACAGAAGTAAGTCCCACTTCTGATCATGTCATGGTACACAGTAGGAGAAAATGGCTTTAGGCTGCTTCTGGGTTGTGAAGGCCGTTTCGTTGCCGTCGGGCAGAAACCTCTCATCTCCATATTCTTTTACACTTTTTGTGTTTTTTTTTCGTATATTACAAGCGTCACACAAAAGCAGCAGATCCGCAAGCTCGACGAGTGCTTGTAGATCTGCTACTTTTGCTGTTTTTGAATTTGAATCCTGAAAAGTAACAGACTATTATGTATGACTAATGTGAGAGGTTTCTCCAGGTACATGCTAGTACAGTGGTTTTCAACCATTATCATATCAGGGTCCATTATTTATTTGGTATTTGAGCCACGGACCACCATTTGATCAGATTTAGACTCTCACACAAGACTATTTAGTTATCTTTGGATAAGATTTTGTCCACAATTCCATGCTGTATTGATCTGGTACCATAGGAGAGATAACGGGCAAACGTTGATCAAAATAACAATTATTTAATTAAGTAATGCAGATGTTGAACAATAATTTAACTCTTGAGAGCGTAAAATTAAACCAAATGGGTTTAATTTTACACTCTCAAGAGTTAAAGATCTACAAGGGTCCATTTGGTTAGCAACTCTCCATCATTCAGCTGGGGATCACCTGGAACCCCCTCAAGGACCACTGGTGGTCCCCGGACCACTGGTTGACAACCACTGTGCCTAGTAGACAGGATGGAAGTCCATATTTGTGACTATAATGTTTCTCCAGGTACATGCACGTAGACAGGGAAGAGGACAAGAAAACGCACCGGCCTGTCGCTCCCAAAGACGTAAGTCCTTATTAGTACCGTCAGAAGTTACAAACAATCCAATCCGTTCTGACTGCTCTTTTAAAATCATCTCTATCATCTTGTATTGCTTTTACAGCCTCCAAAGAAGCTAGTTCGTTACCACAGCAACCAGGTGGTGACCACTAAAGGGGAGCGCTTCCAGCTGGTGAAGAAAGAGGAGAGCGACGACGTGAAGAAGACGTATGTCAGTCTGAAACCTGCCAGGAAATACAGATTCCACTGACCAAACACACTTAAGACGGTGGTTCTCAATCATTTTTTATTTCAACGACCCCCCCCCCCCATAACTCAGAGTGTGTACAAATGGAACCAAGAACCCTAAAGGGTCCATTTGGTTCCATTTGTACACTCTGTGAGTCGTGTGTCCATTGGAACCCCACTTTGAGAACCACGGCACTAAGACCAAGTGGTTCTCAAACCTTTTTTCATGCCAAGGACCCCCAAATTAACATGTATTTGGCCACAGACTCGTATCTGAAAATATTTTGTGCCAGGGACAACCCCCACTCCAGATTTGAGTTGTTAAAACGTTAAAAACATGTTCCAAGATTTTTTAAGTAAGCACACACATCCCAAAACAACTTATCGGGTGCTGGACAACAATACGTACATCAAGGAAAAGAGGGGAAGTCCGCACACCGTTTTGCTCCCAGTAGAAATTTGTATTCAATAGTTAGGGCGCGCTTCCAACGCACTTTTATTTTACCTCTGGGGCAGAATCTGCCAATGCTTTGTCAATTCAAATGCGTGGATTCTTGGAAAAAATCCGCAAGACCAGGAATCCACGCATTTGCATTGACCAAGCATTGGCAGATTCCGCACCAGAGGTAAAATAAAAGTGCGGTGGGAGCGCGCCCTAAGGCAACGTTTCGACCGCAAAGGGTCTTCATCAGGTTAGTAATATTGTTCCTACTGTTCTACATACAGCCAACCAGGTGAAAGAAAATCATAGATTGAGGCTTTAAACCTTTGCTTTTATGAAATATCCGAGACCATTAGGTTTTTATGGAAGGTGCTTCTGAACATATTGCCAGTTTGACAAGTTTTTCAAATGCTCTAATCTTAAAATAACCGAAAATATTGACACATACGTGTGTATTTTCGCTGCACAATATAGAAGACATGCTGGCTTTTTTTTTGGGAACCCAAATGACTTAAATCAGTCGTGGCGACTGAGAACTTTAATCCATGAGTAGGGTTAAAGTGGTTATCCTGATTATGATGATGATGCTATAGTGACTAATTTTACAGGGAAACCCCTGAAGGACCCCTGGGGGTCCCCGGACCGCACTTTGAGAACTACTGCACTAAGAAGTAAGAGCAGCTATAGTCTTTTTTCTTTACGTGGTTTTATTATTTGTAACTTATTCTTATTTGCTTTAGTTGTGATAAAGGTATTACCATGATATGCCTTGGTTGAAGACTTGTCATCTCTTATTGGCAACACTGTTTTATTTACCTCTGGGATTGTTGCCATTTGATTGTTGACATCAAGTTTAGGTGGGGATGTCATAGCTTGTTTGTGTAATAACCTGTGTAATATTTACTGTTTAACCATCTCAGCAGGTCTGACGAAGCACTGACAGTTTGACTGACTGAGTTCCGGTGTTCTTTTTGTTCTTGTCGTTTTTTCTTTGTATTGACACTAGCTAGACAGGGGCGGGGCTGCATTCCCCAATTGCGTCATCTGACTATAATCCAAAATTTGTTTAAAAATTACCCCTCAGCTCTCATCTACGCAAAAATGTCACATTGGTTTTGCGTTTTGTCATATTTGTGGATTTAGTAATGCAGATTAACCTGCAGTTTCTGTGTTCTGCAGGAACAGTTGCTGACAGCTGTTTACATTTGTGGCGTAGTCATTATGGTTTTGGGAACGGTCGTATTTGGTGGCCATCATACGGAGGTGGTTAAGCAGTAACCTGTCATCATTTGAGAAACCCACTCAATACTTTTATTTTCATTGCTGTAAATTGCTACATTTCTGTAAATCCTGTTACTATTTAGACTAGGTAATGTTGAAGTTAGACACCCAGAGGTTAGACACCCAGAGAATTATAAATATTTATAAATCAGTTGAATGCTGCTTTTGAGGAATAGAGCTACACTTCAATCGAATAGCGTCCTCTTTATTTTTGATATAAATGTCTAGATTTGCAAAGTTTCTAAATGCTTGCCAGTGTTGTGGAAGGAAAACGTTAAGCACATGAAAGGGCCTGTTTACAGAAAGACTACTACTATGGTCCTCTTAAGTTTTATTAATGGCATCTATTCTCTACATGGGATTTGATTTGTTTTGCTTGTGATGTGCTTGTCAATGTATTTGAATTAAGTTTTTTATTGTATATTAGGATACTTTGGTTAACATGTTTTCACTGAGTTACACTACTTTTGTTTTGTCCTCCATACATTGGGAGTGACCTAGCCTTTTATTTGGCATCAGGTATAATTACAGAATTTGCTTCTCCAAGTGTAGGTGTAACACTAAGTGTTGAAAAGGTGTAAGTTACACTTGCCTCAGTGTTGTTTTTAATTATTGTACGTAATATGGTGTTACTGTAGTGCACAATCTTACGAATCATTTACCTAGTTGTTCAAATTACAACTTTGCTTGAACTAATTTGGCGTGTTACTACACAGTTTATAGTAAATAAATACAATTTTTTTACTCAACTAATTTTGTCTTTGATTTATTCACTCAATTCCCCCATCAGTAGTATATTAAAAATGCAACACAACTTGAACATTTTACCTGCAGTAGCCATTTAGAAGTGTAGCAGAAGTCCACAAACTTTATTCAGAATTGAGAGAGCGCACATTTTGGCCAAAACAAGAAGACATTCATGAACCACTGATGAGAATTTCCCAATTTCATATCCTGAAAATAAAAGTGTGCTTGCAAGAACTAGCCTAGTGCCATGCCGTTGTGGAACAAGGCACACATGGTAAACAAAATAACGTTGGAACAGAAGAGAAAAGTCAAACCGATTTATAATCCAGACTTATGTACTTGTACAGAGGAAGTATTGCTTTTCCATGACAGTAATGTGTAAATGATAAACAGATGCACACAAACACAATCTAATGAAAAGCCTGAACCTTAAAATCAGGCTGTACTGTATATTTGTTTGGAAATATTTGCCAACTTAGAATTGTCCTCGATAGTTCACCACAGACTAATACAGATTCATCCAGGGTTAGTTTTATACTTCATCGTACAACAGTGCAGCGTAAAGAAAGTAGCCAATCTACAAGCTCACAACACGATGTATTGTGTGAGCTTGTAAATCACCTATTTTCTGCACACGGCAGAGTATAAATTGCACAGCCTCTAAACACTGATGATTCCCTGTACACAATATTTTGGCACATTCAGCACTTCACAGGCAATGAATCCATCCCATCAGTGCTTCTTAATGTCCTTCATAATTTATTTATGAACTATTAAAAGAAATGACACAATAGCCATCTTTCAAATGGTTCTCACACCTTGACGTCCTAAATAATTGCAGTGTGTAACTATTACACAAGTGCCGTTTTTATAGAGTAAACATAAAATGTCATATTTAAAGATACGCTCAAACACATTTTCAAAACAGTCTTCTGATTAATTCTTGTTTGAATTTTAGTGATGGACCTGGGACAGTCATTTGTCAAGCGTCTCAAGAGCACTTCGAATCGCGTTGACAATTTCATCAGGAAGAAAGAGGTAGTTGATAAGCTTATTACACCCACTTTCAGCAAGGAGTAGAACTTTACTTTTAAGAATGAAGGCATACTTTAGTTTTTTTAAGAATACTGATTCACAAAATGGGAATGACGGTGACATCTTGCATCTTTTTGAGATACGTTTTGCGCTCAATATTCAAAGATTATGCCCGTTTGTATTTTGTTGCGGGATAAAACAAAATGTAATAAATAAAATAGGACCAATTGAATATGCGTCTGTAATAAACTTAAGTAACCTAGGTTAAAAACGATCTAATGTCAAAATGTAGTTTACAGAAATCTCATATTTATCAATTAGCAATTTGTATAGAAGGCGAAAACAAACAACAAAAAACATCACTTGTCCGTTGATGCTATGGTATTGCTTTAGTTTGGATTCACATACATACAGTATGCATCCTCATCTATGACACTGGAACAACTCCAGGGAATCTAGCCATTTAACCACTTATTAAAACCTATAAACTTTGACCAGAGTCTCCCGGGGGCTCTGTACTCTGGGGGACTCAGAGTCTGTGTGTTGTGAGCTTGTGGATCTGCTATTTTTGCCAAAGGTTTTCCCCAGAACAGGGAGGGACGGTAGGGTTCATTATGTTTAATTAAGTTGATCAAATGGTTCTACTCCTATGCCCAAAAAGCAGGACCAAATGTGCATCAGTCTCTTGGAATTTTTGGTGCAAGTTAGGACCGGTTTCCTGCTCTGAGACGCGTGATAAATCCAGGCCCAGCTGACAGTAAAGTCAAGCCTGACATGCCACAGCAATCTGGACCATTACAGAAGGTACACTGTACTATTTTACAATGGTTCCCAACCCTCTTTACCTTGGGAGGCCCCCCCTTCTTACATCTGACAAAATTTGCCCCACCCACACCCATGTGCACACACTCATGAGTCATGACACTATATAGTTTGTGTTGTGAGCTTGTAGATCTGCTTGAAAACAATGTTGAATGTTTTTGACAATATGTCATGCTCAAAACAGGGATGCCAGGTTTAAAGTGGACGAAAGCAAGTTATGATTTTGTGCAACGTTGTTTAAAAGGTTTGGACAGAAAAGGCCTCATGCTGTGATCTTTGGCACCCCTTCTAGGAGGGCCCGGACCCCAAGTTGGGAACCACTGTTACACTGTGGTGGTTGATAAACACGTCTGCAATCAAAAAGTGGTCACACTATATCAGCCCCATCTATCCACACTGCTGGATATACTAGTGTATATGTATTAACTACTTAAACCCTCAACGCAGTTAAAACTCTACTTGGTCTGCTCTGGTTTCCTTCTACACAGTATCTCTTTGACCAGAAATAGCCGATCTACAAGCTCACAACGCATTGCGTTGTGAGCTTGTAGATCAGCTATTTCTGGCGACTGTTTCCCCCCCCCAAAATAGGGGGTGTTGGGGTTCAAGTGGTTAAATCGTTTGTATGGGCATCCCTTTAAAGAAAAACATTTTACTATCATACTAGGTATGAACAGAGAAATTAAATTAATTGCCAGCTAAAATGTTGTCTTGTATGAATACTTTTCTGTGCACCTTTCTTACTGGTATGTACCATTGGTAGTCAAATACATTTGCATTACTTCTTTAAAAAAAAAAAAACCGCACACACACACGCATCCAATAATATTCTTAGAATATAAATCAAACAGCATAAAGATAAAACTAATCATTCAACTCAAATAAATTAATTATAGGGAATCGGATTCCTTCCGGCATTCAATTCTAGGAAGAATTATTTGTTAATCACTCCCAAAACCATGTCATTAGCAGACCTATGTGAACAGTGAAGTTATGTGAATTAATATTCACAAAATGAAAAGCATATTTATTTTCCTAGGTATGCAAACACATTAATTTACAAAATGTGAGAGGAAGCACTTCAAAATATTTTCAGCTCCGAGGCTGACAATGCAGGATAGTTAGGTATAGTTGGGGTGTAGAGGGGGCTCCGTATTAACTTATCAAACTACAGCGGTGTCATGTATGCGATTAGAAATGTTTTCTCATAGACCTTGCATCTACCAACCCCCCCACAACTTCCATTGGCCAAAGGGTTCAGGCACAAAAAAAGGCCATATACTGTACATAAGACCGCGTTTAGGGGGGGGGGGGGGGGGGGAACACCCCAGACCATTAGGGAACACCCCAGACCATTAGGGATGGGACGATAATCATTATTATCGTTTATTGTGATAAAGATTTGAATTCATCGTGAAATTATCATACACAGCTGCAAATTCAGTACCACTTAAAGCCTCTATGCTCGATAAAACGGACCTGTAAAAGAGTGCATTTGGTACGACAATGTTTTGGCGAACGTTACCCCCAGAATAGGGATGCTGGGGGTTCAAGTTGTTAGCAAAAGTGGCATTTTCAGTTTTAAGCATTTTGATAATCGCGTTAATCACAATTATCTTTGCCACAATAATCGTGACATGTCATTTTCATATCGTCCCATCCCTATACGGACCATGCTTCAGGAAAACAAGACCAGTCGGTCCCACTGGTATGCTTGGAGGTTTGGAGGGTAAATAATTTAACTACATTACAGTGGAGTGAACAGTAATTCTCACAAACGCGTTTAGACTACTGAAGATGAGTTAACATAAGCCAAACCTGCAAATATCACTTCTTGAAGCAGCGGTGCAGCTCTGAGTCAAAAATGTCTTTTCCGGCAGCAGTCGGATTTGCAATGAAAACAGCTCAGACCATCAAAGGAGAGTACTTGCACTGTCTCTCAAGGTGGCCGCTTAGTGCCATGCAAAAATGATAGCTCCCAGATCTGAGAATGCAGCGCGCACACAGTCACACTCACACACACACACTCAACTTTAGCACACATTTTCAGCAGCAGTGTAGTAGCGTTTATGGGTTGGGATTCTAGCTGAAGCCCTGTTCATATCGCCCTTTGATCATCATGTTCAGTAAAGGCCCCACCTAGAAGAGACAGAAGGATTTATAAATTAGACATTAAGACAAAACACGCTCATGGATTAAAGCAAAAAAATACATCTCATGAATAAAACGTTTCCCCAATTTGCGATTTGTTTCCACAACAATAGAGCACCGAAGTCCGACGTAATTTACGCATCCTATCTGGGTCACGTTTTTTCCCACCATTCTGAATTCCCATAGACACATAAGAACCGTGTTCCATAAATAAACAAATGAGCCGGACGGTTTGACTCATGTGGACTGAGGGCGAGAAAACGCTAATGTTACCGCGGCCGAAATAATTACAATTTCGCCAAAAACAGACTGTATCAAATATGAGTGACTGGCTATCGTAAACGATACAGAGCCACCTCCCTGACAATATCGCCGGGACAGTTTGTTTATTTTTGGACCACAGTTCCTATGAGATGACCCAATGTTATTCTCCATAGAGAAATTACTTCCGTGACCCGGGGGATGAACGAGTGACGTCACGACTTATACTTATACAGGACGGTACTCAATTGGCACAACATGTAAAATGATGATGTTTTGGAATAATCACTCTAAACCTATGTTCCTGGTTTTCTACATACAGTCAAACAGTTGAAGAAATCGCAGATTGAGGCTTTAACCTTTGCTTTTATGAAATATCCCAGACCATTCAGGTTTATGGAGGATGCTTCTGAACATGTATTCTATTGCTAGTTTGGCCAATTCAGATTCTCTTTCATCTCAAAATAACTTTAATATCTATCGTTACTGTAGGGCTCCGACTTTACCAGCCACATGGGTTAGGGTTATGCCTGATTAATATTTGTCAAATTGTCGTACAACGAACATAGTCAATCTACAAGCTCACAATGCACTGCGGTGCAACATGTTGTGAGCTTATAGATTGGCTATATTCGGTACAAAAAGGTACAAATCATCCTTAGAGAAAGACATGTATGAGAACTTGAATCCATGCACACTAAAGCCATAAAACAGAGCTTCATTTTGGTGTCCTTTCACGGTTGTTTCACATACTATGCTGTGCCTTTCCTTGGTACTAAATCAGGTAAGCCATAAATATTCCCAGTAATTGGGTTACTGAGAGGGTCAGTATACCCGGTGGGATTCCTAAACGGACGTCCTGAATGTAGAGCAGCGTCAGAATGTGATGTGACGTTCCAGAAACTGCAGTGGCAGGGCGAAGCTACTGTATGCTCCACTTTCTGAAAACGGCACGCTGAAGACACTGCGTCTGGACTTATTTACCCATTACTGCTCAGCAGTGGTGTAAAGTAACTACGTGCATTTACTCAAGTACTGTACTTAAGTACAATTTTGAGGTACTTTTACTTTACTGAAGTATTTCCAATTGTCTATACTTTTACTTCTACTCCACTGCATCTCAGAGGCAAATATTGTACTTTTACTCCACTACAATTATTTGAAAACTTTAGTTACTAGTTACTTTGCAGATATAAATGATTACATTATAAAACATACATTAACTACTTTAGCCCTATTTTATGCCTAGGCTATTTGAAAATAGCCGATCTAAAAGCTCACAACGCGTCGTATCGCGACGCGTTGTGAGCTTGTAGATCTGCTATTTTCAAACGTTTTAGTACTTTTACTTTTGGTACTTTAAGTACATTTCGATACCAATACTTTTGTACTTTTACTCAAGTCAATTTTATAGAATATTCTTCTATATTGCAGTATTGATACGTTTATTCAAGTACAGTATTAATATGTTTATTTAAGTAAAACATTTGAGTACTTTTTCCACCACTGCTGCTCAGTGAACCAACCAACCAACCAGGAAACAAACATAAAAGGCAACGTGTTGTGTTTTTACTTCATGTGCGTCTCCCAGTGCCTCTCCCAGCATCTTCTCAATGTTCCTCATGATAGCCACCTTCTGATGAGCTCGGAGAGGGTACTCTATCCTCTTGGGCGTGGGTGCACCCTGAAACACAGAAGTACCACACACATGTGTTAACAAAAATAAGAATAGCTACCCGGTAAAGGACATTTAACCCACTAAGACCTGAGGCGATTCTTAAAAATGTTTTCTAAATCCAAAATGTTTTTTTTCAAGATTTTTCAAAAATAGCAGATCTACAAGCTCATAGCGCTGCACTCGGTGCCGCGCTATGAGCTTGTATATCTGCTATTTTTGAATAGCCAAAGAAATCTAAAGTGACACAGATGCGTTCCAGGTCTTAACTCTTTCAGTGCCATGCTTATTTATGGAATTGTGGTTCCGAGTGCCACAACCAAAATTGTAAAAAAAAAAGTGCTTAGGAGCCGAGATACAGCCTTTTTCAGTAAAAAGTTAAACAAGAAGTGAATGGAGCAGCAAATCTTCAAATCATCATATCTTGGGTTCTGAACATGTTTTTAAAAAAAATAAAAAAATAATTCATGACGTCTTTGACGTTGTGGCACACGGGGCGTCAGGCCTCATGACGTCTTTGACGTCTTGTGGCACTGGGTTAACCACTTGAGCCGTATATAATTCATTGTGCGACGAATAGCAAAAATAGACAATCTAAATGGGCTGCATTTAGAGCAATGAATTTCACTTTCACTCATTCACACACCGATGGCGGAGGAAACCATGCAAGGCACTTCATTGTGAGTTAGTAGATCGGCTATTTTCGACCAAATGTTTGCCCACAGAACAGGGAAGCTAGGGTTCATGTGGTTATGGCCAAGACAATATTCAAAAGAGTGTCTAGTCTAGTGAAATAACAGATTTCATACCTTGTACCAGAAGTTTACAGTGATGGTTACTCCACCATTCAACAGTGACTCGATGTGATGCCACCTGGACAAAAACAAAGAACATTTATTAAAACGAATGGATCCACAGTTATCACAATGTCTCACGCCTAACATAACAGACATACATTAAAGCCCCCCTCTCCCACCCAGCACTTTGTGTTTTTAAACTAATATCTTTCCAGTGCTAGCCCATAGTGCTATAATTGATTCCAGAGTCACCACAAACCATTTTACAAATAAGTGCATTCTGTGTGCGAAGTTCAATAATTTCACCACTTAAGTCCAATAGTATATACTCCACGCTACAATGAATAATGAGTATAGCCAATCTACAATCTCTCACAACCCGCTGTGAGCTCGTAAATCTGCCACGTTCGCTGTTTTCGAACATTTTGAATCTTTGACATTGTGAAAATGTTTCGCCTATTAAGCTCCTCTTGAAATGGTATATAGCTGAAAGTGACATTATTTTCCTGATCCCATCGTCCGGGTAGACAGTCAAACTGTGACTAGTAAGTTGCAAAACCAAGGCTTTACCCTTTGGGATTTGATTTGACCTCATTGGTGAAGATGGAGGAGAATAAACATCCACCTCAAAACTATGACACATCGCTGTGCTCGCTGCTTTTACTTTTACATCACTGTCCACCTGGTTATTATAGCAGCATGATGACGTACAATTTTAAAACACAAGCGAAACAGGTTCCGAGTGCACCAATTTTGGGAGCACACAAGTGCACCAAATCATTTTCATTGGTCGCACCAGTGCACCTTACATTGAGCAGGTCTGTGTATGTGTGGGTGCATCTGAATTATATGCTGGTACGCCTACGGT
Source organism: Gymnoscopelus braueri (assembly GCF_963280865.1). Taxonomy (NCBI): domain Eukaryota; kingdom Metazoa; phylum Chordata; class Actinopteri; order Myctophiformes; family Myctophidae; genus Gymnoscopelus; species Gymnoscopelus braueri. The sequence goes on along the minus strand of NC_137619.1, from coordinate 46,215,422 downwards.
ATATATAAATGTAGGCGTACCAGTGCAACCAACTAAAAAGATTTGGGGTAAAACAGGAAGTAAGATTGTCTAGAGTAGGGCTTTAGTAATCATTATTAAATGGGTAGCTCAAATCACGCATTCTGATTGGTTGATAGGTGTGGTATAATATAATAACCATACAGTATGGCAATGTCTTTGTACAGTGCTATATCAATTTGCAGCTAGGCTACTGTATTATTAGTCTAAACCAAAATCAGCAAGGTAAACTTACTTTTGGTGAGTGCATCAAGTTTCATGACAATCTGCCCAGTATATTTTCATATATTGTGTACTGTGCAATTGGAAATTTAGGAAACTTTTTCGTAGTAAATATGTTGTAGTGACAATCCTTCTTCAGCGTTAAACGGTGCGAAACGGAAACCGGAGTGCCGTCTGCCCGATGCGAGTATGTTGTCACGAATTATGGCTCGATAGCGTCACACATGTCAGCAGCACGGAGTGCACAGGTGAAGCTGATGAGTAGAAAAGGTGACAGAACAGAGAAGCCACAGTGGACACAGCAGCAGGGGAGGCAGGTATAGCATTCAACAAACTGCTGGACCTCGTGTCTCCCTCCACTGAGCGACAACAGGGAGTGTGAGGTGTGGCGGAGAAACCATTACACCCACAGCCATCTCGCACCGCCGCTAACTAAGCCATGCAGTGAAGCATGCTGGGTAAGGCAGACAGACAGACAGATTGGGTTGACTGACTCTGTGGCTCATCAGGAGCCAGTTCACACCACCTCACACAACACTAAGTTCAAACACTGCACTTAGCCTCCTAATGGCATCTAAGTCAAGATTTAGGCCAGTGGCTCTCTCAAGGTTTTAATTTCAAGGATACCCAGTTTGGTATGCATTAGGCCACGGACCCCATACCTCTGAGAGTGAACAAATGGAACTAAACGGACCCGTAAGGGTCTTAACTATCAATCATTTAGCCAGGGACCCCCTGGAACCCCCTCAAGGACCCCTGGGGGTCCCCGGACCCCACGTCGAGAACCACCGACTTAGGCATTACTAACATTAAAGCCGCTACGCCACACAATTTAAGTTATAACTCATCTCCAAGTTAACAACTAAATATTTACGCAATATTTACGCAATCCCTTAAGTAGCTCTAACGTCTACTCACAATGGCGGACCGCTTTGACTTCATCAACAAATTTAATGTAACAAACGACCCCATCCTTGCCAATGCACTTCTCGAGACAAATTACAGCACATCGATTGGCTATTTATGATGATGTTGACAAGTTATGCCGATGCGAAATCCACCGTATGGAGGGCAGAGCACAGGTTTGCACTTCACTAGGCCCGTGCGAGTGCATCAGCGACTTAATCTAATTTACTTGTCACATCATTGTCGAGTGAGTGAGTTAATGTCTGTATCTCTGTTTACTCCTCTGTGTTTACAGGTGAAACCAGTGTTCATTGGATCGGATGACTCTTATGTCATTTGTGCGACTACTGTATGCATTACTTTATGAACATAATCTATGTGCTACTAGGTGGTCATCTGTGAAAATGAAAAATCGTAGAATTCCATATTCAAGCGTAGAGACAGTGAAAAAAACAAACTTCACAAGAAGACATCCAAGGCACTTAATACCTGGGCGGTGCCGATGTGTGTGGAAAGTCCTAACTCGGAAGCATTTTAACACAGATCCATAGATGTAGGTTACCCGGAAGCACTTACCAGTACATTGGGATATAAAGTACGTCTCCTGGACCAACAACAGCCTCATAGCCCACTATATTTTTAAAATTGGGAAACTTCTCATAGTCAGGATTATCGAAATCAACCTGGAAATAAAAAAATAACACTTTTTAGGAAGGGGAAATATTCAAGCAATTTTGCATCTTTTTACGTTTTTTTTCTTTTTTTGTCTTTGATCGTTTTCTTGTCCTTATCCTTGCTTTTAATGTCTAACGTGGACAGAATTCAAATACTTTAGCTTAGCCGATCAGATATTTGAATTGAGTTTTTGTGTGATCGGCTAAACTTTAGCCGATCACACAAAAACACTCGATTAATTAAAAACCATGTGAATGTTAGAAGCGTCTTACCTGGCTCTGTCGGTCACATGGGTGATGGACAGGAAATGGATAAAGACACTCAAACTGATCAGGAGGGAACAGGATGCACCTCTTGTGACCTTTGACCTGCGCAAAGAAGTTCTGCTGCTCATCGTAATGTGCTGGCGTTACGTTGCCTGTGGTGAAAGAAGACATTTTGATGTGAAAAGCTCGGAGCTGAATGACACAAGAGAACATATATATTTACAGTAGATAAAGCAATAGCCAGCACTCCGAAGTCCTTCTGGTACTTTTATTTCATATGCAGCACGGACAACACAGCACACACGGACGCGTTTCGGCGTCAAGCCTTCTTCAGCGTGTATGATAATGCAAACATTTGGGGACATTTAAATAGGGGGACCGGGGTGCAACACAGAAATCGGTCCGTCTAAAAACAGGCTAGTTCATAGGCCTCATCACAGTTGTTTATACATCACATTAATCCCTATACCCCTCTTTGATTAGGGGACTCTGATCCATTACATATAAAATTTGTCAAATACCAGTAGATTTTTTTTTTTAAACACAGTTCATATAAGTACACTCCCTTGACTTTCTGTCATAAACAGGATTCCTGTTTATGACAGAAAGTCATAGTTCTTGACAGTGTGGAGTGTACTGGCTATTGCTTTATCTACTGTGAATCTTCGTGAGCCGTGCACCCGTAAACTGCATCATATACTGAGAGTGCTCGTTGTTATTTTCTATTGTAACATATATATTTAACCCATTAAGACCTGAGGCAGATTCTAAGAGTGACTTCTAAATCCTTAGTTTTCTGAAAAACGTATGTTGCTATATCAGTGGAGCTCAAACTTTCATGTCAAGAACCCTCAAATCTACATGTATTTGGCCGCCGACCCTCATCTCAAAATATTTTGTTCCAGGAACCCCCAGAAGCAAAGATTTGAGTTAAGGCCTTTTACTTGTAACAGAGTATTTTTATAATGTGGTATTGCTTTTTCCACCACTGTCGGTTGGTAGAGATCTCCGATCGCCTGGCTACGAGAGAATACGTTTATATAGCAGTAGTCCACAGTTCTCTTACCCTCCATGCCGATAAGCAGCAGATTAGATGTCAGCTGTCCCCAGTTTCTCTTGGCCTGTTGCTTATTGATCCAGTTCCAGTTGAAACCCAGGAAATCCACCACGATCTTCCTCCCTACTGTGTCATTCAGGGTCTGCTGCAGGTAAACCCTGAATAAGGCAAAGACAAGGGAAAAAGTTCTCTGAAGATTAATAACTACATTGTAGTTATTGTGTGTGTGTGTGTGTGTGTGTGTGTGTGTGTGTGTGTGTGTGTGTGTGTGTGTGTGTGTGTGTGTGTGTGTGTGTGTGTGTGTGTCACTGTGTGTGAGTTTTAACAGTCAGTCTAGTAAATGTGTTATTACTGTAATGCCAAATATCGCCACAAGGTGGTGTCTCTGTTCTTTTATGACGTACTATAGCTTGTGTGTACTTTTTGTTACTTCCTACTTACGTAAAATAACTACAGGGTAATACCAAGAAACTACTGAAACAATTCCACATTTCATCAAGGTTAAATGACCAATTAATAACTTTTGCCTCGGGGGTTTGAGTAACTGCAGGTTTTATTTTTGTCGCGGACTGTGGACTATTAATGTGAAGCTATTGGACTGAGTGATCACTGAGTTGTACAGTAGTATGATTTTTCCTCTCATATAAATTAGTTTAGCATTATGTTTTTGGGTGGGCTTTTCTGTTTGCTGCATGTGCTGAATTAGTATTTTGTAAAAAACAATATTATTTAACTAACATTCTTCTTCTGTTCCTGAACAAGATTGTTGTGCAAATTTGAAGGTGTATTTATGATTTACGTAAGTATTTAAAGTAATACTAGGTAACGTTTTCAACAAAACTAAAGTTAAATTGTATACCTTTTGCGAGTGGCAAAAGTTTCACAACACCCACTCCGTGAATTTCACCCCCGGAAGCCTTTTATTTATATATTTTCTATTGAACGTGTACGGGGGGGACTTTCCCGGGAAAATGACGTTCCTGGCCAACGTCATGACGTCGTGGCCGACGTCCTCAGGAACTACCGCAACGGTTTCCTGTTTGGCCAGGAACTACCGCGCTATTAACAAAAAGGAACCTCACGCTGATTTTAAGATAATGTAGGATTGGAAGATCGAAAAAGAACAGAAAAAGAAAGCACAGCTCATGGTAACTAATGCTCCACTGGCTAAGAGAAACGATCCGTAGATAGTATAAAACAATTAAAAGATCGCTTTTTGAAACGCTTCCGGCTTCCGGTGAAAACGAATGGAATTCTGGGTAATCGAGGACTAGGGAAATTGTATGCAGTGACGGTAGTGACCAGCAGAGGTTGCTAAAAATCGTTATTTGTGATTCTGCATTGTACAACTTTAAATTCGTCAAAGCTTAATGATATTGAATTTATTTGTATAGCGCTTTTCGAAACAACGTTACAATGTTAAAATCTGCAATAATGATGTCCTCCCACCCCGACGTGCAAGCTGACATCGACTCCGACATGAAGACACACTGTTCCTGACACAAGTTGCAGCGTAACATACTAAAACACGCATGGGATCACCCTAATAAACCCCATAGCTGCTTCAATTACTTCACTTTATTTGTTTATTTTGACGAGAACATGCACATTAATGAACATTCAATACAGGAACGTGAATTCAAATCGGCTGAAAATGATCTCATGTAAACATGCCGGATTTAGCTAGAAGTTCATTTCCATCCGCAGTCCCCACATATAAAAAAAAACACTACAATACCAACATAACAAAAACCCCCAAAAATACTGTGACCAAGGTGGAACCTACATACATCCCTGGGTACCAAATCTACTCTGGAGCTCAGACTGTTTCCTGCATCCACATTCACTCAAACGTATCAACTCCTCTGGGATGATTGCTGCTGCATTACACCAAGCTAAGCTGGCGCCTCCTGCAGTAACAACAAACCTTTTGAAGCTTAGTACCGAGTCTCAGAGTCGTCAGAGTTCAAGAAGTTTGGATTCTGTTGAAGACACGAGTAGCATCAAACAATGTTTGCTGATTAAATACTTAAAAGGAAGACCCCTGTGCTCCACTGTCTTTTTTGGAGCTAGTGCTTTTTAAATGTTGTTATTGATCTGGAAGTCCATTACTAGAAGACATCTATCCTGTCTCTATCCTGGAGCCCTTAGGGTTTGCTGATGATACTAAAGTACACCCTGAGGACTGCTTAAAGGCTCTCAACACCTCACCCAACCAAACTGATGTACACACACTGAATGAACTGCCACATGTCTTTGCCAAGAAGCCTAGCAAATGGTTTAAAGCACTGAGTTCACGTTGTAACATGGACACAATGGCTAGCTCGTCTTGGTCTCTCTTCGCCGTCCGACAACCAAAAACGCGCCCTGAGAGTAATTCTCAAATGTGACCAAGCACCACTCCCAACGTTTGTGGCCTATATGCTGAGTGAATTTAACAAATTAATGAGAGCACCACTAGAGCAGCAGCTAATTGAGCTGATTGAGAACACATGTTTCTATCTACACTTTATGGCAGTGGTTCTCAAACTTTCTCATGTCAAGGACCCCCAAATTGACACTTATTACTTTAGCCCGCAGACCCCCATTTGAAAAGATATTTACGGCTCTAGCAGTGATTCTCAACCATTTTAATTTCAATGTTTGACATGCATTAGGCAACGGACCCCCATTTAATGGCATTTCGATCTCTGGGACCCCAAACTATATAATAAAATCAATGTTAATTTAACTCTGAGAGTGTACAAATGGAACCAAATGGACCCGTTAGGGTCCATTTGGTTCCATTTGTACACTCTCAGAGTTACAGACCCATAAGGGTCCATTTAGTTCCCAACTATCCATCATTTAGCTGGGGACCCCCTGGAACTCCCTCATGGACCCCTTGGGAGTCCCCGGACCCCACTTTGAGAACCAATGCTTCATGGCACGCCTATCTCATCAGCGATGGTGGCTTGTTGCTGGCTGCGCGCTCACTGTCCTTGGACCGAGTGGCCACCGGACTTATCCTGAGCATTTCAGAGGAAACCAGAACAATGAGCCTTTACAGTTTTCTCAGCCTGGGATTCGGTGAATTCACATCTCGCACTTATACCCGAGCTGTTAACGCCGCATCCCATAAAACATTACCCCTCACCTAGTCTACCGCAAGACAAGACCGACAAATGCTTCCGTCATACAATCTGTGCACCGGAAGTTTCGTCCAGGACTACGCACGGCCAATGCTGCCGAGCCTCACACGCTCGCCAGGAAGGATGCAGTTTGTCACCGGGATGACAAGATGTCAAGAAGCCTCTTGGAAAATAGCTTCATATCAGCACCTGTCTTGAGACGTCCTGATTTTTACACGCCCCTTTTTCACTCATGCTGATGCTTGCGACCTTGGCCTGGGAGCAGCGTTGATGCAGAAGGATAAGGAGGATTTAGAAGTTATTGTGGCACGTTTAAGTGGCTCTCTGCACGACGCTGAAAATACATACTCAGTATCAACCCCTGAGAAGGAAGTGTTTAGCTGTGATTTGGGCTCTGTTTGGCCATATGTTAAGGTTAGGGCTGCACGATTATGGCCAAAATGATTATCACGATTATTTTTGACCAATATTGAGATTTTGATTATCACGATTATTCACGTTTTTAATTTAGTGACATTATTTAAAAAAAGAATTTACACAAGCAAGGATAATGCGGAAATAGCTGATCTGCTATTTCTGCTATTTTTGGAAAATGTTTGAAAATGTATGAAAATTTTTCAACATGGAAACGATTATGACGATTACGCAAAGTAATTGCGATTATCTCAAATAATTGAGATTGGGGGATTATGTAATAATTGTGGCATTGACAGGCCTAACTCTGACCCTTGGGCTCACCACCGCATTACCACCCTCAAAACAAACTCGACCCCGCAAAGCGACCCTGAGGACATAGACAATGTTTTGTACCCAATACCATCACCCAAAACAGACAGCCACAAACCTGACTTCCCTGCCGCGGACATGTCGCTATGACACACCAAGTGTCCCTGACCCAGTACATGTCATGGACTGTGAATCTGAGAAGCAATCAACCCATTCAACCCGGGAACGCATCTCTGTCATTTTAGATTTCTTTGGCTATTCAAAAATAGCAGCTCTGAAAAAACAAGCTCTGCCACGCTATGAGCTTGTAGATCTGCTATTTTAGAAAAATCGAATTTTTTTGGCAAATCTTTGATATTTTTAAGCGAACATTTGTAACTCAAATCTTTGCTTCTGGGGGGTCCCTGGAACAAAACATTTTACAAATGTTCACTTTAAAAAATACATATTCAAAGATTTGCACAACTTTTCAAAAATAGCAGATCTACAAGCTCATAGCGCGGCACTTGGTGCCGTGCTATGAGCTTGTATATCTTCTATTTTTGAATAGCCCAAAGAAATCTTAAAATGACACAGATGCTTTCCCGGTTTGAATGGGTTAACTCAACTGTGACGTCAACTATGTGTCCGCATAGTTGGAAAAAAAAGAAGAAAAAAACTATGCGTTTGCCTCACACGACAGCGTGACCTCACTGCCCCAGAATGACATCTGGTTGGTCGGGCAATACGGGTGAATATGAAAAAAATAATTGTCAAGTATGTCACAGAAAACTGAAACGCATAGCCTGGAAGCCTGGGCATGATATGACCAATTTTAAGTTATATTAGGTGCAGGATGTGATATTTTCTTAAAGAAAATAAGTGTTAAATAGCTCTATATTCTGATAGTAATCATTGCTATAGATAGTGTTTGTTCAGTAACGGGAGTCTCCCCGTCTCTCCAGCACTTTAGTAAACAGGTATTTATTTAATACCAGGTATTTATTCCAACCTGCATTTTCAGTTTGGGATACCAATTGTATCCAGTCAAGAGAGAGAACTCATTCAGGATACAGGATAAACAAGTGAAATTAGAAGTGCTGACACAAAGAAGTGAGCAGACAATATTTGAACAAAAATAAATGGCTACTCTCTCCTGAAATTGGCAAGTTTGGCATGGAGACATGGAGACACCTGTTACTGTGAACAAACACTGTAGAAATGATTACATCAGACTGATAGAGCTCTAACTTTTTAACAATACATTTTTGTTTTGAACCATGAATTATCACTTCACTTACACTACCTTTAAGTGCTGTAGAATAAGCTAACAGTGTGGAAATCTCCTTTCCTTTGTCTCTCGTGTCGACTCTGAGTTAATCTGCTATCCCACAGTGCCAACACACCACACTCCTCTACGCCCTCTCTACCTACACCATCCAATGTTACAGTGTGTGTGTCTGTGCGTGTGCGTGTGCATGTGTGTGTGTGTGTGTGTGTGTGTGTGTGTGTGTGTGTGTGTGTGTGCGTGTGTGCACGTGCGTGCATGTTTGTGGTCAGGCCAAGTCAGGTCAGAGAGCTAAGCACTTCCCCAGATGCTAAATGCTTAGTCATTCCCCACAGCTTCCCGTCATTAAATTTCAAAAGAGTAAACACTTTCCGCTTCTAAGCACACCTGTAGCACGTAGCCTTACACCCTTTTGTCTCTATAAAGCACCCATTTAGGGTTCAAGTAAGGGCCCTGTGCTTTCATTCACAAGCTATAGAAAATAATTAGGTGAATAAAACACATTTTGTCATTGTCGGGCAGAACCTTGTACCTCCATATTTTGACATTTTATGTTTTTTTCATAAATCAATGCCTCACTTCGTCGAACAAGGGTGCCACGCAAAAGTAGCGGAAATGGCCGATCTTCAAGATGCGACGTGTTGTGAGCTTGTAGGTCTGCTATTCTCGCTATTATTGAAAACGTTTGAAGGTGAAAAGTGGTTACGTGCGTCTTTGAGTTTAATAAATATTTAACCAATGAAATGAATTAACAAGCGCGTGTGACTAAATATGAACTACATTGAATCCATTGGAACACAGGTTCTTTTTTCCGTCCATATCCTGAGAAGCAACCGCTTTGGACGTTCAAGGTTTACACCCAACAACGACAATTTTCTAAACCAAATATACATTACCTCTCCTCTCCCTCCATTTCCTGCGTTGTATGCATTTTCTCCACAAACTCAGAGAATTTCATTTCCATCCGCTGCGACTTGGGGACAAAGTCCCCGAAGTTAGCCATCTTCTTCTCGTCGTAGTAGAGGAATTTGTGGTTTTGGGCGATGTAGACGGAGAAGTCTCCGTTCCCGATGTTCTCCTGCAGGTAACCAATGTCCCACTTCAGGGCTGGATACACCAGGTTTGTGTCCGTTAAAACCACAGGTTCCTGGAAAGACACAACGAAGACGCTGAGTGCTGACTGAAGAAGGCAAAATTAACAACCGATACGGTGTTATCAAGACCTGAGGCCGATTCTACAAATGTCTCCTAAATCAGTGGTTCTCAAACTTTTTCATGCCAGGGACCCCGAGAATTATATATGTATTTGGCCGTTTTGTGCCCCCCAGAGGAGATTTGTGTTTAAAAGAAAGAAATCAAAATAATTAAACATTTTTCAAACACTTTTAAGATATTTTCAACAAATATTCAAAAGTAGCAGATGTACAAGCTCGCAGCGCAGTGACATTTTTGAGAGACACTGTTCTGTGCCACTGTTCTAAAACCTAAGAGTTTTCTGAAAAACTTATGTTGCTATAATCTAAAATAACACAGATGCTTGCCTGGTTTTTAATTGGTTAATGTTAATTGATTCACACATTGTAAATGATATATATAGCCCATATCAGTGGTTCACAACCTTTTCTGGATCAGGGCCCACTTGAAAACCCAGAAAGCTTTTCGCAGACCACCGGTCTGACCACTTAACTTTTTAAGTGGTCAGATGGGTGGGGGTGGGACGATATGGGTACCTCACGATACGATATGTATCACGATATTAGGCCCACGATAACAATATATATCACGATATCTGAAAATGCCGATATATTGCGATATCACGATATATTGCATGAAATTTCACCAACGATATATCACGATATTTTAAAATATCGATATATTGCGATATCACGATATATTGCATGAAAATTCACCAACGATATATCACGATAGTCCTTGTATTCAATTCATACACATAAAATAGCACCAAACAGTTCAAAATCATCATTACACAAATACAGAGTAGGAAAAACAACATATAACAAACTAAAAAAAAAAAAAAAAAGTTTTTCTTTTTTTTTATATCGATATTTTTCGGGAGGATATCGATTATTTATCGCGGGAGAAAGTATCGCGATATATCGATATATCGATATATCGATATATCGTCCCACCCCTAGTGGGCGTGCATTTTAAGAGCATGTTTATCATTTTAATGATCAATCAAATCGATTGTGGTCCAGCTTAGATCAATGGAACTGACGTGGTATACTTTAAGTACCTATTTATCGGTCTGCATCACAAAAAAATAACAAGATTCAAGGTTTTAAAGAGTTGTGAGCTTGTGTAGAACATATCTGACGATATATAGCTAATCTTCAAGCTAACAACACGTCATGTTGTGAGCTTGCAGATCGGCTATTTTCTAACAGCCCCAATATAAACAGGGTTAAAGTGGTTAAAGTACTTTTTGGGTTTTTGTTGCATTCCTGAGCCAATAATTTGATGACCGGCGGAGGAGACTCAAAGAATCTCCTATTATTGGCTCAGGAATGCGACAAAAACTAAAAAAATCTGTGTAATTGATAGAAAATAAGTCATTTTTGCGGCGAACTACTCCTATAAATAATTTAGAGCGGGGACCCCCTGGAACCCACTCAAGGACCCCTGGGGGTCCCCGGACCCCACTTTGAGAACCACTGACATACAGCAGCACAGCCACAGCTACATCATTCATAACACTCATGCACACTGATTCACACATTACACTCATATTATATGAGTCATAATATGACCTTAGGTTCACGAAATTATCTCATATTGGTTTCTATGGTCTCTCCCTGCTGAATTCACTGCTTATTTGGCTAGTTTATTATTAGGCTATTACTTCATTTCCGTCTCCTTTTTTCCCTTTTCTTCTTCTTTCAAAGAAACAAAAGTGAGACTGAAATACAGTAAAGCCTGTAGTACTGCCACACATGCCCTGGTTTCTATTGTGCAGTGGTGGAAAGTAACTAAGTACATTTACTCAAGTACTGTAATTCAGTAAAAAATGTAGGTAGTTTTTACTTTACTAGGGTATTTCCAATTTTGTATACTTTTACTCCACTACATCTCAGAGGCAAATATTATACTTTTACTCCACTACAATTATTTGAAAACTTGAGTTACTAGTTGCTTTGCAGATATAAATGATCATAGTATAAAACATACATTAACCACTTTAGCCCTATGTTATACATAGGCTATTTGAAAATAGCCAATCTACAAGCTCACAACGTGTTATGAGATTGTAGATCTGCTATTTTCAAACATTTTTGTACTTTTATTTTTCGTACTTTAAGTATATTATTTTGATGCCAATACTTTTGTACTTTTACTCAAGAAACACTTTTAACACATGCCTTTCACTTGTAACAGAGTATTTTTATATTGTGGTATTGCTACTTTACTTAAATATAATATCTGAGTACTTCTTCCACCACTGCTATTATGATTTCAACAAACATTATTCAACACCATGAGTGTGTGAGTCCTCCTACAGTACATGTGCTACGTGACTGGATGAACGTACACTGGCAGCTCTCTCCCTCTCTCCAGTGTTGCCATGTTTTGTGAGAGAAATAAGCAACCAGGTCTAGGAAAACAAGCCCAAAAGAAGCAACTGGGCCACATGAGCAATTCAAACCCATATACGTTGGCTATTTGAAATTAGCCGCTCTACTAGCCCACAACAGAACTTGTAGATTTGCTATTTTCAAAAGAAACTTGGAAAAAAATTGGACACAAATCTGATACACAGGTCTCATGGCACAAAATAATTTCAGTCCCCAGACACATACTTTGGGGGTTCTTGATTTGAAAATGTTTGATTAAAATATTTAAACAACATTAGGAAACAAGCCCAAAATAAACAACTACACTTTAGAAACAAGCTAAGAAAAACAGCAACTACTACCAATATTTACAAGCAACTTGACCGAAAAACAAGCTCAAAATCGCTTATTATAAGCAGACATGGCAACGCTGTCTCTCTCTATCTCTCTCTCCCTCTCCCTACTAGCCTAATTTATGCTACGCCACACCACCGTGTCGCGCGTGCGGAAAATAGCCGATCTACAAGCTCACAACGCATCACGCCGCGACGCGTTGTGAGCTTGTAGGTCGGCTATTTTTTCGACGCGCGACACCGTCGTGCGAGGAAGTATGAATCGGGGTTCTCTCACTAGCTCTGCTGGCTTCTTCTCCCCCATAGCCCGGAGGTACGGTCGGTCGCGCTGTGATTGGCTAGGTTGTTGTTGTCAGGGGCAACCGTGCAACGGTCCACTCATTCATAGGTCCGAGAGCAGCATAGTGAGTGAACTTACAACAAGGTAGACGAAATAATACATTAAATATAAGCGACGTTGATAAATCAGACCTTTCGAGATGACAACGTTGTAGAAATGTAGAACATATACTTGTTCTTTTGTTTTTAGGGGAATAATCAAACGGGCCAATCGCAGCTCGAAAGACCGACCGACCCTCCAAGCTATGGGACTATCATCTCTCAGGTTGCCAGGGATACGGTTTCACTTTCACCAGGGCAGAGTTGCCTGGCTGCAAAGTAGAACATATCAAATAATGGTTTTATAGGGATCTGAAAAAGCTTGTCAGCGAGTCGCTGACAAGGGAGGGACGTTCAGGGGGTCCCCAGCACAATTGGTTAATATAGATTCAAAATATGTTTTAGCTTTTATTCCAAAATAGCTATTCTACAAACAGACAAATCTTCACTGACGGGGGTCCCTGACACAAAATATTTTTCAGATGGGGGTCCGCTGCCCAATTGGGGGTCCTTGACATAAAAAAAATTGAGAACCACTGCTTAAAAGAGCACAAGGCAACAAAAAAAGGGCATGTGTCATCTCTGCTCTCATCCTCTGGTCTACCTTCAATGTAGATGCATTAAACTAGGGTGCTGTATGTTTCCATTTGCGGTTTAGCCTGTAATTGGGTTAATGGCTGATAGGGGCTATATGACTCTCAAGATGGAACAGAGGGGGAAAGACTTGCTTATCAATGCACTTTAAACGCAGTGCACTTTAAATATTGACCCCTGGTGTCATCTGGACATTTTAGAAATATGCTTAGAAATCTGAATATTTTTTTAAGTAATTGTATGAACTAGGAGGAGTAGTCTTCTTGGCCAATGGTTTGTGTTCATGATACTTTTGCTTTTACGGTTTTATTCTAGTTTTTGTTTCTTACGTTATCTCTGCGTTATTGAAAATGAGGGTCCACCTCTCAACGTATTCTGGGGAAAATAAATAAAAGGCTGAAACAATGAAGAATGAAAACTAACTGTGCACACACAGCTTGTTTCTTAAATTAATAGTGATTTTTTCAGAAAATAAAACGACACTCAATGGACTAATTTGAAAATGTCGTAAAAATCCCTGTGGAGTATGTGTGTTTATCCATGTTGATGGACAGAAATAGACCCTGATGCCCTGTGAAAATATGATAATATAAATAACTGCTCAGGAACCTATCCATGGCATCAACTAAACCAGTGAGTCCCAACCTGTGGGTCGGGGCCCACTGCTAGGGCCCCCAAATAATTGGCAAAAAAACGAATGACAATATAACATTAACAGTGATACCAATAAAAAGTATACTATGTTAGTTCCATTGATCCAAGGTGGAGCACAATCGATTGATCATTAAAAATTAACATGCTTTGAAAACGGCCCACCCACCCATCTGCCCACTTCAGTTAAGTGGGCAGATGGGTGACCAATCAACCTTCATTTGTCCATGCATTGAAATGCGAATGTTTATTTACTTTACGGGGAGGGTGTCTGCCTCCTGTTGCGACAACACCACATTTAAAAGTTGGAATGTAGTGTCACCATCAACACTAAACTCAGAATGGATGCTGAAGCTTTAAACTCAGTTCATACAGTTTGTTTTTGTTTCCCAGTAGGGCTATATTCACTTCACCTTGAAAAGAGTATGGTGATGACTGATGAAATGCTAAATTACTGTAAGCTGACACTCTCAATATATAAATGCACAGAACTGCATCCTCACCAATGAGAGGATAACTTGATATATAGGAGTGAGCAGCATTCTTGCTCTGGAACTGTACTGTACAATACTGTATTTGAATGCCCCATTCAAATATTGTCTGTCTCAAATAAAACAAATAGGCCTACATGAAAAAAAAATTACTTGATAATAACTGTGGCTCTGCCTGCAAGGGCCATAAAGCTTGCCTAGGGCGGAGCTGACCTAAAAGGGAAAAAACGGATCTACAAGCTAGGCTTTGTTGTTGTTCAGCTTGTAGATCAGTCATTTTAGGGCAGTCCTCCTCATATCCATTTCAAACAACAAATCTCACATATAACAGCTGTCATCTCTGATCATCACAGTTGTCTTTGGATCCATGTATTATTTATCTACCTCACTGGTTGCCAACGTGGGCACCGGGGACCCCCAGGGGGTCCTTGGGGGGGGGGGTCCCAAGCTAAGTGATTGATGGTCAGGAGGATTAGGAACCAACTGGTCACCCTAAGGTGTGAAACTCTGACAGTGAACAAACGGAAACCAAATGAACCAGTAAGTGTCAATTAGGTTTCCATTTACCCTCTCAGAGTTACATTGACACTGATTATTTTACATTGTAGATTGGGGGTCCTCCTAGCCTTGGATCACAAGACGATCATCTGTAGTGAACGTCTTGGATGATCTTCAAAATAATGTTTGCACTTTCTCCCTTTTTGATCCATACATCTACATAAACGTTCTGATTTCAAATATAAAGGGCTTACCTCGTGGCCACGGATGTTACAATTATGTCCGGGCTCTTAGAAGCACCAGTATCTTCCGTATTGTTCAATAAAAAGCATTTTAATCCGATCGGTGGCCATTTTCTCCGTATGCTTTTGACTACGCGAACCTATCGGTAGGGAGGTGTATTGCACTATGATACATTATAACTCTATGAGAAAATGGCCGACGATCTGATTAAAATGCTTTTTACTTTAAATACAGAAGATACGGGTACTTCTGGGGGCCCGTACATAATTTTAACATCCGTGGCCATAGGGTAAGCACTTTATATTTGAAATCAGAACGTCAATGTAGATGTAACGTGCAAACACTATTTTGAAGATCATCCAAGACTGTCATATAATATATGACAGTCTTGCATCAAGGCTAGGGGTCCTCCCAGAGATTAAAAAAAAATCATATCAGATCGGGGTCCGTCGTAAATGCATGTCAAACTTGGGGGTTCTTGAAACAAACAATGATTTTTACCTCGTTGTTGATGAGCATCTCGGCCCGGGGGTCGTTGTGGGACAGTCTGGGGATGGGTCTGGTCTGGAACGGGTACCGTCTCAGCTGGGACTCCGTCCAGAGCTCCTCATCCTCGGCTCCCAGAGCAGCGGACCCCCCGGCGGCGGACCCCGCAGGATCAGCCTCCACCACCACCGACGCTGTAGCCATGACGAGGCCCCCCTGTTACGATCAACGATCGTCCGTTTTTAATGGGATTTTATGTGGAAATTAAACAGTTAAAAAAAATGAATGAACGACTTCAAGCTGCAGCAGATCTGATCTGACTCTGCCTCTCCCTCTCTCCTGCAGCTCTGTTCCTAAAGTGTAAACACACATGCACGCACACACACGCACACATACACACACATTGTTGCCAGGTTTTGAGAGAGAATCAAGCAACCGGGTCTATGAAAACAAGCCCAACATAATTTAGCCCTTCGCCCTTTAAACATAGATATACAATACATTGGCTATTTGTAGATCTGCTATTTTCAACAACAACAAAATCTTGGAAGACATTTAAAAAATATATATATATTATTTGAAACATTTTAACAACACAAATCTTGTATGGGGGGTCCCTGGCACAAGTATTTTCAGATGGAGGGTTCTTGGATAATTACATATTGGGGGTCCTTGACTTGTTTGTGAACCACTGGTTTAAACAAAATCAGGAAACAAGCCCAAAATAAGCAACTACACTTTAGAAACAAGCCCAAAAAAACGCAACCACCAATATTTAGAAGCAACTTTACAGAAAAACAAGCCCAAATTAGCTTATAATAAGCGGACATGGCAACACCGACAGCGTTGACAGGCAGAAAACTAACGACACACACGAAAATAGGACACACTCCGGGGAAGGTTTGTGCTGAAAGTGATTCACTGACCCCTACTGGACCGAAGGGCTAACTGCAACTGCTGCTCGATAAAGGCATGTATCTATTTCTACCAGCAGAGGGAGGCACTGTACCTCATTTGTTGGACCCTCAAATATGTTTCGTAAGGGGAAAAAATGGCTAGGATGGATTTTGCCAGTGCTGTAAAGTAACTAAGTACATTTACTTAAGTACTGTTCTTGAGTACAATTTCAAGATACTTTTACTTTACTTGAGTAATTCCCTTTATACTCCACATACATTGCAGAGGCACATTTACTCCACTACAATGATTTCACTGCTTTAGTTAGCCTACTAGTAACTTTGCAGATTTTGATTATTATTAATTAATTTAATTATTAGTCAAACATATTGATGTGTAATGCCTTAATGTGTTCTCTCACACACACACACACACACACACACACACACACACACACACACACACACACACACACACACACACACACACACACACACACACACACACACACACACACACACACACACACACATTAAAATCAATTTGTGGGTGATTAGACTTTTTAAGATATTTTAAAATATTGACTCAAGATTTCAAAAGTATTTGTTTGTATTGTATTGGGGGTGGGGGGGGGGATAATGGGTGTCAAGAGCGCAGTTCAAATACTGTGGAAATCCTGAGTAAATATTTGAACCTGGTGGTCATGGTAGCATTACAGTACATTGATCACAGGAGAACCTCTGCACTACAGTGTCAGTGTGAACCTTGCTCTGTGTGGTCTGACATTTTCATGTCAAGGACCCTCAAATGGATGTGTATTTGGCCGTGGACCCCCATCTGAAAATGTCATGTGCCAGAGACCCTCAGAAGAGAAGATTTATGTTTTAAAAAAATTTACAATGTACAAGCTCGCAGATGATGTACAAGCTCGCAGCACGGCACAAAGTGATGTGCTGCGAGCTTGTAGATCTGCTATTGTTGAATAGCCAAAGTATAAATGAGTAAAATTGGTTAAAATGATTGTGATGCTGTAACTACTTTTGCAGCTACTTTTGAATTTGAATCCTGAAAAGTAACAGTATTTGGACATATAAGATGTCCCATGTTGTTCATTTCAATTAAAAGTAATGAGTTTGATACAACATTAGGCTACTGGTTGCTTTTTAACTGACACATTTTACTGATATTTTCCTTGATCCATGCACCTCAATGTACATATCTGTTACCACATCTTCTGCTTTTTAACTGCTATTTTAACCAAATTCCATGTATCAAGCACCTTTATTTCACACTGCCATGTTGGTATCTAATGTTCTTCTGTTTCTTTCTGTCTCTGTCTCTTTCCGCCTTTCTTGAAACTGCAACTGATGGAGCTTGTACGACAATGAATTTCACCCACCTTTTTACACCTGAAAAAAACCTGTGTTGTGACAACAAAGTTGAGTTTATTTGCCAAGCAATGTGTTATACTACTTTTGTTTTGTGTTAGGTTTGCATTACTTTCAGAAACAACGCTCCAATTTGAAGCTTAAAAAATTATAAATTCACTGACAGATTCTGAAAGTAATGATGCCACAAAATGTGTTATATTACTTTGACATGTGTAATGTGTTACTTATTTCTCTTCTGCGCTGTAATTGTATTTATTATTTTTACAAATTTTGTTTTATGCATCCTAATGTCATTTTATAATTGTGTTTCCTTTGCTTGATGTTCTGTGTAAAGTAGGCCTACATTGAATTGCCTTGTTGTTGAAATGTGCTATACAGATAAAATTGCCTTGCCTTGCCTTGCCTTGCCATTACACCCAACATCTATCTATACATTCCGGTAGTTGTAAGGAGTAGTGGACAGTAACAGAGTAAAAAATTTAGTACTTTTAGGTTGGCTTTTTCTCTTTTTTTCTTCCTTAAAATGCAATTGACCACACTTCTGCTCAGCAACACACGCCTTGCCCACACATAACTAAAAGTCAGAAAGTGCGTCCTCTGTTGTTGCATCACGTTTGTCATTAAATATGTAGCCATGTGCATGTCCACAATAATTGTAAAAAATAGTATATATAGCTTATATTGCACTGTTCACCCACTAATACGGAACGAGAGCTGGGTTTAACCGTCTTGAGACAGGTTAGTTTTACCCTACTGATGATGTGTTGTTGCAAAAGTAATCCCGCTCAGTACGAGAGGAACCGCAGGTTCAGACATTCAGTTTATGTGCAGGCCAGGCTTATAGATGTGAGGGCCGCAAAGTGGCCCGAACCACTAGTTTCATACAAGAGATATTAGAACTTGAATGGCGTCCCACGCTATTTTGTTTGTAAAATGAGGTGACATGTGTTCTTGTCCAGATGACACAAACTATCTGATCCTTTGTGACAAGAACATCAATACCAAATGTATTACTACACACACACACACGCACACGCACACGCACACGCACACGCACACGCACACGCACACGCACACACACACACACACACACACACACACACACACACACACACACACACACACACACACACACACACACACACACACACCCCTTCTAAACAAAACAACACAACAACAACAAAGCTAAACACCATCCACACACCAAGGAGACCCCCAAGACCTCTGACAATTGTACCCTGGTTACAGAGCCCTGGAGAGGGGTCCCTCCATGCACAGTGTGTGTTTCAATCCCTGGTTACAGACCCCTGGAGGGGTCCCATGCACAGTGTTTCCTGTACAGGCCAGTGAGCTGAGCTGAGGCTATATCCTCTCCCCATTCTCTCTCTCTGCAGATATCCACGGCCAGGGGACCCCCGGGACGCCCCCTCCACCCCAACCCCCCCACTGTGTCAGGAAGGCTTAAAACATCTCTATCCTGCTGATAGCAGGCATGGCACACATCACTGCTCTCTTCTTCACCCCATTCAATCCGGGAACGCATGATCTGTGTCATTTTAGATTTCTTTGGGCTATTCAAAAATAGCAGATCTACAAGCTCGTGGCACTGCGTTCTTTGGGTGGAACCCCCCCCCCCCCTTCTGAAAATATTGTGTTCCAGGGACCCCCAGAAGCAAAGATTTGCACACATTTTCACGATTTTTTATCTATAATGACAGAAATGCGTTTCCGGATTGAAGAATGCTTCCAGGAGATCGTATAGGCGTTAACGCAGCAAAAAAATGTTATCTGGTCGCTGATAAGCAACTGCACTCGGTTATCAATATGTCAGCTTTAATCTCTACAATAGAATAGTACTTATAATCAACATAAATATACAGCCAATTGAGGTTAACAGATGAGTCTAACGGTATTAGTTAAGGTCTATGCTGAGACCTTAACTAAAGAGATTTCTTAAATTTTCCTTCTAAATCAGTTTATGAAATGAGAGAAATATTAGACACAGCACTGTGTTAACCATTTACCCCCTTTATCCTTTGTTGACCGGGGTCCCCTAGAGCTCTATACTAGGTCTGCACCTTTTCCCCCTCTACACCAAATCTCTTTGCCAAAAACAACCGATCAACAAGCTCACAAGGCCTTGCGTTGTGCGATGCATAGTGAGCTTGTAGATCTATTTTCGAACGTTTGTGACCACAAAATAGGGATGCTATAGGGTTTAGATTTCCCTTTTAAATCAAATGTATCAAAATGTTTGCGACAGAAAAATGCAACCGTATGTACTTTGGTTCCAGCTGTGCTGAGTGAACACTGGAGGATTTGACAGTGCATGAGGGCAGTGGTTCCCACGAGACAGGGGGATCTTCAGGTGGTCTCTGTCACCTCCAGAGTGACCCCGGACCCTCGGGGGTGTTGTGTGTCCCGAAGCTTTTAAGCCATAAATCCTATTAGGCGAGGAGGCTAGCCTGTTCTACACCACAGCATTGACAGAAATGTCCTCACTTTTCATTTATTGCATCGTTTGTGAGCAACACTTACAGTGATTATTTCAGTGTTTTTTTTGGGGGGGATTTTTTTTTTGCAGGATTCAAATTCAAAAGTGGCAAAAATAGCAGATCTACAAGCGAGCTTGTAGATCTTTGATGCTTTGATGCTGTAGTATGATCATATAGGGCGTTCATTTTTATATTCTGTCCAACAGCAACAATATTAGATATCTATATAACAGTGGTTCTGTTAATAAGTGTACTGTTTTTATTGTATATTATGGAGCACCCCAATACTTTTTTTCACAGTGCATGTACATCCTTGTGACAATAAATCTCTTGAATCTTAAATCTTCTCAAACCTTTTAATTTTAAGGACCCCCATAACGCTCTCTACTCTCAGAGTTAAAGACCTGTAAATGTCCATTTGGACACCCCCCCCCCCCTCCCAAAGAACCCTGCGACCCCACTTTAACCCATTAAAAAATCGTCTGTGTCATTTTAGCCATAGTTTATAGTTTGGCTATTCAAAAATAGCAATATACAAGCTCATAGCTCTATGAGCTTGTATAGGTCTGCTATTTTAGAAAAATCGGAAATGTGTGCAAATCAACACTGTCTGCTAGCATAAAATCATATGGATGTCAGGATCCACAAAGAAACGGCGTGGCTTCTAGAACTTCCTGTGCATGGCCAGCCTGTGACCTCAGTCATTTATGATGTTTGATGATGATATGTACTATCACATCATAAAATACCATCATAAAATGGTGCATCATAATAAAAGTTTTATGATGGCATGAAATTGGTATGACACCAAATCTGGGCAAGGTTTCAGCCTGATCAGAGTCCCTATTGACTTCCATTATAAATTAAAGTCAATCTTTCAAAAAGTATATCAAACATTTTGTGAAAACAAATTAGTGGAGGTATACTTCTGCGAGATTAGCCCTGGACACACACACACAGACACACAAACGCACACGCACACGCGCACATGCACACACACGCACACGCACACGCACACGCACACGCACACGCACACGCACACACACACACACACACACACACACACACACACACACACGCACACGCACACGCACACGCACACGCACACACACACACACACACAGCCTCCTGCAGAGCCATGTCATAAAGAGAAATCACATATTTTCAGATGGGGGTCTGTGGGCCGAATACATATCAATTTAGGGAGTCCTTGACACGAAAATGTTTGAGAATCCCCGACCTACAGAAGGTGAGACATGGACAATCCGAGGCCGTGAGAGAAAACCCTGCCCTTTAGCAGGTCTAATCTTCACCCCTCTTCCTTAATGGTGTCAGCTCTCTCTCTCCAGCACCCCGGCCTTCATGCTTCAGTACAAACTGGACCTGGCAGCGCCGGCACCCCCCACCCTGACCCTTCAGAGGCTTCACATGGAGGGGAGACGGAAGTTCAGGCCCCTCGGTCGGAGGTCGTGTCACTCTCTGAGGTGGGGGCGGGTGGTGGAAAAAGTACTCAAATTCTTTACTTAAGTAAAAGTACCAATACTGCAATATACAAATGCACTGTTACAAGTAAAAGTCCAGAAAAGAAAACTTAAGTACAGTACTTAAGTAAATGTACTTAGTTACTTTCCACCACTGGGTGGGGGGGGGGTCCGGGAACGGCGGTCCTGCTGTTGGTTGGTGTGAGACTCGTTCGACAGCTCAATGTTTGATGTTGCATACACACATGACTGTGGGAGTGCAGGTATAGGGCGTAGGCTATGTATGTTCATGCAGAGTGAGTGTGTGTGTGTGTGTGTGTGTGTGTGTGTGTGTGTGTGTGTGTGTGTGTGTGTGTGTGTGTGTGTGTGTGTGTGTGCGTGTGCGTGTGCGTGTGCGTGTGCGTGTGCGTGTGTGGGAAAATGGGTGGGTGTGAAAAAGTAGGCTAAGTAGAAATACTGTAAATGTTTGTCTATCTATCTATGGGTGTGTGCATAGGAAAAAAAAGGTCATGTGTTTTACATACTGTAAAACTAGTGTTTCCTGTTGTTTTCATATTAACATTATGTTCTGCACACGCCTTAGCACTTGCTATAATTGGTCATAACATAAATCCTTATGAGATTGATAAGATATAAGGAATAAACGTGATACCCTTTATCTTATCAATCTCTCCCAAAAAAAACTCAAGATCAAGCGGTCAATCTTAACGACATGGTTGCCCATCCCTGATATAAAGTGATGTTTAATGGGTCTGAGTAAATTCTTTAGCCTGTTGATTAGATTCTCTTGCAGTGGTGTAAAGTAACTAAATACATTTACTCAAGTACTATACTTAAGTACACTTTTGAGGAATTTTTACTTTACTGGAGTATTTCCCAATTTCTCGACTTTTACTTCTACTCCACTACATCTCGGTGACAAATATTGTACTTTTACTCCACTACAATTATTTGAAAACTTTAGTTACTAGTTACTTTTCAGATATAAATTATGACATTATAAAACATACATTTACCACTTAAGCTCTATTTTATACATAGGATATTTGAAAATAGCAGATCTACAAGCTCACAACGCGTCGCGATGAGCTTGTAGATCGGCTATTTTCAAACATTTTCATACTTTTACTGTTGGTACTTTAAGTAAATTTTTATACCAATACTTTTGTACTTTTACTCAAGTACATTTTGAATGCTGGACTTGTAACAGAGTATTTCTATTTTGCAGTATTGGTACTTTTACTTAAGTAAAGAATTTGAGTACTTTTCTTGTATTAAATAAGTGTCTGATGTCTGAAAGGTAGAAGGGCTGAAATAAGAGGTGAATTGAAAGATAGACTACAGAGACAAATAATGGAAAAACACAAAGAAAAACAGAAGTGAGAGAAAGTGTCTCATATTTGTAGTGCTTCTGGTTTTTGTCTGATACTGTCATGAACCACAACTATGTTCCCTTTGCAGTGTGAACCTGCAGCCAGAGGTGGGAACTAACTAAGTACATTTACACAGTACAGTTTTGATGTCCGTATTTCAATGCTTCATACTTCTACTCCACTATAACACAGGCAAATATTGTGTATTTGTGTATTTAGATTATTATTACAAAACACACATTAACCTACTAACCTACTTTCTAAAGATTTCTATGAAACCAACTTTTGAAATAACTTGTGAAATGGGACATTTCACAACTTTTGCAACTTTTGCAACTGGGTAATGAGTACTTTTTTTACTTTAGGTATATTTTGATGCCAATACTTTTGCACTTTTACTCAAGTAACATTTTTAATACAGTGAAACAGTCTGAGTACTGCCTGCGCAGCTCAGGACCTGACCTCATGTGCTCAGACTATACAAGCTGGCATCAGCGCTCATAATGTAGGTCAACATTGCAAAACATGTACCTGGCATAAAAAAGAAAAGGATAAATAAAACAATGTAAAATGCGGGGGAGGTTTTGAAATTGCCCCTCCTTTTATCTCTGTTGCTGATAAAAGAATTGATCCTGGCTGCAGTGACACAGGTGTGTCTGTCTGTTGGATTTTAAGTGGCCAAACATGAACACGAGGGAGGCACGTGTTCACGTGACACACAAGTGCTGTATCAGCAGTACTGGCTCTGGAACAACAGGTTCTGTGTGTGTGTGCGTGCGTGTGCGTGCGTGCGTGTGTGTGTGTGTGTGTGCGTGCGTGTGTGTGTGTGTGTGTGTGTGCGTGCGTGTGTGTGTGTGTGTGCGTGCGCGCGTGCATGCGTGCATGCATGCATGCGTGCGTGCGTGCGTGCGTGTGTGCGTGTGTGTGTGTGTGTGTGTGTGTGTGTGTTGAGATAGTGGTGGGGCAGTGGGACAGTGTTCCACTGCTCGCTGTATGTGAGATAGTGGTGGCTGGTTGCAGTGGGACTATCATTGTGTCTCTGGACATATGGGCAGTTAAATGCTCAACGTCAAATATTTGTGATGAATTACTTATCCAATTATACAAAATAAGTGATTAAATACATGAACAATTTTGGGATTTAGCAGCTAGACGCTCCTATCAAGAGTGACTTACAAGCAAGGTAATCACATACAGTACATAGAATGTAGAGAGACAATGTTGTGACTAGTATCACACATAAACCAATAACCTAGCATCAGTCTAAACAATATTCTATCAAAATAATGATCTGTACATTGAAACGATATGATACCAGAGGTGGACGAAGTACTCGACCCCTATAGCCTGGTAAACCCCACCTTCCGGATATCTCATTTCCATTTGATATCAAATGCAGATGGGGGGGGGGGTTACCAGGCTACTCGACCCCCATACTTGAGGGCATGAGAGTACAGATACTCCTGGTCAAATTTACTCCACTACAAGTAAAAGTAGCTCAGTCAAGTCAGTCTGTAATGTTTTCACAATGAATATATAGGGCCTTGTATAACTCTTGTTTCAGAGAAGTACTGTAGCTCTCTGAAACCACCTGCACTGCATGCACTGATGTGCTTGCTTGTAGAACCACTATGTTATACAAAGCTTGCAGTAAAACCTATAAAAACATAGAAAATACTGAGGAACCAGAACTAAATAATTTTACTCCTATACACCCATACGAGATGTGACAAAGAGGCGAGCGGAAGTCAGTAACACGGCTAGTGTGAGAGTAGACGTGTGGCCAATTGCATTTTAGGGAAGAAAAAAAAAACTGCCAACCTAAAGGCCAAACCGCACCAATGCAACTAGTTGTAACTCCTTTCAAACAACTGTTTTAAGGTCACCCGCACCAATGCAACTCCTTGCAACAGCCATTGGGGATAGTGGTTGCACGTAGTTGCAAGTAGTTGCATGTCATTGGTGTGGAGTAAAATATTTGTCTTGGAAATCTCAAGTAAGAGTAATAAGTATTAAAAGTGAAACAAGCCGAAACAATTGAATTATCTTGAACTCCTATAATTAGCCATTAGTTCAGTGTAAAACGAAATGCATTTGACCTATACATTAAAACTTGTGACATAAATGTTGACCGGAGTCCCCCAAGGCTCTATACCAGGTTTGCTGATTTTTTCACTCAACACCAAATATCTTCACCGAAAACGGCTGATCTGCAAGCTCACAACACGTAGCGACATGATGTTTTGTGAGGTTGTAGATCTGCTATTTTTGTCCCAGAATAGGGACACTAGAGTGGTTAAAGAATAAATAATCTTCATTATTCCACCTCTTTAAGTGCAGTAACCAGATTCTTTCAGTGTGCTGGTTTCATCGCTGTTGCTACACAGCAGAATTAGGCCAAGGCGGAGCACCCCCCCCCCCCCAGCCATGGGGTCATCTCAGAAAGGGGGACTTTTGATTATGATCATTATTCGGTAAATAAAGATGTCAACAAGGTGTTTCCTTGACACTTTATTAAGTAAAAAAAAGAGGAAGGTGAAGAAATGAACGCCCCCCCACCCCGCCGTTCTCAATGGGGTCGCTAATCTCCTCCTTTCATGTGCCATCTCATCTGGAGGGCCCGTTGCTTTCGCTTGGCCATGTGCCGCTGCTGTGGCCCGGCCCTGCGTTGGCCCTATATACTGGCACTTCTCACTCGCAGGTGGGGTGGTGGATATCCTGGCAAGCAGGCATTTGTTTATAAAACCCACTTGTTTTGGGCACAATACTTGAACTAACTTCCATTGAGGGAACAGTGTGAATCTGTGCGAGGCCTTTTCCCAAAGTCCTTTGGAAAGGCGACGGCCCATTGAGAGCGAGAGGAGAGGGGATTACCTTCCCCTTCGACAGTGGTGCATTTCCGAGAGAGCTGATTAGCTTCGGCATTCATTGTTAAATCGAGCAAAGGAAGGCTCTAGTGGAGTGAAAGGATCCAAATAGGTGGGCCCACGAAATAAAACAGCCGCAGGAAGCCCCCTGCTCAAGGCAACCCCGAAAGTTTTCCCAACACTTCTAACCCCCCCCCCCCCCCCCCCAACACTCCTGAGGCAGGGTTTTTTTTTGCGTGAAAAAGGAGATTAGCATACAAAATTAGAGGCGGGATGATTTTTTTTTAAGGGGCAACTTGCCTCATGCCCTACATACACCCAACCACACCCACCCCCCTTTCCCTGTCTGGACAAAGTTAATTAAACTAGTATTAAACAGTAAAGAAACTTCCAAGCGCTAGGGAGTTAGGCGGGGGTGGGTGGGTGGGTGGGTGGGGGGGAAGGGGGAGAGGGAGTGGGGGCTCTTTGAGGATTACAAAGATGAGGGAGAGAAAAGGAGGTATTTGAAGAGGCGAAATTGAGAAAGGCACGATGGAAGGCAGACGAAAAGATTTCTCTTTCTTGTTACTTTGCCCCCGAGGGGGGAATCCCGTCCCTAATGGGATCAATGCGAGGAAGAAGGTACTGTGTCTGTATTGTTTACTGGGTCCCATCAGTGATTACTGTCTCTAAGAATGTGTTAGAGCAGTGGCTCTTTGTTTCAAGGTCCCGTAGTTTGTAATGCATTAGAGGCTACGGATCACCATAGCTCTGAGAGTGTACAAATGGAACCAAATGCACCCGCACGGGTCCATTTGTACATTCAATTTTAGAGTTAGAAACCTGTAAGGGTCCAATTGGTTCCTACTTCCTAACTATGAATAATTTAGTTGGGGACCCCCTGGAACCCGCTCAAGGCCCCCTGGGGGTCCCCGGACCCCACTTTGAAAACCACTGTGTTAAAGGCTGATGAGGTCGACAGAAGCTCTTCAAATGTAAAAAACTGTTCTGACGTATCACATCAAAAGTGTTTATTGTTCATCTTTAATTACATTTTTTTTTTATAGAAAAGAAAAACTAAAGCAAAACTAGGAACAACTGTGCAATAAATTAACAATATACAGTACAAAGTGCTTCATTTTGTATATACAATTAAATACATCCATGGGGCCGAGATAGTCAGGGAAAGACGAAGGGTTGCGGAGAACCGATAACCAGTGTAAAAACAACAAAAAAACAGATGTCAATGTACTCAAAGATCATTTTAAAAAACAATTATGCCAATGATCTTCAGGCTTCTCTATTGAGAAGCCTATTTCTTTTTACTGCATGAGAATAAATAAAATGTGGTGTGGAGAAATCCAAGTTTGATAAATATCCTTTTAAATGGTCAATGACTTTTCAAAATATTATCGTAACAAGTAAAAAAATATAGTTTTAAATATATTCAGACCAATATTCTAAAAAATAACCAAAATCATGTACTCTATAATGTAGTGTTATGCACCCTGCCATGCCATTACACAAAACTGAGTCTAGTTAAGACAATTTGAAAATGCATTTTTGTCCAAAACACATGGTACACAAGGCACATGGTAGTAAAAGTGGATGTGGAATCTAGGTGGAGGGTGGCAAAGAAGATATTACAGTAGCTTAGTGCTTCTTCCTCAGTCGGAGGGTCTTCTTGCGGCTGCCAGAACTCTCGTTCCGTCCCTTCTGACCCCCTTTCTTCACACAGAAATACTTGGTCACCGTCTTGCTGCACTGCTCGCACTTGACCGCGCAGCACCAGTGGAACTTACAGTTACAGCTCGACACCATCTCGGCCTTGCGCTCCTCGACCGCCAGCCCGCACTCCCCGCACAGCCGCTTGCAGCTGCGCTTCTCCCACTTGCTCAGGCTCTTGCCTTTCTTGAGGCACTCGCGGCCCTCCGTGCCGGGCAGGCCCAGCGTTCGGTTTTCCAGGCAGTAATCGGGGGAGTCCTCGAGATGCACCAGCTCCTTGCGGGAGATGAGACTGAAGGTCTCGGCGATGGCCCCCCGGCTGGCCGCGCTGTTCCCCGCCCCGCGGAGAAGGTCCACCTTCAGGGCCCGGTGGTACTTTTCCTTCAGGTAGTTGCCCACCTCCCGGAACTCCGGGAGCTGCAGCCAGCAGGTCTGCGTGGTGCAGCTTCCCGACACTCCGTGGCACTTGCACGTCCGCTGCATGGTCCCCTTTACGGCCTGAAGGGTGGGAGGAACAAGACAGGAGGGGGAAATATGGAAAGATTTGTTTCATTCTGGGTACATTCTGGCCATTGGCGGTTCACACTGTTGAAGACCATCACATTTTGCATAGAAGAAAGGCCAAGGGCTGCTTTGTCCGTTGATTGACGTGTTGTCAAATTCACTAATTGTATGCTGCAGGGTGTTCCACTTATAGCCTAAAAAGGATGAATACTTTTAAAGACAGAAATATGAGGTTCAAGGTTTGCATTCCTGAAAACCTTGCTTTGCCAGCTATTGTTGCATCAACAGCGTTTCCTGACTTTGCCCGACACAAAAACAGCTGTCAGTTGAAAAGGAGCGTTTCTTTTCGGTGAGGGGGTGAACTTTCATGTCGAGATGAGGCTGAATCAAAAGTTTCACATTGAGTGCCATTGTCTCCCAGAAGAAAAAGGAGTATTTATTTAGCGTGTCCCCATTATCAACATGTTTTCTACTGGGAGAAGACCCAATGGAGAGTCCCACTGAGTGGACAAATGTAAAAGTTTTTTTTTTTAGGGTTTCTTTCTCTCCCCATTTTTTCTGTTACAATGATGCTCCAGGTGCCATGGGGATCCCGGAGCCCAACAGGAGGGCACGCAGGCTGGGTAAACAAAGAGCACTTCAGCTGCATGCCTGTGGTCCCCTCAGACTCCTCCGGGGGCCAAACAAAGACCAACGTAAATGTGGGATCCGTATTGTAAGAATGAAACTAAACACTTTATTTAAAAAAAAAGAGAAGAAGAACGCAGCATAATAACAGAACACCGTGCAATGTCTGGCTCCCCAGGAGCTCTAATTAAGCGCGCACCAGTGATCCTGAGATTCTCAAGTTGAAGTATTGTCATAAAGGGCATTCACCGCCGGTAAATGGGCCCTTCTGGTACACCGAACACACTGTTGTTATTGGTGGACGAGTGGCACCTCACTTATAGGGAGGTGAAAGGAGACGCTTGGGTGGCACACTCAGTAATTCTGAGCAGGGGGGGAAAAAATGATTCAAAAGGTACTTTACATTGTGGATTCAGCCGGGGGCCGAGAGAGAGAGAGAGAGATTCGCAAATCTCCAGCCAGGCTCCCCACCTTTGAACCACAAGAGTTCTCCAAGAGACCTCGTCGTGGTCACTCCACTGGTAGAGTCCTACAGATATGAATACTGTTGTGGTTATGGAAGGCCCCGAGTACAGTACCTTGCGTCCGGCTTCATTGTTGTGGAGATTCATGGCGGCCCGCGCGTCCTGCCCGGTCTCCAAAGCGTCCACAAACTGCTTTGAGATCACCTCGCCAAAGCCCACGTTGTCACTGCAGCCTCCCCACAGCCACCCATGACCGCCTGGAGAAGTAGAAAAGAATCAACCATAAAAACTGATATTCTCTCACCACGTATAATGTTCTTCCTGCATGAAGAATTAGTCATGAGGAAGTCTTGTGAATGTGTGTTACCCAGTATAGATACTGTACTCCTGGTCAAATATTACTCGACTATAAGTGAAAGTTGTTCAGTGAAATTTGTACTTGAGTTAAAGTACTGGAGTACTTGATTTGAAAAAAAGAAAAACACTTTAGCATTAAAAGTATTCGACAGTACAAATTACAAGGTACATTTTCTTTTTAATGTCAATGCATTGCTGTATTAAAATTAAGACATTTTCCAAAATAATTGAAAGATTTTCCAGAATTTTTCAAAAAATATAAAACATCAGATCTACAAGCTCACAACTCATTGCATAATGATGCGATGTGAGCTTGTATATCTGCCATTTTCACTATTATTTCAAATAGGGCTTAAGATGTTAATTCATATTGATACTTTTTTCCCACCTACAAATGTAGTTGAAATATAGTCGAGTGAAAGTCAAAAGTATTCACAAAACACAATACTGTCCACCACTGGTGATCTGTTAAAACAACAGACGCATGATAAGAATGTAAGATAGCATCTTAAAAACAGCGTCTGCAGTGGCTCTTCTCACCCCGCTGGCCGTTCCTGGTGTCATCACAGCCACAGTTGTCAAAGTCTCCGAGGCTGCAGTTCCTGGTCAGAGTGTACATCACCCCGGCTGAGCTGATGGCGTGGACAAACGCCGTTTCCCGGTTTGCTGGAAGCAGATATAATATAAACCTTTATTTAACCAGTAAAAATACATTGAGACTATCGTCTTTTTTTGTACACTGGCCAAAGAGGCAGGGATTTTTTAAGTTCCATGCATTGAAATGGACAAAACGCCATAAAACAAACATGCTGTCCCTAAAATCCTAATGAAAAGCATACAACCAAATAGATACAACAAAAACTAATAAATACAACAAAAACTAATAAATACAATAAAACCAAATAAATACAATAAAACCAAATAAATACAATAATACATGAGGGGATAAAAACATAATTAAAATGACCACTACAAACTAAACATCAGAGCAGATACAGATATTCGCATGCATCTCCATTACTATCCAGCTTATCACTGTAAATGACCCCCCCCCCCCCAACTGTTTAATGTACATATTTTTCTTTTGTATTACTACTCGTTTATATATTATGTTTAGCATATTATTGTATGTCTTTAAATGTCTCAATGAATTGAATACACAGGACCTCAATGGAAATAAGCCCTGGGATTTTTTGGGGTTATCCTTTTAGCATCCTTTTGTATAAATATGTACCACTGTACCTTTTTTGCAAACTGCTAATAAAGTATTCAATCAATCAATCAATCAATCAATCATTTTAAAGACCAAGAGAGACGCACGTTAATATTCCTTTCTCCCAGCAGATCATTCATAGTATGTTATTATGCATTTGGGGTATATATGTAGGCTATGTATACATGTGTCACTATAATGTATAGTAGTAAAGTGAAAGGGTCATTATAATTTGTCGTGGATACTTGTTGTATCTTGTTGTGAGTGAGTAATTACTTATTAAGTGCCTCATATTCTATACTTTCCATATAGAAATAGCACCATTATCTTTTTTAATTAGGCCTAATAATTTTTCTTCATTCTCTCTCGGGCTATATAAAATATAAACCATATCTTTTGCATGAACCCTCATCAACCCCGTAACACAAACCATTATCGTTAGTCGTGTCTCATTTGCAGATGCCAATGTTTCTCATGTAGTGCAGTAGTTCTCAATCATTTTCATGTCAAGGACCCCCAAAATTGATATGAATTTGACACCCATTTGAAAAGATGTATTTTTTAAAGAATATTTGTGTTTTTCAAAACTATTCTAAAATGTTTAGAAATGCCACGTATTGTGGTTATTTTTGAATAGGCAAAGAATAAAATGTTAAAATTGTTCCTAATTTAGCTGGGGACCCACATGAAACCCCCTGAGGGACCCCTGGGAGTCCCTGGACCTCCACTTTAGAGAGCCAGTGCCGGCCGTAATGAACACACGGGAGGGATCTAGACAGTAACTGTCTAGATCTGGGTTCCTCGTGTTCTCACAAGCCTCGAACAGCAGAGCTGTGCTCTGTAGATGTTGTGAACTGGATTAGTGTGTTTGCTCAGCCTTACAGCCATCAAGGGCCACAGTAACTATCCCTGAAAGACGAAGAATGGTGAATCTGCTCCTCGCTAAACAAACATCTCGGTCCTTAAGCCTCGCACCCCCGCCCCGAGGATGACACAGAATAATTTTTTTTTTTTTTTTTTTTTACAAAGTAGTTGCCAATTTAGTTATATATCCCACGCTAGATATGTAGAGAGAAGGCAAAGAAAATGGTGCACGAGGAATAGTGAAAATAGGAGAGCTACAAGCTCACATTTTGAATATTTCGAAAAAGAATGTGAAATTTTTGAAGGCTTTTTTCTTATCTTTTTATTTTAATTCTTTATGTTGCCTATGATGTTATGCCCAAAAAGACATGCTGAAAGTGGTTAATTGGATGATATAGACCGGTGGTTCTGAAAAATGGATTCCAGGGACTCTCCGGGTTCCTTTAGGGGGGTCTAAATTGACCCTTACAAGTCTGTAACTCTGACAGTATACAATTGAACCAAATGGACCCTAACGGGTCCATTTGGTTCAATTTGTATACTGTCAGAGTTAAAGGAGCAGTTCACCCAAAAAATTACTTATTTTCTATCAATTACACACCCCATGAAGCCTTGCATTCATGGAGCTTTTTTTAGTTTTTGTCGCATTTTTGAGCCCATAATTTGACGACCAGTGGAGGAGACTCTAAAGAGTCTCCATTGAGTTTCCCGCCAGTCATCAAATTATTGGCTTAGGAATGCGACAAAACAATATCCATGAATTCAAGGCTTCGTGGGGTGTGCAATTGATAGAAAATAAGTCATTTTTTTGGGTGAACTACTCCTTTAAGGGGAGACCTTGAAAAAAGTTTGAAAACCATTGATATTATAGACATATTACAGATATTACATATATTACAGATATTACATATATTACAGATATTATAGGAAAACATGAACTGATGGTTGTGAAGTGTCTCTCACCGCTGCGCAGGCTGCTGTGTGTGGACAGCTGCAGGGCTCTCTCTGGACAATTCCAACGGTCCCATGCAAACTGGTGCTTGCATTCTTCTATGCCACTCTGCGCCCCCGCCGCCACGCTGCTGGAGTAGATCAGGTATGCCTGGCACGACCACAGAGGAAGGAGGAAGGTGTTTAGATTAGTTGGTTTCCAAACTTTTCATAGCTCGAGACCCAAAAGAAAAATGTCTCCCCGGGACCCAAACTAGTGAAAATAGCAGATCTAGATTTGTTTGTTTGTTTGTTTTGGAATTCATCAAATTCTTCAAAAACAACATATTAAAAAAAAATAGGTGAAAATCTTTTGAAATAATATTCTTTTTTTAATGGGGAAAGGAAAGGAGATATTTACTTGAGTCGTGACCCATAAAAACTGGTCCGTGACCCACAAATGGGTCCCGACCCACTGTTTGGGAAACAGTGCTGCCTTTACACAGCCCAATTACAGTAACAACTCAAAGTATCAAGTTGATTAAAAATACTTTAAAGTATGTTTCAAATGGGTTATCTGTATAATGTTGCTGTCTCATCTCCATGTTTCAACCTTTTGCGTATTTTTTTCGTAAATTAACTCCCTTCCCTTTAACCCACTTCCTCTTACTACAGCATCACACAAAAGCATCAAAAGCAGCAGATCTGCATGCTTGCAGATCTGCTACTTTTGCCATTTCAGAATTTGAGTCCTGATAAGTAACAGTTTCCACCCGACAGAGACGATATAATAAGTGATATTGCACTAATTGTATAATTATGTTCATGAGGTAATCAATATCATGAAGGCTGACTTGACCTCTGAGGTTACTGGCACAGTGGTTCTCAAACTCTGTCAGAGTTATAGCCCAATAAGGGTCCATTTGGTTCCTAACTATCAATCATTCTTCTGGAACCTCCTTTTTGCAGGCTATAAATAAGCAGTAAAAAAAAGCAGCAGCTAAACATGGAAGAAAACACCGTACTATGTATGCACACAAAAATAATTCAGGTCATTCAGGTTGTTATTCCTCAAAACACATAAACACGGTTCGCAGTCAACAGAAAATGTCACTCCCACGCTCTGCCACATCTCTCTGTCCATATGCCCAAAGGCGACCAGCTGAATGCCATCACTAATTATAAGCACCTCAGCTACAGTGAACCTAATGCCAGAGCAGAACCTAATGCCAGAGCAGTTCCACTAAGAACAAGTGAATAATACTTTTAATTGAATAATAAAAATACAAGACTTTATACAAAAGTCACATATGGCTCCTACATCCATCCGTCTTTAGGCCAAAGGTGCTTAGCCTAATAAAAAAAGATTCCACCGCTCAGTGAGTCAGGTCACCACCACTCAGTGAGTCAGGTCAGGAGAAAACAAAGTCATCTGTGTCACAAGTGTCAATGTCAAAGTCTATGAAGACCAAAGGTCAGCTGCACGTCCTCATGGATGCTCTGCTCCCTGCAGAAGGCAGACCTTGGTGATATAGGCCTTTCCAGAGCCGGTTCCTTTTACAGTATGCTTGTTGTCCTTTGCTATTTTACACACACACACACACACACACACACACACACGCACACACACACACACACACACACACACACACACACACACACACACACACACACACACACACACACACACACACACACACACACACACACACACACACACACACACACACACAATGTACACCCACATTTGCACTCAAAGGACTACAATGCTTTTTGTGTTCTATTCTTTTGACAGATATGTTCAAATACGATCACATATATTGAACGTTTTGTCAATCAATAAATAAATCAATCAATCAATGTTTTTTTTTTCCTTTATGAAAGTACCATAAAGTTCAGCCAGTACCTATACTATCTCAAGTGCCTGCAAGTTGATTTTCATACCGCACCGAAATGAATGGAACCCAATGGCTTCCTTGAACACGAACAAACTACCTGTTGTTGGGAATTTAGTTGACCAACCATGTGGTCCCCATGAGTCTCCCTCTTAACTAAGGGCAGTACAAGGCAGTATCACATGACAAGTCCTGAAGTTTATTACACACATAGAGATTATAATACAGTATAGGACACATGACGTGACCAGAAGATATGAGATAAGGACAAGAACAGAATGAGTAGAAATAGAACATCTCGTATCATCTGATTGTCATGGCGTCAAATGTATCAGTATGTGCTTACGCAGATGAGAGTGATTCAACACTATGTATTGGGGTCAATCAGATTAAGGTCAGTCCCATAATCATATCAGATAAAGGTCAAGTCCCATGATCATAACATTACGGCATGCTTTGGGAAATGGTTGGTGGTAATGTCAAGTATAACATGAGTCGTTGTAGTCAAGTCAATGGCCTAAACATGCGATGCCACCAGTATTGGCCCTTTAACAATAACTGCTGCTGCTACTACTTAATCAAATGGTTCTCAAAGTGGGATCCAGGGACCCTCAGGGTAACAAATGGACCCTTATAGGTCCGTAACTGCGGGAGTGTACAAATGGAACCAAATTCCAAAATAACAATTTTACCTGGATAAAAAATCTGAAAAAAAATCTGAAAAAAATATTAATTGCTGGCCCGGGCCGCTGGCGTAGCAGTCCGGGCACCTAGGCTCCGAAGTAGCATGACAGCGCGTCACGGGTTCGAGTCTCGATCACGACGGCCTTTTCTGCATGTCACTCACCATCTCTCTCCTCATTTCCTGTCAACCTACTATTAATAAAGGCATAAAAAATGCCCCAAAACAAAAAAATGTAGTAATAATATATATATAGTATATATGAATTGCTTTGCCAAACATTTTTTTCTCTTAAACCTGATTCGCCAGGAGTGCACAGACAGACAGAGCGCTGTTAAAAAACAGATCACCCTCTCTCTCTCTCTCCACTTTGGCGTTCGTTGGCTCCGTCATTCTGGGTTCTTCTTCAGACTGTGTGAACGATACACACTAATACGTCTCAAGTGGACTTTTTTTGGGGGGGGGGGGGGAGATTGGAGGAGTATACCACCTCTTTCACAGGGGTCTGCTTCCCCTAATGATGACCACCCACTACAGCCAGCGTCTACCCTCCTCGCCTCTCATGGCTCTTTACACACTCCAGCTCCGAGACACGCAGAGCCTGACGGAGGTCAAGTGTGTGAGAGGCACAAGGGGAATCACAAAGGACCAAGAATATCATTGATATATCATTAACGCCATTGTGTGGCCAGTGGGTGGACAAACCAAGTACTCAACCCCATGTACTTGAGTCAAAAGTACAGATACTCCTCCTGGTCCATGTTACTCCACCACAAAGTTAAAAGTTGCCCGGTGCTAGAGTTAACCCATTATAAGACCCGAGGCCGATTCTATACAAATGCCTTCTAAATCAGTAGTTCTCAAAAAATGTTCAAAAATAGCAGATGTACAAGCTCGTAGCGCGGCACGAAGTGACGCGCTGTGAGCTTGTAGATCTGCTATATTTCAATGGCCAACGCAAAAAAATCTAAAATCACACAGGTGATTTCTCGTTTTTTTTTAAGTACTGGAGAACTTTTTTAAGTATCCAAAAGTGCATGCTTTTAGAAATACTTTTTCAAAAGTACAAATTACATTTTCTGCGCGGTGAGCTTGTAGACAATCTTATTTTGTCAATGTATTAACATTTTATTAACTACTCTTTTGGAAGTCCCTGGCACAAAATCTTTTCATGATGGCGTCCGCGGCCAAATGCATACCAATTTGGGGGTCCTTGTCTTGACATGAAAATGTTTGAGAACCACTGTGTTACACCCTATAGGAAAGTTGTTCTTTCGCTCTTTTTGGGGAAAGGTCGTAGAAAAGGGATAAAAGATCAAAAGAATGCTGGCTTACCTTGGGTCCAGTCATCAAGAAATTATTCACTGACCTGGAAAGGGAGACAGCTTATTAAGTCAGGAAATGAAGTGTCCCTTCACAGGACTGAGGAATGCCTCTGTCTGCTCTGCGCCCCAACATCTCTCATTAGTGCACTTAATAACAATTTCACTTTGTGTCATCAGCGGACATCCAAAACCATAAGGAAAACCTAACTAACCTTAGAGGCCAAGTGCAGAGTCAAACTATACTTTCATTTGATTTAAAATATATGGGTTTCAAATGCAAAAACACGACATGCATTCAATACCCAGAAAACAACAACTAAAATACCCCCAAATAATTGGATAGATAGTTAGACAGACAGACAGATAGATTGATCGATCGATCCTGCAGGAGAAATTCAGTTGTCATAGCATGGCCCATGGCCACAGCAAGCTAAGTTTTAAGAATTAAAAGATAGTAATAATTGCATGTCAGCTATACAATTATAGCATAATCAAATAGCATGTCAAATATATAATAAATTGTATTGTATTCGAAAATAATGAAACTAAAAATATAATGATATAATATAGATATTATATATCTTGACTCTTACTCTTACCTTTGCCTTACTTACTTACTTACCTTCTTACTTACTTACTTACTTACTTACTTACCTACCCGTGTTTCATTTGCACTGCTGTTACTGCTATGACACCTGAGTTTCCCCACAGGGATCAATAAAAGTTGATCTGATCTTATCTTACGGATTAACCAGCATTTCCCAGGAAATGCTGTATAATGCCGTATAATATTTTACAGTTCAATTACTAGTTTGCTACATAAAAACCCATCCTATAAGTACTATAAGATCATAATTAAGTCATATTAGGCTATTGCCATACTATGTATAACGTTAAAATTATAATTAAATTAATAGGGTCCATGCAGCAACTTAAAAAGGAGAATAATTAGGACTATACAACCCCTTTCACTTATTTTCTACATTCCAGTTATTCTAAATTTGCCATTGCGTGAAATGCACTGGAGGGGAATAAAACATAAGGATTTAAAATGCAAAAACACTTACCAGCCACAACAACACCTCATGTGAGTCAACAGAATGAAAACATAATAGAAAGTCTCCATGTGAAGGAACATCCTGACAGGTAGATAGATGGAATGAATGAATGAATGAATGAATGAATAAATGAATGGCAGCAGCTCTATCCTCGCAGCCGGAGGGTCGACAGGACACTGAGCTATACCTACATATGAAACCTCTCCCAGGGCTATACCCCAAGAGTCTGAACCCACATTGGAGGAAGAAGGGGGGGGGGGGCTTCTGAAATGGACCCCACTCTCGTCCCCAACAAGAGATTATCTGCTTAATTAAAGATTTTCCCCCTTCCGACTCCCTCGGCCAATCAGAGCCATTGTACCAAGGAGGGACTGAAGTGATCAAAGAGGCACCCTGGGCCTTGAGCCGCGGCCCAGTGGAACTGGTGGCCCTTTCCTCCCGAAGAGCCAAAGGAAGATCCGTTTAATCCTTATGTGAGACTGTAACACTGATCTCTTTGCATTTCAAGCCCGCTGAAAAGTTTATTTAGGCTACACATTATACTCTTCATGTTGAAAGACGTGTTAATCCATTCGATCCGGGAACGCATCCCGTGTCATTTTTAGATTTCTTTGGGCTATTCAAAAATAGCAGATCTACAAGCTCATAGCTTGTAGATCTGAGCTTGTAGATCTGCTATATTTTTTTTAATCGTGGAAATTTGTGCAAATCTCAGATTTTTAACTCAAATCTTTGCTTCTGGGGATTCTACAAATGTCTTCTAAATCCTAACAGTTTTTTTTTTTTAAATGTTGTTCCAGGGACCCCCAGAAGATTTGAGTTAAAAACGTTTGCTTTAAAAATCTATTCAAAGATTTGCACAAAGTTTCAAGATTTTTCAAAAATAGCAGATCTACAAGCTCATATGAGCTTGTATATCTGCTATTTTTGAATAGCCAAAGTATAAATTAATGGTTAATGTGGTTAAAATGTAAAATGACTGTGCTTTCCCGGTCTAAATGGGTTAACTGATTGCTTGGGGATTAGTACAAGTTTGTTCCTGGATCATGATTTTTTTGTTTTGATTAGGTAACAAAAAGGCCAAACAGAGCAGTGGTTCTCAAACATTTTCATGTCAAGAACCTGACGCATTTGCGACGCATCGTGAGCTTGTAGATCGGCTATTTTGAAATTGCCGATGTACGTAGGTTTAAAGTGGTTAAACAGATTTCGATGCTATAGTAACTAATTTAGCTGCGAACCCCCTCAAGGACCTCTGGGGGTCCCCGGGCCCCACTTTGAGAACCACCGTTTTAGAGGGAATTAAGATTGTGTTAAAGGTAAAGTAAATGTGTGATTAAATTAATGTTACCATCCTCTAAAGATGACATTAAAATTAATCTTTGAGTATGTTGTCTAATGAGCATTGCACTAGGGCCTAGGCTAATCCGAGGCCACATCCCTCTAACTTGTGTTGGTAGACATTCCTGTTAAACTGTAGGGCTGTCACCCTTTCACTGCATCTCAAACCAAAGCAAATTCCTTCCATACAACTCATTGTAAAGTGATCCTGATACTGAAATCGGGTCATAATAAGACAATTATCAGTAATCAGATTAGGTCAAACAAAATCAAATGGTTGATTTTGGGAAATGTTTTATGGCAATGCAGTGTTTTCTATTATGAAATTGCTTTAACAGACCCTTGAAAGTGAGTTGGAAAAAATCACAGGCCTCATTCCTTCACACACCGGAAAGGAGTAAAAAAAAAAGTTTATCCAGGTTGCTGTCTCAAAATAATAGGCATGGATGCTGCAAACAAAATATATTTACATTTCAACTACATAAACGCCTGGAGTGGATATTAGGGTCATAGGGTGAATAAAAGCAAATGCACTCAATCTAATATAAACCTCGTCAGAAAACTGATTCGACTAGATTGACAGCCTAGTGATTGATCAGATTATTGGGTATTTGCATCACTAATCCAGATGGGTCCCTACCTAACTTAAGGTTTTAGGTTTATTACTAAATAACCCCGTGACCTTTAGGTGCCTTTCCTTTGGTATTCGTGCATCTTCTCGTGTGCAAATTAGGATTAGAGTGCTTAAAGAGGCTCCCTTGAAGGATGTTTTTGGATTAAGGAAACGCCAAGAGGAATGACAAATAGCCTAGGGGTTTATTCTAAAAAACAACAACAACTTTAGAATAACAACTTTCTCATTCCTCAGCAAAATGTGTAAAATATTCAGTCAAAACAGACTAAATCATGCAATATAGCAAAGGCTACGTTTGCATCATGCAAGGAGTTGCAAAAAGTTACACAAATCAATTTGCTGACTGATGAATTAGTGGAGCTCTTAACCCCCCCATCAGCATATATTTCTACTTATAAAATGCTGATGGAATGTGAAAGATGAGCAAAAAGGATGTGTAACCAGTCCTGTATGAAGTCGTGATACATAAAAGAAATGACCAACACATCTGCAGACACATGTAGGCTACGTGTACGCATACATTGGCCTCTATACTACCTTGAACACACGAGTAGCCTATTATTTTGGGGCTTTAGAAACTTGCTGACATTCTATAAATTTAAATAGCATTGCAAACTTGGATTTGGTTGACAATACTTGACAGCATACTATTATAAAGACATTTTTACGGGCAAAAAGTGAGTAACTCATCATGGAAATGGATATGACAAATGGATATGACAAATGGCATATCCATTTGTCATATCGATCTCGACTAACGTGCCAAGTTAACAGCTTCCATTAACCACTTAATCCATTAAAACCAGGATTTAATGTGTGGATTTTAAAAAAAAGTTTTTGAAAGTGTGCTTAACTACCGATTTAGAAGGCATTTGTAGAATCGGCCTCAGGTCTTAATGGGTTAATACCTATATTCTTAGTTGACCGGGGTGCCCTGTACTAGGTCGGCTCGACTCGGCTGTTATTTGCTTCAACACCAAATCTCTTTGCCGAAAATAGCTGATTTGATTAGGATTAGGGACAACGGTTTGTACCTAATGCAATATAGATAATTACGTTTCTTAAGCCCAAAATAATGTTTCAAGTGTTATATGCCATGGTCTGTATGATTATGTACATCCACACACACACACACACACACTATATTTTATTATCTTCTGTTGCATGCTGTTGCATTTAATTCGATTATAGAAATAAAGTTTAAATTGTTTCATATTCAGTTTATTTTCATATACATTATATATCTATATATCTACATGTGTATATATATATATATATATATATATATATATACACACACACATACTGTATATAGATATATACAATATATATATAGAGATAATTATTATATACACCCACATATAACGTTTGAAATGTCAGCAGTGTGTTCGAGCTTTACATAATTCTGCATGATAGGCGACACTATAGGTTATTTCATAATATTTCACTATAGGCGATACATGCAAGTGGCAGCAGGATGTGGCTTCTTCAGTAGACTTAAGCAGTTTGACAACACTGGGCCACAAGTGTGACAGTGGTGGAAAGTAACTAAGTACATTTAATCAATTACTGTACTAAGTATGTCTATTTTTCAATACTTTATACTTCTACTCCACTTCACCTCTGAGGCAAATATTGAACTTTTTACAACACTGCAATGGCTAATCTACAAGCTCACAATGTGTCACGGTGCCACATGTTGTGAGCTTGAAGAGCGGATATGTTCGAAAGATTTTGACACATTTTGAGTAAATTGTGAAATGGGACATTCTGCACAGTGACTCATTTTACTTTTGGTACTTTAATTGTATTTTGATGCTAATACTTTTGTACTTTTACTCAAACTTTTTAGATCATTTCTACATTGTGGTATTGCATCTTCCAGCACTGCTTATTTGCATTGTAGTCCGTTGAATGCAAGTGTGTGTACATTGAGTGTCATGTGTGTGTGTGTGTGTACATTGAGTGTCGTGTGTGTGTGTGTGTGTGTGTGTGTGTGTGTGAGTGAGTGTGAGTGAGAGACCACAGTGTATTGTGACATGCCTTGGAGAGGATGGTCTGACAGTCAGCAGCCAATGGTGAGAAGGCTGAATGATGTCACCGTTGGGTTCTACAGAGATCAGTTGTTGTTCTGACAGCACTGTGGTGTGACTGCAAGGCTTTACTGTACATCTGGCCTGTACTGCACGCTCTGCCCTAAGCAGCACAGTGGCTCTCAAACTTTTTCATGCCAAGGACATATCGATCTCAACCAACTGTGCCAACTGCTCCCATTACCACTTAAACCCTGTATAAACACTGTATAGATCGGCCATTTTCTCACGTCACCCCAAAATGTACATAAATTTGGCAGTGAAGACCCATTTGAATAGAAGTACCAGGAAACGCCATGAGAGAAGATTTGTGTACAGTATTAAAAAATATATTTCAAGAATTGTTTTTCCAAAAATAGCCACCCTACAAACTTCTCATTTCTAAATGCCTACGTTTTCAAAGATAGCAGCTCTAACCCTAACCCTTCCATTTTTCAAACATACAAAGAATAAAATTGTGGGGAACCACTGGAACCCTTCTCAAGGACCTCTAAGGGGTCCCTGGACCCCATTTTGAGAAGCAATGCTGTACAGTAGCAAGCTAGTTTGGCATTTTCACATTTTTGGGCGGGAACCCCTATTTGTAACTATACCCTTCAGGACGGGAGCCCCTTTTGGGGTTGTTGTTGCTTTGTACAGCGTATAGCAACATACATGTGTATTTTGAAGTTGTT
The DNA here is from genome assembly GCF_963280865.1 of Gymnoscopelus braueri. Taxonomy (NCBI): domain Eukaryota; kingdom Metazoa; phylum Chordata; class Actinopteri; order Myctophiformes; family Myctophidae; genus Gymnoscopelus; species Gymnoscopelus braueri. The sequence goes on along the minus strand of NC_137619.1, from coordinate 46,173,019 downwards.
CAGAAAACTTGCATTTAGAAGCCGTTTTTAGAATCGGCCTCAGGTCTAAATGGGTTAAAGATCTAACAAGAACTCTAACCCAGTAAATAAAAAAGGATTCACCAGCAGATGGTGCAAGAGAGAGACATTGTATAAGAGATTGTATAAGGTAGCTCAGAACAATGCAAGGGTTGATGCCTGTGGGCATTGCATGGAGCTGTTTTACAACATTGTGTAATGTGGATGATAACGGATCACTTGATAAAGACAGCACGGCATACCAAGTACTGCATACCAAGTACATAACAAGCTTGCCTTAAGGGTGTGCATACCAGAGACAAATTAGATCAAAGACAAAACTTCTCTAGGTCAAGGGACAGGCACAGCTAACAGTCATGAATAACCCTCCACCTAGAGAAATTTGGCGGCTTGATGCCGTCATGCTATTCAAGTTATGTGCTTAAGTCATGTTTAATTTCTATTCAAGTTATGTGCTTAAGTCATGTTAAATTTACATGTATTGACGTGTCAAAGTAATGACAAGGAACATGCTATACGTTATTTTTGTATTCCTAAAGGAATTGACTTAACCATTACAAGAGAAATGTTTAGTATACACAATTACAGATACAAACATAGGCTAGTATATAAAAATGGAGAATAAAGTTTAACTAAGGCACTGGTATACAAATGGAATCAGAATCCATTTATTCAGTTTAGGAATAGGGAGTATATTAGAGAAATTCCAACAAAAATCTGACAGCAAAACATACTTTCCTACAAATAGAAAATTTGGTTTATTCACGGAACATACAGTGGGTAAAACATTCCTTGAAAAAAAATGTGCCAAGTTTTTAAGGCATTCAAACTTCAAGAAGTTAACACTGTAAAAAGTAATTGCACTGAAAAAGTGTGACAAATATTACAATGTCATTAATGAGATATACTAACAAGTTTGGATCTTTTTTCTTTCCTTTTCTTTAGAGAAAAATATCTACCAACCTTATGCAAAAGGTCAATTTGTTACAATTGAGAATTTCAGATTTTACGTGTGATCCTTCTCATTCAGTATGTTATGAGGGCCATCAGTTATTCTTCTTTCTTACATACAGTAAAGACAGTAACAACAAACAGCCATGTTCTATGCTCTTTGTGTCTATGCCTCCCCCCACCCACATCCTTTCACAGGATGTCCGTTTTTAAACCCTGAAAGTCAGAATTTGCACTTTGATATCTGACGGACACGCAAGTGGAAAAAGTAAATTACCCTCCTAAGGCATTTTGGCAAGAGTCCTGGCTAATGTTGCAATTATACCATAAGACAACACGTACGGTAAATGCACCTGCTATAAATGTCTCGATGGCCTTATCTTGAGGGAGAGGGACAACAGAGCCAACCACGCCCGTCTCCTTTTCAAACTGCAAGTAGAAAATACAAAAGCAAATCCCTCTTTTCTTTCTCCCATCAAGGCCGAGGAGTCCGTTGGTTTTCTGTGTTTCAGTGCAGAGGTGTCTTGGTGAAAGAGGGTGGATGAATACCCGGCGCTTCAGATTATTTAGCTTAAGTCACAGGAAGAAAGCTCACTACTCAACCAGAGGTGTAAAATTGCGTTAGACACACAAATTACAAGATTCCAGAGAACGTCACCTCTGGCCGAGGTGTTGTTTAATGAGTGTCTTCTTCCCTAGAGGTTGACTAACATGTAGTCATTCGCTAAAATATACGTGCGGCAGGACTGCAGTCACCAAATGTTGTCTGGTATTATGGTATCAATGGTGACAGCTCAATGGTACACTGGCTGTCTGGATGTTGGCTGTCGAAAAAGCAGCAGCTTTATGGTTTAATAAAGACTGCCGCTTCAACAAAATTAAAGAAAACCTAATAACTGAATAAATATCAAGATCATCTCCACCAAAGCGCTACTAATATCTTTGACACGTTAGAGCAAAAAAGGCCTAATTGAACAGACACGTGATTAAATCTCACCACTAACATGTTCTCTAATCAAAGTGCCAATGGGGATGAATAAATAGCACATGAATAAATAATCGGTTAATATTTCTAATCGCTGCTTTGACACACAGGCCACAGGCTATTTGGTTGGCATATTCTGCTGGTTTTCAGACTAGGGCCTGTTGGATGTTATGGCAGGTAATATAAAGCTGTGCTTACTTGCTCGGCCAAGTTGCTGACTGAGACCAATAGTCAGAGACATCGTTTCAAAACATAAACACACTTTGTGGAAAAAAGACCATTTGGAGCCAATATTAGTCCAAGAACAGGTTTTAAACTCATGAAAGAAAAGAAGAAGATATGAGCCATGGTGATCGCCAGATTCGCCACTGCGCCACCACTGCCTTACCAAACTGCTGCCATTGCCATTTCTGTTGCTACTTGTTCCTTCTTGGTTTGACTGGTCGGTATCTTTTAGTCCGTGGCTTCGAGTAGCTCAACCGCTTTTGTGGCTCCCGTCGCCAGTCCTCTTCACTCGGGCCGTGACCAACTCCTTAGAAGCCTTTTTGCGGTCAGACGCCAGACCCAGGAAGCACATGAGATCAATAAAGGCGGCGGTGACATTCAGCTTGTAGCCAAACTCGCTGGTGCCATAGTCATAGGGGAATGTATGGTGGTAGTTGTGGAAGCCTTCCCCTGCAAGTAAGAATAAACAAAGATTGTAAGTTTTTCTGCAAGTTGTATTTTCACACACACTGAGGAATCGGCAACTATTGAGAGTAACGCCTAATGATACATAACCGCTTGAACCCTAGCGTCTCATTCTGGGGTCAACATTTGGCAGAAATCTATAAGCTCGCTGTGAGCTGCTGAGCTTGTAGATCAGCTATTTTTTGGCAAAGAGATTAGGTGTAGAAAGAAATCCTAGCCGACCTGGTATAACGTATAAGGCACCCCAGTCAACTAAGAATATAGGGATTAAGTGGTAAATGGCAGCCGTCAACTTGGCATGTTATGAAAATGGATATGACAAATGGAGTCATGTTATGAAAATGGATATGACAAATGGAGTCACTCACTTTTTCCATGTAAACATTTCTTAATAGCATGTGGCTGACAATTTGGTTCTTCGAGAGCTTGCTATTAACAGAAACTTAATTTATTCCTCGGAAAGTGAAAACTATTATTGAAATAGAAAATGGCATCTCAGAGCCCATCTCTGGAAAGGTAGGCACACATAACTTCAAAGCTGACTGTTCTGTGTCCATACTAAAACCAGGATCTCCAGCACAAAGTAAACATTAGCCACTGGATTAGCAAGTTCCGCTCCACTATGAATGACATGACAGTACTGCTCCAGCTTTGTACAGAGTCCCTGTCCACTGGGTACGGCAATTATTCATCAATATAGATTAAATATTTAAATGAAATAACTTTCAACCCGGCGCCCCCATTTTGGGTACGTCATTATAGTCAAAAACATAAACTGTGAAAATAGCACATTTACAAGTTCACAATGCAGCGCAAGTCGCAACACGTTGTGAGCTTATAGAGCGGCTATTTTCGCCACACATGCAAGTATAAGATGGGGCTCACTCACATTAAAATTTTAATAATCACCACAAACAGGTTTTAGCATAGATTTTTGCCAAAATAACTTTTTTAATAATTATCACAAACAAGTTTTTAGCATAGATTTCTGCCAACATAACTTTTGATAAAGAGGTTTCTTATGACAAAACGTGTTCCTTACCCACGGCGCTGAACGCAACGAAAGCGTTCTCCCTGGGGTTGATCGTCTGGTCGTAAGGCCGGTTTCCCCACATGTGAGCGGCGCTGTTGACCAACCAGGTGGCATTGAGGACCACGGTGTATCTCAGGAGACAGGGGACAAAGTAGGCCACCGCCAGGGACTCACCCCACATGTACCAGGGCACCACCGTGGGCACGGCAAAACATAGGAGCAGCACAGAGGTTTTGTAGTAGCTGGGAAAAAAAAGAAAAAACGCATACACAATATTGGTCATCAGATTTAGCTCAGGTAAGAATTTCTGCAATGCATGTCTGTGTATCTCAACACGATCAGAACTTTTGTGACGTAATTTTTTTTTGTCATGCGCATCCAAAATATTTTCTCTTCCCACTAGACAGATCTGACCTTTGGTCTACTCTCGCCATGCTGGATTACCATACCTTCCCTCATGTAGATTACATTAGTACTTCCTTTTAGTTTGCGTAGTTTTCACCTGATGTGGCTTTACCCATGTCAACTATGAGGATTTTACACCTTACTTGTTGCACAAACTAGTCTAGTGAAATGGACCTGCTGCTAATCTCACTTCATGGGGGCACATTTATGGAAATACCTGCAGATGATGATGATGAGTTCCAAACATCATGTAGATACCAGCTACTACATATGCTACCTGTGTATACATTATGCATATTTTTGATTATTTGACCCATTTCTATCCTTTTTTTCCCCCCTCTTAATCGACCTCCAGCCTCTCACGAAAACTACAAACTGGAGTGTGCAAAAAAATAAATTTCACATGTAAACCTGCAACGTGACAATAAAGCTTATTCTGACCATGTATCAAATGGCAAATTTATAAATCCAGCACAACTACAGAGTAGCATAATTTTCTCCTGGCTTGTCCATGCACTGTAGCAAAGATTCTACCAATCTTTGTCTGGTGAAATAAATCAAATTCCAAACCAAGATAGTGTGAAAAGAAAAAACGACTATTGGGACTAAAGTCTTAAGTCAAACAAAAATGTTTAACATAAGCATTAAAAAGTTAAATAAACGAGTTCATTACATGTGTTATTATTATTATTATGTGTTACATGTGTTACTATACACTCTGATAAACTGCTGTTGGGTGTCGACAAGCCTCTTTCACTGAGAATAGCATTGCAGACTGCTTTGGACCGCTTCCAAAGGAAAAGACCTGTTGACAAAATGGCCAATGACTGTTCACTGTCTGGGTATGGTGTGATGTGCTGCCTGGCACAGAAGGCAGGCCTTATCAGTGGATCTGTGACCTAGACAACAACTTCCTGGACAGCCTGGGCCAGTGCAGATAGAACTGTCAACATGTGCACGCACACACACACATTTAACAAAATAGTTGAACCTCTTCAACCTATGCAATTTAAAAAATATATATCACTCTGCTAAAAGCCTAACTAAATTGTTTCTATTGTCTAGACTGCTTTTATTTAATTTTGTTCATGTGCAATATGACGCATTGTAAAAAAGTTTTCGGGTCACTAAATATTTGTGAAAATCATCGAATTGTTAATTTGTATGGGATGGCATTCACAAAGTTATTGCGTGACGTGTCCCTGTGCCATGTAATGAAAGACCAGAGCCGTTAAGGGACTCTGAAAAGAATAACCAGAGCCGTTAAGGGTTCAGGTTTAATGCAACGTTCTCTCTAGCCTCCTGGGAACCTTTCATGGAGACTTAACTACATGAACACTAATGTCCCTTTTCTGGGCGTGTCACAATAAGCAAACAATTGGCAAAAATAGCAGATATAAGTGGTCCCAGGCCCACTCGTAGATGTCATTCATAAAGCTTGTAGATTGGGTATTTTCGGTGAAGTATGGTGTGTGTGAGGAAACCCAATTATAGACCTGCAGGAAACCCCGGTCAAGTATATTGGGTTTGAATGGTTAAAAGCAGAGGTTTTCCTCACTTTTTCTGAAACATAACCACTGTGTCTGCCTTGAGGTCTGACATCTCCAGCTTGCGGCCTTTCTCGATGACGTCGGGATGCTTGCGGACCATCAGCCAGCCCACGTGAGCGAAGAAGAAGCCCCGCACGGCATTATGGGGGTCTGCGTCCGTCTCGGAGAACTTGTGGTGCACACGGTGGTCCCTGGACCACTCGTAGATATCATTCTGTGCACACACACACACAGACACACACACACACGTGAAGAGAAAGAGGATTAGATAACACATATGGCCATCGAAATGCACAAAAGCAGATTCTGATCACTAGATTAAGCAAGCAAAAGGATTAAATGTACATCACTCAGATTAAAAGGTTCTTTGAAATCATAATTTGCAAACAAACATGTGGCTAGCACTGTTGGCATAAGTGATTGGCTATCATTTTATTCTTAATCAAACAATATAAAAGTACAAGATGAGACCACTGGTCTAAAATTCCTAATACACTTCCTGCATTTATTTCTGCAAAGGGATAAATTAACATATATGTTCCTTCCTTTATCATTGGCAGAAGATGGGACACTTATGTTTTTATGTCTCTATACCTGGAAGGCCATGGAGTTGGCAAGAGCCAGGAAGACTCGCAGAGGATAGGAAGCTTTGTAGGACCTGTGGCTCCAGAGCCTGTGTGCACCGGCGGTGATGCCAAGAGCACTCATGAGGAAGCACACACCAGCTGTAAAGAGAGAAAGGAAAAGGCTTGGTCAGACACAGTAATGAGCAGGGAAACCCCTGTAACAAGATGCTGCACATATCACACTTCATTACCATTAGTCACAGGAACAGTTTACACCAATTTAACCCCTCAAGCCCTTTTTTGGGACAAAAAAAAGCATATTTAGACGCTCACAACGCTTGGAGATCAGCCATTTTTGGCGATCGACGGGCAGCGTTACACAACTAAGAAAAAAAGGAAGGGAGGGTTCGGGCTGCCATACGTTAGGTTACATATACATGCGGTCGCTAGCAGCCACAATCAGACGACCATGATCGGAGTTAAGACCAAAGCACGAGTTTGACACTAATAATAAATGAAGAGGTTTTAATGCAACGTTTGATCTCCGGGTCGCCCTGGGTTGTCAAGTGTCCTCGAGCAAGGCTCTGAACGCCTAAAACGGTCCCGATGAGCAGGTTGGTAGGGGTGTGCCGATATATCGTCCCGCGATATATCGCGATACGTTTTCGTGACGATATGTATCGTTTTGGAGAAAAAAAAATAACATTTTGAAAAAAGAATAATAATCAGGCATGCAAACAGCCCCGAGGTGAAAAGGGTGACAACATGTTGTTTTTTTTCGGGTCAGGTGTCACACTATTGCCCTATTTGGATTCAAAACGGCTATTGTAGCTGAAAAGCTACAAGTTTGCGTCTGAATAATGCAAAAACAGAATTATTTGTTTGCATTTTTTCTCCCCCATATATTTTCATAATAATAAAGTGCGTATCGTATCGAAATCGTATCGAAGTTGTGAGCCAAATATCGTATCGTATCGTTTGGTGAAATTAGTGTATCGGCACACCCCTACAGGTTGGACTTAAGTTTCCTCTGCTGTCGGTGTGTGAATGGGTGAATGCAATGCACAATTACAAAGTGCCTTTGAGAAAGGGGAAATAAATGTAACATTTGTAATGACATTCCCATGTACTCCCGGTTGAAAGTGGCTTATCTAACACTCAAGGATACGGCTGTGTGAAGGTTGCATCCACTGGACAAACTGTCCAGTTCCTCTCAGTGTTGTTGGGGGAGTTGTTTATGACCAGAGATATGTTACAGTGGGAGTAATGCACGTCTACTCTCGTTCTCACAACTTGTTCTCACAACTTGTTCTAAAAGTGCTGAATGTGTTTCTATGTTTCTATGTGCGGGCCGACAGCGCTGCCAAGGATGTGAGAACCGGGGGCAAAGGACTTTCTGTTTGCAGTGCCATGCAGCTCACAATGGGATGTCTATTGGAATGGTGATTGTGCTTTGTCTACCCCAGTGAAATAATATGCAGTTCAGCATTGCAAAGAGGGGGAAATTATGCAAGTGCGCCACAATGGAAACAAAGTTAAGACTGTTTCAGTAATTCGAGTCATGCTCCAACAGGCTAACTATATTCATTGGGTTGAAATTCGAATTATTCTGCAAGTTTGGCATCTGCTAGAGTTTTTTGTTTGTTTTTGCACTCATTGGTAAGATCCCAGCTAACATAGGATATCACATGAATTACATCTCAACTAGTTCATTATGTCATCATCTGACTTAGTTCCTCTTGTGGGTGGACTGAGAGCTGTACGCCCCTTTGCACTGAACAACCCAGTGTAGTGCAGTGGTGGTGAAAGTACTAACATTCTTTACTTAGGTAAAAGTATCAATACTGCAATGCAGAAATACTCTGTTGCAAGTAAAAGTCCGGAATTCCAAATGTACTTTAGTAAAGGTACAAAAGTATTGGTAGATTTGGTATCAAATGTAGAAGTACTCATTGTGTAGAATGTCCCATTTATTTCACAAGTTCAAACTGTATAAAAAATATCTTTTGAAAATAGCCGATCTTCAAGCTTGCATTGTGACGCAGTGTGGGCTTGTAGATCGGCTATTTTCAAATGGCCGAAATATGTGGCGGGCGGAAGTGGTTAGTGTGTTTTGTAATAATAATCTAAATCTACAAAGTGGACTAGTAACTTAAGTTTTCATAGAATTGTAGTGGAGTAAAAGTACAACATTTGCCTCCGAGATGTAGTGGAGTAGAAGTAAAAGTACTGAAAATTGGAAATAGTCCAGTAAAGTAAAGAAAATACCTCAAAATTGTACTTAAGTACAGTACTTGAGTAAATGTACTTTGTTACTTTACACCACTGAACCCAGTATAGAGGCCCATATATTCAAATACTATGCCAAACGCCAGCAAGTCTGCAGGCACCTACTTTGCAATCATCACACTAGATCAGCACATTCTGTTCCCTTTTTTTTCCAGGGCTGCCCGGGCGATGCAAGGGTGTTCGTCAGTGTGAAAAGTGAAAACCCCAAAATGCAGCAGCATAGGTTTAGGCTAGTTTGCATGTAGGATAGCTCTGGTCCATACTCCATAGCATTAGAATGAGTTCTCCTTAACGTCTTGTCACACCCCGGTATGAGTCTCAGTCTCTAGTCAGTAGCAAAAATAAAAAATAAACACACTTCGCTACTCACCAAAACAAAGACGATTTTAAGACTAGTGGGAACACTTGGAGCCCCCCACCTCAACTCTAAAATACACTTTTGGCCAGAAAATAAAATATATCACCAGAAAGAAAACATTTTTTAGTTGCTCCACTGGGCCCCCTACAGATCTGGTCAATGGAATTTTTCTATTGACAAGATCTGTAGGGGGCGCAGTGGAGCAACTACAACGTATTTTCCATCCGGTGGATTATTTTACATTTTGGTCAAAAGGTTTATTTTAGACGCGAGGAGGGGGGCTCAGAGTGTTCCCACTAGAGAAAGTAGGCTTTCAACACATTAATTTTTTTATATAATATTTTTTTTATATTATACTTTTACTCCACTACAATTTTTGACAGCTTAGTTACTTTGCAGATTTAGATTATTATCACAAAACATACATTAACCACTTCAGCCCTATATATATTTAGGCCATCTGAAAATAGCAGATCTAACGCATTGTGAGCTTGTAGATCTGCCATTTTCAGATTTTTTATACATTTTAAACTTGTGAAATGGGACATTCTGCACGATGAGTACTTTTACTTTTGGTACTTTAAGTACTGCTGGACTTTTTACTTGTAACAGAGTATTTCTACACTGCAGTATTGATACTTTTACTTAATTAAAAACAAATCCGAGTACTTTTCCCACCACTGGTTAAGGAGGAACTCTTTCTAACGCCCATGGACGTTTGTTTAGGGAATACTTTTTTGTACTTACTCCAGGCGATGGTGGCAGCCTTTGCGTAAGGGACGCAGAACAGTCCGTAAAGAGCACCTGAATGCAGGAAGGCCATCAGGATGATGTTCCTCCACACCAGCCTCATAGCAGGCTTGGGCCCTTGCTTCATCTTGTAAGTGTCGTCAAAGACGTCGTCTCTGGCCGTGGTGGAGTTATTTGACATGGAGTTATTTGTCACCACGGTGCCGTTGGCATCTCCATTCTGCTGTTTCGGCGGCTGCTGCTTGTTGGCGTTGTGGTCCCTGGTCTCGGTTTCCGTCATTTTTTTACGTTACAAAAAAAGAGAGAAGAGATCTGGTGGCGCAGCAGCATACATACAGAGAAAAAAAAAGAGAAGATAGGGTTTGATCAGACAAAATAACATATCAAAATATCAAATAAAAATAAATGTTGTTTGATCAGACACTATACTAAACAAAAACGGTTTGATCAGACAAAATACCAAACATAAGGGGTTGATCAGACAAAATAGCAAACAAAAAGAGTTTGATCAGACAAAATACTAAACAATAAGCGTTTACCAGACAAAATACCAAACATAAAGGGTTTGATCAAACAAAATACCTAACAAAAGAGGGTTCGATCCGACAAAATACCAACCAAAAAATATAATGTAAACCTGTGTGATCAGATCATGCACGACGTAGAGTCAAACGCCCACAAGTTCAAGTTCCGACAGCTGGAATTACAATGCGATCGCTTCTTCTTTTTATGGTTTTAACCCTCAGGCTGTATAACTGTAACGTAACGTTTAACCGTTGTTTAACTAACTGACACAAAAGCCAGGGCCACCTGAAAAATAGGCGATCTCCAAGCTCAATGTGAGCTTGGAGATCGCCTATTTTCGGCAATCGACGGCCAGCGTTACACAACTTGGGGGAAAAAAGGAAGGGAGGGGTGCCATACGTTAGGTTACATATACATGCGGTCGCTCGCAGCCACACATCTGTACAAATTGTACACTTTTTTACACCAGACTCACCTTTTTTTCTTAGAGGCGATCAGATGACCACGATCGGAGTAGTAAGACCGAAAAGCACGAGTTCGACAGAGATAATAAAACGAAGATGTTTTAATGCAACGCTCGTGATGTTTGCTGCGCTCGATCCTCTGTCGGTGACTCGGTTTGGTTCAGCCTCCTACTACCTCTAAAAAAGCTTCGAGACTGATTCTCCTCTTCCGACGTGGTTTTAAAGCAATTGGTCGAGGGCTAAATAGATGCCATGCCATGAGGCGGTCCCATTGGCTGCCCGCTTATCTGATGTTCGCGTCGGTTTCACCATCCTGTGTGTGTACTGCTGGATGATGGGTGAAAGTTAACGTCCCATCCCCTGATGATCCTCCTCCCCATACTACCCCGCTATGTTTGTTTGTTTGTTTGTTTGTTTGTTTGATCAACAGCATCATCGTGATGGCAATACATTTCTAGAGTTACGTGAGCTCTCACACACAGCACTGTGTGAGGAAGATGTGTCATGATCAGTGTGGTGGAAGAAGTACTCAGATATTTTTACTTACAGTGAAAGTAGCAATAGTACAATATAAAAATATGCTGTTACACAAGTGAAAGACATGTGTTCAAAATGTTTACTTAGCAATGCTGCAATATAAAAATCTACAAGCTCACAACACATCGTGAGGCGTTGTGAGCTTGTAGATCGGCTATTTTCAAATAGCCTATGTATAATATAGGGCTAAAGTGGTTAATGTGTGTTTTATGATAAAATAATTTATATCTGCAAAGTAGCAAGTAACTAAAGTTTTCAAATGAGTAAAAGTAGGCCTACAATATTTGCCTCTGAGATGTAGTGAAGTAGAAGTAAAAGTACTGAAAACTGGAAATACTCCAGTAAAGTAAAAAATACCTCAAAATTGTACTTAAGTAGCCTACAGTACTTGAGTAGATGTACTTAGTTACATTACACCACTGACTGTGAGGAAGATGTGTCATAATCTTTGGTAACCCCCCCAGGCAATGTGTCATTGCTGTAAAATAATTCACTTGTCACTGGTATGACAACGTGTTGCTACATGTGATATGGCAATTACTAGTCAGTCAATCAACATGTATCCTAAAGGTGGCAATCAATCAATAGGCTAATAGTAGTAGTGGTTCTCTAAGTGGGATCCGGGGACCCCCAGGGGTCCTTGAGGGGGTTCCAGTGGGTATACAAGATGCACCTATAGGGCACCTAAACATTGTTGTGGGCACCTCAATGTGAAATTGCCATTTCTTTTTATTTTACAAAATGTGAAAAGATCAGGTAGGTTAGTGTGGGCCAGCAATCGGAATTCGCCAATCAGGCTGGAATGTGAAAAATCGGACAGATCTGTCTTGATCACTTGACTAAAGAGATAATATGTACCGATTTGCGTGATGTTTGGACAACATTTGTAGGAGTAATATATAAAAAAGTGTTCAGCAAAAATTGGCCTCCTGGTGGCGCTATAATAGGGCAATGTTGAAATGGTGGCATTTGTTCCTCAATGTAATGCGAATGTGTGTGCGAAGTTTCACCGCAATCGGACACTGCGTTCATAATTTGCGGCATTTTGTTAAAAACGGGCCACTCCTGCAAACTGTAGATGTCAATCTTAGCCAATCAGGATGGAATATGAAAAATCAAACAGATCCGTCTCGATCACATGACTATAGAGATCATGTGTACCAATTTGCGTGAAATTTTGATAAAATCTGAAGGAGTAATATCCAAAAATTTGTTTTACATAAGTCGGCCTCCTGGTGGCGCTATAAAAGGCAGATGTGAAAAATGCAGGGCAAAGGTTTTTCCTTGGCCTCTAGGGCCAAGGAATACAGACATACAAAGATTTACACAGATGGAGCAGTTATAGGTAAAAACACAAATCGGCCTGTTGTAGCGCCACCATGAGGCTGATTTGAAAATGTTCAAGTGGCATTTCTTTCTCGGGCTAGTGGGAATGTACATGCAAAATTTCATAGAAATTGCATGCTTTGTTCATGATTTGAGACATTTTGTTCAAAACGGAGCACTCCTGCAAACTTTGGAAGCCATTTTCAGCCAATCAGGATGTAATATGAAAAATCTATAGAGATACTGTGTACCGATTTGCGTGATGTTTGGACAAAATCTGTAGGAGTACTGTTAAAAAATCTGTTTTGCAAAAAGCGGCCTCCTGGTGGCGCTATAACAGACCCATGTGAAAAAATTGGGGCAGAGGTTCTGAATTGGCATCCAGGGAGTGTGTGTGCACAGTTTGGCTGCGATCAAGCCAACAGTGCCGGAGATTAGCTGTCCACAGACGGACATACACACACACGGACGGACGGACAGGGTGCAAAACATAGTATCGGTCATGCCTGGCGGAGACAATACATATATTCTTTGAAAAATGTAAAGCATACATGATTTGAACATAATTATCAGACCAATTTTACCCTTCAACTTCTTGTTTATGCCCCAAATGACAGGATATGCACAGGTTTTGTACCAATTTGTAGAGATATTAGGCTAGGCCTTAAATGACATTAAAAACTAATTATGATGTTTTTTTTATCAGAGAAGTTAGAAATGTATGTGAAATTTATGTAAACAAAAAATAATGATTTCCAGAGTTCTCAGGTGCCCACTCTTCCGGTTACCCCAGGGGGGGTCCTCACCAAAATCAGTTTAACCACTTTAAACCTATATAGGCTATTATACAGCAGCTATTTGAAAATAGCCAATTGGCAAGCTCACAACACGTAGCGATGTGACGCGGTGTGAGCTACTATTTTCAAAAGATCTTGAAAAAAATTGAAACATTTGGAATATTTTTTAAATGATATAATTACTGTATATAATTATCTATCTATCTATATAGTAGATAGATAGATAGATAGATAGATAGATAGATAGATAGATAGATAGATAGATAGATAGATAGATAGATAGATAGATAGATAGATTCAATACCTAAATTGAACACTAAATCAATATATAAAAATGTTTACTTTACAAATTAAAATCTTGCATTAGAGTAATAATAATAATAAACTTTATTTATTTAGCACCTTTTTAAACAAAGTTACAATGTGCTTAACAACCTAAAATCAAACTGTGAATCATGAATCATAAACAATTACATCAACAAAAACAAAGTCCAACAAATGATGGTTACGGTGTGTAAGTGTGGAGGTATTCTGAAGCAATCAGGATGATGATGCGATGGAGTCTTTCAAAGTTCAAATGTTATTTATTGCATGATATTACAGGAGATCAGTCACATGCAGGTCACTGGCTGGTCATGTACTGTTGTTACCTGGCGAAGACTTTTATGTCCTGCCCAGGTTTTGAACCCGCCTCTACCGTTCTTCCCATATATATATATATATATATATATATATAGAGAGAGAGAGAGAGAGAGATAGATAGATAGATAGATAGATAGATAGATAGATAGATAGATAGATAGATAGATAGATAGATAGATAGATAGCTTTATTGTCATTATTATCATTTAACAATACATGAAATGCATAGGCTAATTGAACACAAATTTGTTCCACTGGCTTACTATAACTACTCCTAGTTAAAAGAATGCTAAAATACTACACTAAAATCACCACTAATAAATAAAATCACAGTCAGTTCATAATGAGACAGAAATATTGCACAGCCAGGAGTCCTCAGCAGCCTATAGGGGAAAGGTAAGGGGATATTGCACTTGTAGGGGACTATTTCACTTAATTAGAGTTCACAAGTCTGATGGCTTGGGGAAAGAAACTCTTGCAAAATCTGTCTGTTCTGGAACAGAACAGAGTCATTGCATGATATTACAGGAGATTGGACACAGGTCACTGGGTCAGCTGTCATGTTGCCATGACAGATATTATGACACGCTGACGCTGGCACCTTCATGTCCTGCCCGGGTTTGAACTCGTTGAACTCGCTTGGTCAGGGGAGATACTGCACTTATGAGCTTTGGGCAGTACTACTTCTCACCCAGTAGGTGTCCTGTTCTGGTCGACACCATGGTCGAAAGAGTAGGGAGACCACCTCCAAGCTCCAACCACTGCAGATGTGCTATTTATGCTGGATTGTATGTTTTTGTTTTGTTTTTTGTTTTTTGACCTTTATTCCCAGGGTAGGTATGCAGAGCATTATTGCTCTTTTTCAGCAAGGCCTGCTTCACATTCACACTCAACACAAATTAACATACTCTACAATACAGATTGGTTAAAATGGCATTTTGTTCATTCTAATAAGTTTATTTATTTGTTTATTTGGACAGGACAATGCATATCAATGAACGTCATGACGTAAATACACCGGAATTAGCAAAGATGCAAGTTCAGTCAGATAACTCACAAATAGATTGAACCAATTTTATAGACCGAATAGATTGAACCAATATAATAGAATGAGAATACAAGTGTGGATGTAATATTTTATCTTGGCGTTCAGGCTCTGCTACATTGTTCTCCCTGCTCAGCACAATTTAGACAACCATCATTAACCATTAAGAGCAGGGAGATAGATATATAATAACAACCCCCCATGGGGAACAGAACCAATAGCAGAGCCCCGCTGGTGGTGCTGGGGTGGTGGTGGGCGCAAACGTCGCATGACAACAACCATAACGCACAAAGCGGAAGGAACACAGATCTAGGTGAGCTTAAGTAGGCTAACCCGCCCAATTGGACATCTGATTGCCACGTCAGTGTATGACATATGGGTCTGGATGACTAATCTCGCATGCTACTGGATTGCAGTTTTATGGTCAACAGACATATTTGTCTAGCCGGTTGATATCAACCATGTCAGATTTATTAGATTTATTACAGTGTGTAGGAGAACATGTGCTAGATTAGAAGTGCCCAGAAGGACAATGCAACACTTACTAATCAGGTCATAAAGCCAACACTTAAATAGAATTAAAAGTATCATGTTAGTTAGTTAGTTAGTTCATTTATTGTCCACGTGTGGAAATTTGTCTTCGGTCTCAACAACAGTAAAAAACAAACAGTTACAACAACAACAGCAACAACACACAATTATTTTCTCATGGCAAAGAAGAAAGTGCAGGACAACAGTGGCAAATACAAAGCACAGAACGTTCTCGGCACGAACTGCCATCAATATTAGAACAGAGGACATCCAAACCCTGCCAAGCATAGACATTGGCCTTGAACAAGAGTTCAGCCAAAACTGCGGTTAAGTTTAATGATGACAATCAGATACAGTCTGGGATGAACGATTAACCAACCACAGGATACAGAACCTTTTTATGTCAAGGACCCCCTAATTAATATGTATTTGGCCGCAGACCCCCATCTGAAAATATTTGGTGCCAGGGACCACAAGTACCCCCATACAACATTTGTGTTGTTAAAATGTCTCATAACTAGTCAAAATTTGTCAAAAATGTTCAAGATTTTTTTTTAAAGCTGATCTTCAAGTGAGTTGTGAGCTTGCAGATCAGTTATTTTCAAATGACTTATGTATATTTTGATGCTATATTAAAGGGCAAGACCACTTTGGTAGAGGTCTGGGTTGTGTAGTTACCTTGCCATGATGTAACTCCAAAGGTGGACAAGAAAATAATTGCTCCATTGATTAGAAATATAATAGATAATTAGAAATATGCTCCTCATTGACTTACATTGTACGGTAAAACAGCTCTCAAAGTCAGTTGACATTTGTATTAAAAAAATAAGTAGTACTGGGTTTGGTGATGTTCTATGTTGTTTGAATCAGCTTTGTTTGTGTTCGTTTCCGTGCTAAAAGAGTGACTTTAAGAGCTGTTTTACCGTACCATGTAAGTCAATGAGGAGCACATTTTGAATTATCAATTTCTATCAATGGAGCAATTATTTATTATTTCTTTTCCACCTTTGGAGTTACATCATTTTACTGGGGACCCCTTGGAACCCTCCCAAAGTCCCAGGGACCCCACTTTGAGAACCACTGTTCTAACTTTACGTTCATTAAAACGTGAACAGAAAGACACTCCCTTGGCTGAGGTGTGGTGTCTCCCTTGGCTGAGGTGTGGTGAGAAAGCCTAGGAGGGCCCTGTGCATGTCCAATCCTGTTTTAATACCTATACACTGTACTGTGTTATGCCCGCCTGTGTCTATGCAAATCTACTGTGCTTTGCATGTACATCATGATGTTTTTGTCCACGCTGATGCCTCAAATGATCTGTCTATAGTGCAACTTCTGTGGCCTGCATTTCTGTAAATGTGCATTTGCACTTTTACAGTGGCTATACAAAATATCACGCTATTTGTATACACATTTCCATTTACACATAATAAAACATAATAAAAGAGGACATGTTTCTTTTCTCAAACTTTACTGTTGAAGTAAAAGAAAAACTACTCCCTATACTGCCCAGATAGCCATTATGCAACCAGGACATATAACAACCAAGATCAGGTCAGAAATTGACCCTTACAGGTCTGTAACTCTGTGTACAAATGTGTACATTTGAACACTCAGCGTTAAGGGGGTCTGCGGCCTCTAATGCATACCAAACTGGAATAAATACAAATTAAAGAAAATTTGAGAACCACCAAACTACTCCAAGTCTATATGATTACCTCAATTTATTAAATGGGAAAGATGCATTGTTGTACATTTTGCAATACTAGATAGTCAATGCAATAACTGATGTTCAATTGATGATTGGTGTTTGCCTGGTATCCTATTGATTGATTCATTGGCAACTTAATTGACACATTGCTCATACATAAACATCGATTTGTATCTGTGCAAAGTATAAATCACAACAATAATACATATTATATATATTTGCATTGTGATCCTTTAATCCTTGTTACTTTGTTACGTTTTTCTTTGACCCCTGCTTATTCACCCTGTGGGTTGTTGACCAGGGCTAATGCTACTTATCTTGCACTTTGTCTCCGAAATGCCTAAATTGTAACACAGTCTTGGCCTTGCCTGGAGATGGCTATCATATTCCCAATGCATGTGCTCATGGGCTAGCCTCTCACGTCAGCAGATAATGGCATTAGTTGAATACCTCCACAATATGATACATCTGGTGATAAATTATAATCAGATGGAGCAGCAGCAGAGTGGAGCTCACCTGATCACGCATCACTGACTGGCCTGTCTGCAGTGGTGTAACCAAGTACATGTACTCAAGAAATGTACTTGAGTACAGTTTTGAGGTACTTGATACTTTACTACTTTTACTTTACTTACTTAGTATTGCCGTTTTCCGATACTTTACACTTCTGCTCCACTACGTCGCAGAGGCAAATATTGTGCTACAAGTTACTTTGTATATTTAGATTACTGTCATACCGCCGTACATTATCCAAATAATCCATATTTAATACTTTGGCTATCTGGAAACAGACAATCTACAAGCTCACAATGCATTGTAATGCAACATGTTGCAAGTATATTTTGATACCTTTTGTACTTTTACAAGTAACATTTTGAAGACAGGATGACTTGTACTTGTAACTTCACCACTGCTGACGGGCCTGTGTCTGACCCAAGGCCATGAAGATGCAAGAATTCAGTCCAAGTATCCCCATGGCCCCCACCTGCATCTCATTCCTTTCCAAAAAAGACACTCTGTTGACTGTTCTGTCTGCTCTGCCAGGCACAGCAGCACATGGTTTGGGGCCTAGACGACACTGACTAGACCATCATTGTCATCCCATTACCTCATTCCAGATAGAAAAAAAGAGAAAAAAATCTCAAGCCAAGGGCACCATGTTGCAACATACAGTATAAGGACCCATAAACGGTGGTAACCCCCTCAGACACAAAACGATGCTGTAATAACCTACACAGTACTGAACTAAAGTGAACTGGACCCAAAAGTGAGACCACATTGTGCAACAGGGTGAATGTCAAAGAACTCTTAAGTAAAAGTTTAGCTGGGCCAGATACAAATGGACATCTACTGGACAAATGCTGCTACTGCAGTGTAAAAAAAAAAGGGGAGAAAAAAGGAATTACATACAACAGTTTGCAAATAGTGCAGTGGTACGATTATACAATGGTGCTAAAAGGTTAACACAAAAAGCCCTAAGGGCTTATTTCCATTGTGGTCCTGTGTATTCATTTCATCGAGACATTTAAAGACACAATAATAGGCCTATACAATATTATACAAGACATCATCAACAGTAGCAATAAAACATGTACAGTAAACAGTTGGTGGTGGTGGGGGGGGGGGGGGGGGGGGGGGCAAGTAGTTTGACAGGTACATGGGTGTGTTTGTGGTGTAGTGTATCATGAAGACCAGGCCCATTGCAAGTTGCTGTACTCTGTCCTCTACCGTGAGCCATTCCACCCTAGCATAATGAGCATAGGGTTAGGTGAGTTCTAGGTGTGAGGCCAAGTAGTAACCTAACCTGACCTTTTATGAGGTCTGAAGCCTTGTTTTTAATGCCTTTGTGGTGCTATATAGTACCATGAGGTGTCTAAATGACAGTGTACTCAGTGTATTCCTACTGACCAACGAGGAGATCCTGCTCAAAAATCTTTGGTTGACTTTCCTGATTACTGTTGTTGCCATTTTCTTCACTGGAAAGATTGTCCTCTAAAATACATATATCTTTCAGAAAAGAAAGATATCTAATTATGCTTTTTAACCATATACCGGTAAGCACCATTTCATCATAAAACGTTGTGATCTGCAAGTAATCTTGTAGATCTGATATTTAATTAAAAGAAAAATAAACGTTTAAACTGTTCTTTCTCTTTTACACCTGGTGTGTCATTATAGGCAAATTTCCCTATAATGACACACCAGGTTCAAAGTGTGGTGTGACATCCAGCATAGCTGTTCTGGATTACTAATTGACCATGTGGGAAAATAAAAAAAAACATATATCGCCTACTGTAGTACATTATGTTCTAGCCATTAACTAACATATAGTCCCTACATGTTGTTTATAATGTATCTTTAAACAATGTAAATCAGGAAATGTATATCTTATTTGATATATTTTTATAACGATAGCTCAACATTTAATCACAAGGTTGTATGCTTGTATTTATTTCTTCATTTGAATGATATCAGGAGGGGGCTTACTGACACAAGAATAGACTGGTTCTGATTGTGTACTGTCCTGGTTCACTCTGGTACTGGTTCAGACTTTCATGTAATCATCAAAGTCTGGTAAACAAAGATAGGTTCAGACAGTCTGGTAATGGCTCAGACAGCCTGCATTGAATGACATCGTAAGTAAAAGGTATCTCTTGAGATTCTGAAAAAAAATGTGCATTTGCACTTTTACAGTGGCTATACAAAATATCACGCTATTTGTATACACATCCTGGTTCACTCTGGTACTGGTTCAGACTTTCATGTAATCATCAAAGTCTGGTAAACAAAGATAGGTTCAGACAGTCTGGTAATGGCTCAGACAGCCTGCATTGAATGACATCGTAAGTAAAAGGTATCTCTTGAGATTCTGAAAAAATAGAAAAAATTGCCCTACGACACCAACTGTGTCAGATGATTTACCAATACACCAGTCACCCCCGCCCCTGTATTAGCACTCTTAATGCTCTGTGTCTTAATGTTTTATGTAAAGCACTTCAAATTGCCTTGTTGTTGGAATGTGCTCACTGCTATACAAATACATTTGTCATCCCATTATTTAAATCCAGAAAATAATAATAAGTCATGTCAAGCCATGGGTACGATGTTGCAACATACAGCATAACGACACATAAACTGTGGCAACCCCTCAGACACAACACAATACAATGTCTGTCATACTCTATGCTGAACTTACGTAAACGTAGTCTTGCAAAGCCAGACGATCAGAGATCTCTGCCTACTAATATATACTGATTACTAATACTGATTATATGTACTGTTGAATCTAAATTCAATGCATGGCCTTGAATGGCGGAGAAAGCGAGCTGCTTCGAAAACAAATCCTGATACGATCCCAATATGAAGGTCTGCCCTATAGTCTAAAGGCATTGGCTATGATATACTGTTGATTTTTTTCCCCAAACTGTCTCCACCCAGTTTTAGCCCATTCATTGGATTTAGATATCAGTAGGCGGAGACCTCTGTGAGCTGTACAAAGAAAATGAGATCATTATGTCATTGTGCAACAGTGACTTACATTACAACTATCTCATAAGAAAAAGTGTAGCATCAAATGGCACCATCTACTGTACAAATACCACTACTGCAGTGTAAAAAAAAAAGGATATCACTTCTCAGAAAGGAAAGACGATATCAGTGAGTTACTTATAACCACTTAAGCCCTTTTATACTTCATACTACGACTGTGTCGCATGGTGAACATAGCCAGTCCACAAGTAGATCTTTTAGATTTTTTTTCTTAACAACAAAAAGAAAAAAAGAAATTGAAAAACATTTTATTTGACAAAATAGCAGTGCAATATATGTATTATGTGGTGTCATATTGTCACAGTTTCTTCGTTAGGTTATTCAATGACTGACTAATTCTATGCTTGTATTATTCTAATTGTGATTAAACGTAAAAGCGATGGTGATTTTCACTGTGTGGCACCGGGTGGTTTTGCCAGCCTTTAAAAATGGCTGTGTATGAGTGAACTTTTGCAGGTCTAGCATTCTAGCACTTTTATTGCTAACCAAATGAATTCCTCCTCCAGTACGGAAGACTTCGCTATCTCTCAAAGAGTAACACCAGTTCACAGTGCGGTGTGTGTGGAAACATATCCACCGGAACGGCCACTCTCGGGGAGAACGCCTCCCCTGTGAGTCTCCTGTGTGGGTCCGGGGCACAACACAGCTCCCTGAAGTTCCTCATGGCCTCTCCCTCCGGTTTACACGAGATGTAGACCAGTCTGCGAATGGCAGGCTGGTTCCGCAGAGCTCGGACCACGCGGTGGTGCAGGCCGGCTCGGGCAGGGTTCACCACGGCTGTGAGGCCTCCGTCCGGCGAGCTAAACAGAGGCGTGAGCCCGGGGACGACGACCTCCGCTTTCCCAGCGAGAAACTCGCAGTTGTGCACGTCATTGAGGGCTGCGTTGTGTCGAGCGTCCTCCACCGCCTGTTCGATGAGCTCTACGCCGACGACTCTGTGCACTCTAGGAGACATGGTAATGCCTATAACTCCTGTGCCACAGCAGATATCCAGGAGAGTGCCTCCTCGCTGTGCCTTTCCTCCTGCGTCTGCCTTGGGGAAGCACATGTCTCTAATGGCGCCGTAGAGCACCTCAGCTGCTCCCCGGTTCACCTGGAAAAAGGCGTCGGGAGAGATGCGGAACTTGAATCCCAGAACCTGTGAATGACAGCACAACATGAGAACAGAATACCAAACACTAAATAGTTATTTCTTATCAGGTGCACGATTCAAAAAGGTCTCTTACAGTCAGGCAGGGCGATTATCAGTAGGGGGAGGCCGGAGTCAAAAGTAACACTTACATTTTTCATAATTCACAGACAACTTGAAATATACAATTCATCTTTTGACATAAGAAACCTATATGTGCCCTAATTAATAATACCATTTATATTATTTCACTAATAAGGACAAGACTAAAATATTACTTTTAATGCAATAAGTGTTACCATTGACTACTGACAGAAATGTTCTACACGCACTTTTATGAAGTTGGAACAGAACAGGCAGCATACAGAGTAATGTAGGCGTTTCGGTACAGTCTTCTTCAGCGTTATACAAAATGAATTACAAACTTTGTATAACGAAAAAGGCTTTGTGCTCAAATGTGCTATGTATGCTGCCAGTGCCAACCAAATGAAAGTGCCTGAAAACAACATTTCAGTGAACGTGTTGCTGGTCCCTCTGAAGTACCAATACTCTAACAACTCAAATACTATTACTGGACCTCTGGCTCTGCTGTATGTTTTCACTGGTGCCATATTTTCTCTAGAGTTGTTCCGATACCGATACTAGTATCAGAAAAGCTGCCGATATAGAGCATCGCAGTTCCCGCCCACTTCCTGGTTTTTCCTGGTGCCGGAAGGAAAAACTCAATGCATTTTTCCCATTGACATTTCCAAAAATATTTATATCAATTAATTTAAGCCTAGAATCAAGCCATCCAGGGTCCTGGTGAATCATGACCATAAAATGTTTTTTTCTGTGATTTATTTTATTTTATATTTAATTATATGATATACTATATTTAATAAATACCCTTTGTTTTGCCGTTTTCAAAAAAAGAAAATCACAGAATCAAACGTTTTATGGTCATGATTCACCAGGACCCTGGATGGCTTGATTCTAGGCTTAAATTAATTGATATAAATATTTTTGGAAATGTCAATGGGAAAAATGCATTGAGTATTTTGCGGTGGAACCCGGAAGGGGCGGGAACTGCGATGCTCTATAGCCTAAAATGCTGGTATAGGTATCGGCGAGTATGCTATTCCAAAACCACGTAATTTATCACAAATTTAATTTACAGTCATATTTTGATTGCTTCAGTTGATGTTGCACGACTGTTTTATACTCTTACTGTACTATTTACATTATAATTTGACTAACTTGTACCACCCCCATAACTCTGAGAGTGTACAAATGGAACCAAATGGACCCGTAAGGGTCCATAATTTGGTTCCATTTGTACACTCTCAGAGTTACAGACCTGTGAGGGTCCATTTGGAGCCCCCACTTTGAGAACCACTGTTCTAGATTTGTTTAAATTACACACCGGTATCGGATCGGTACTCGGTATCGACTGAAACGTAAGTTATGGGTATCAGAATCGGAAGGAAAAAATGGCATCGGTACATCTAAAATTTTCTCTCGGAGTGACTTTCGTTACCTCTTCGTATATGTGTGGCTGCCCATGCAGAAGCTGGTACGGGGACTGCTCGTGACTACAGCGGGTCATGGAGCTCTCCTGGAAGTACAGAGAGTCCAGCTGACAGACCGCCCCGGGACCCTGGGTGAAGTAGTCCACCAGGGCAGCTTTATGAAGGTCTCGCTCTGCTGGGGCGAGTGTCTGTGGATGGAAGTACACTATGGCCATGGTGTGGCCCTCTGCGTTGCTCCTCACTGTGACCTCCCTCCAGTGGCCGCTGTCGTGGAACAGGATGCAGGGTTCGAGTGGAGACCGGCGAATGAAGTCTTGGTAACACCTGGCCACCAGCTTGTGTTTCTCCGGCTCGTTGAGGAGGTGGTGTCCGTTGACACAAACAATGTTTTGTTTCCTGCCAGTGCCGACGTAGTGGCCGACCGTCTTTGGGTTCCCATCCGCTCCAAAGTTGACAGAAAAACTAGACTTGTTGCGGTATCCTTCCCTGACCGGTGATGGTAGAATAGTCTGGACAGGGAAAGGCAGCTTAGGGCCCATAGATAATGATAATGAAGACAGCTGGGAGGAGGTTCCTTTTGACAGCTGGTCAGAGAGGTGACACAGGACCTTCTCCACTTGCTTTTGTTTTAACTCAAGCTGTTCATCGTAGCTCAGTCTCCATAATGGGGTGACGGCATCGGCCAGCCTCTCTTCCCAGGACAGGTGCTCATTTAGAGGAGGACTTTTCTGCTTCTTTCTCCAGTTTTTCTTTGACAGGGACTTTCCCTGGTCAGTTGAAACAGCAGAACTAACACTCTCAGTTGACAAGCATAGATAGGCTTTTGCCAGGGAGCTCTGAAGAAGAGGCTCACGGTTGACAATCAGTAATGTTCTTCTATATGCCATCGCTAAAGCCATATTTATCATTACAACTGACTCACTTCCTCTAGAATATGATATAATATGATATATAATACTCTTTATTAATTTTTGCCTGACTCAAAAGAGTGAATATTTAATTCATGGTACGTACACAGATGATATTTTAATCCTTAATTCCACAATGCTGTAAAATGTTTTTTTGTTTTTTTTTTACAGGGTTTTGGCCATGACTATTGTATACTATGTATAATATGTCATAAAGAAATAGCTTAATTAACTTTACAGACACTTTTAAGTTTTCACCTGAAGACCTTGAGAGCTGAAAGAGGAGAAAATGCCTGGTCTAATGCAGCGCTTTCCTTCTGTTGTAACCTAATAAAGTCCATAATATAATATTTCATAGAGGATTATAGGGGGAAAAACTAGGATTATAGGATTATGGGATCATCTGAAGGGTAACAACAAGCAGTGTCACCTCTAGATTAATCTCTAGATAACTGAATGAAACGCTGGATAGTGGATAAACATCCACTTTCACACGAACAGGAAGTCAACGCGTGGTGGGGGAAAAAAATTGCCGATCTACCAGCCCACAGAACGTAGCGGAAGCGACGCTCTGTGGGCTGGTAGATCGGCTATTTATTTCGGTTAGCGCCGCGTTAAGATGACGCCGCTTGTAATTTGCCCGAACGTAACCTCGCGTCACCAGCGGAGGAAAGCCTGGTGCTCGTTCCAAACTGGCCCGTGTGATCCGGTTTAGAATAAGGGGGAAAAGTATCGTGTTCAGGTGGTGGGTTCCGGTTCCGGTTCGCGTCGCATTGTTTTTGTTCCCCACATAATGCGAAACAATTAGTTTAAAGGTAGGGTAAGTGATTTACTTCGGTTAAAATAAGTGTTAAATAGCTCTGTTACTCTACCTTTTAGTCTCGCTAGTCGCACCATAGATATAGAAACCTAGATACCTCATTGGTCATTATACCAAAAGAAACTAAACGATTATACAAAACTAAACCCATTTTGATCTAGGGCAGTGGTTTTCAACCTTTTTCATACCAAGGACCCCTAAATTCATATACATTTGGCCACGGACCCCCATTTGAAAATGTTTTGTGCCAGGGACCCCCAGAAGCAAAGATATCAGTTAATTTTCGCTTTAAAAAATATAAATATTCAAAGATATGCACACTTTTTTAAGGTTTTTCAAAAATAGCAGATCTACAAGCACATAGCGCTGCTATTTTTGAATAGCCAAAGCTAAGTGGTTAAAAATTATTGTGACGCTATTAACTCATTTTGCTGGGGACCCCCTGATACTCCCTCAAGGACCACTGGTGGTCCCCGGACCACTGGTTGAAAACCACTGATCTAGGGGAATCATTTTGGAGGTGCACGGCACCAGAGGTTCCGCTCATGGGTTCCGGCCACCTGATGACGTAAAGTCATTTCCGCTCCGACCGGATCAGAAACCCGAAAATGGTATTGATCCCCAGGCTAGCCCGCACGTCATCACCAAGCGCCACGGTTAACGAGTAGTAAACAGTTCCGCTGCCAGTAGCAGCCAGCCAGAGTCTCAGGCTAGAGAGAGAGAGAGCGAGAGAGTCTGGAGTGAGTGGCCGCGATGGAATCGAACAAGGACGAGGCGGAGCGGTGCATCAGGATCGCTCTGGCCGCGATCACGATCGGCAACCAGCCCGACAAAGCCCGGAGGTTCCTGGAGAAGGCGGAGCGGCTGTTTCCGACAAACCAGGCCAAGAGTACGTCGAGTTTATTTGGGGGGGGTTTTAAGGTGTCGATCACTTGTTGGGCCACCGATCGAGCGACGCCTGCAGCTCCCTCAGAGCCTCAAACGAGCTAACGTTAGCATAACTTCTTCTTATCGAATGGATCCCCCCCCCCACACACACACTAGTTGCGATCACTGACAGCTGCTATTTGAAGTTCCCCTCCCCCCCACCACCTCGTTGATTACCTTCATTTTGCTTTTAAACGATATAGGTTGACGGTTTAGTGCTGTTTATTGTCGGATCATATCATATGTCATGTTGAGGAAGGAGCCACTCTAGCTAGCCTTGGATCAGGACTGTCATAGATGTATTTGATCCGAGTCTGACTTTTTTTCGTGTCTCAAAATTGATCAAATGCATCTATGATAGTCTTGATCCAAGGCTACACTTAAGCCACAGAATGGCTAGTAGTATCAGTTAGCTGTGCTAGCCGACAGCTGAGCTAACAACAGTGGTCTAAAAGTAACTGAATACATTTACTCAAGTACTGTACTTAAGTAAAATCTTGAGCTATTTTTACTTTACTGGAGTATTTCCAGTTTTCACTTTTACTTCTACTCACTTTTACATCTCAGAGGCAAATGTTGTACTTTTACTCCACTGCAATTATTTGACAACTTTAGTCTCTAGGTATTTTGTAGATTTTGATTATTATTACAAAACATACATTAACCACTTCAACCCCTATGTACATTTTGGCCATTTGAAAATAGCCGATCAGCCCAACTCATTGTGAGCTTGTAGATCTGCTATTTTCAAAAGATTTGTATACAATTTATACATTTGAAAACTTGTGAAATGGGACATTCTGCATAATGACTACTCTCTACTTTTTATACTTTAAGTAAATTTTGATACCAAATACACTCGTACTTTTACTCAAGTAAATTTTGAATTACGGACTTTTACTTGTAACATTTGAGCAATTTTTTCACCACTGCTAACAACCGTTTTGGCCTCTTGGCGCGTGCGAAGCTGCAAACCTCAATGCAAAACCACTTCCTTCCTTTCTTTGCAGAGCTACTGGAGTCGTTGTCACAGAACGGAAAGCCACCCGATGAAGACGACAGCAGTGCAATGAACGGAGATGGACCCAGGATGAGACACAGAGGGGACGATCCACCTGTGCCAGGAGGAGACACAGCCAAACCTTACACCTCAGACCAGCTGGATGCTGTCAAAAAGTCAGTAAGGAACCAGGGGTCATCAATATGTCTGCACATGGGCAAATGTGTCCGTGGCAAGACTTGTTCTAGGCAAATTCTTGATTTTGTTTTCAAATAACATTATAATGTTCTTATTTTGATCATGAGACCCCATTACTGAATGTCAGTCTCCAGGTTTTCTTCAGAATATGTATGACACTGATTTACTATGACACTGGCACATTAGAACTTTTATTTTATTTTCAAGGACCACTATAACTCTGTACAAATGAAACCAAATGGATCCGTAGGGGTCCATTTGGTTCCATTTGTACACTCTCACAGTTACAGACCTGTAATGGTTATTCAGGGGGGCTAGCTCTTTATGTTTCTGGTAATAATATTGTCCGCTCATTTGCATGTCCATGGCTGTTCATGAAAACTCAAACTAATTAAGGGATCAAAGTGTTCCCTACATTTCTTTGAGCAGTGTATATTCATTCATTCATTCAGTGTTCAGTTAGACACTGAATGGGACCCTAGGACTCATTAATGAGTCCTAGGCTGAACTGGCTAAAGAAATTATTATTAGACTGTTAGTCAGCATTTTTGTTTAGACAGATCTGCTAGATTCATGGCATCCTGGTTTCTTGAGACATTACGCTGTTCTCTCTGCATTCTACGTCTGTGATTATTTACTCTTCACTCTGGACAAGAGAGGCTGCTAAATTGTGGTTGATTTAATTCACAAATCTGTAACATTGTTTTTACTGTATACAGTCATGCAAAATCAGCCTTGGATGGTGAGATTAAAGGACGACTTCACCCATTTTCAACCTCCTCACTAATGCTTAGTATAATATGGTAATTTTTGTCTATTCACTCTGTGTCTCAGAGGAGGGCTTTGGACAGATAAATAATAATAATAATGAATAGCATTTTTATGGCGCTTTTCTAAGTACTCAAACTTAGCGCTTTACAATGGTTCATTCATTCATACGTGGGGGAACATTGGGAGTTTAGAAACCCGTCTACCAGTCACATCATCGCTGGGGAATCCAAGCTAATAGAAACGGCAGGCTTTCTATTCCTGGAAAGTTAGCATGCTATAATAGAAGCCATTGTTCTTACGTTAATAGAAATCTAAATAAAAAATATGATATATTGTTTGAAAAAAAAAATCTGCCTAACGATGATGTCACTGGTAGGCGGGTTTCTTAAAGGGCAAGACCACTTTGGTAGAGGTTTGGGTTGTGTAGTTACCTTGCCATGATGTAACTCCAAAGGTGGACAAGAAATCAAAAATAATTGCTCCATTGATTAGAAATTGATAATTCTAAATTTGCTCCTCATTGACTTACATTGTACGGTAAAACAGCTCTCAAAGTCACTCTTTTAGCACATAAACAAACACAAACAAAGTTGATTCAGACAATATAGAGCATCACCAAACCCAGTACTGTTTAAATTTTTTATAAAAATGTTAACTTCCTGTTGATTTTGCTATTTTTATTAAGAAGAAAACCCGGACTGGATTCGCGGATCCGGATCCGGATCTTCAAATAGTAAAATAAGTAGGAAGTTAACATTTTTATAAAAAAAACAAACAGTACTGGGTTCGGTGATGCTCTATATTGTCTGAATCAGCTTTATTCGTGTTCATTTACGTGCTAAAAGAGTGAGTTTAAGAGCTGTTTTACCGTACAATGTAAGTCAATGAGGAGCAAATTTAGAATTATCAATTTCTAATCAATAGAGCAATTATTTTTGATTTCTTGTCCACCTTTGGAGTTACATCATGGCAAGGTAACACAACCCAAACCTCTACCAAAGTGGTCTTGCCCTTTAAGTGTCCACAGCCCTCCTATGAGACACAGAGTAGATTTTTTTTACCAGTTTATCATGAGCAATATTGAGGACCAATTATATGAAGATAGGTTGAAAATTGGTGAAGTCGTCCTTTAAGAATTTAAGATTATAATGTTGATTTCACAATGGCTAGTTATCGACTGGTAGAATTAAAGTGCTACATCTAGCGTTTACAAGAGCTGTGCATGTGTGTATTTGCAGCGCTGATGCAAACGTCAGCTCTGCAAGTTGTTAACGGTTATGCTCTGAAATTATACCCTCTCGAAAAATAGATTCTAATAATGTCGGTTTCTTTTGTTTGTAGAATAAAGGGTTGCAAGGATTACTACCAAATTCTTGGAGTTGAAAAGGCTGCCTCTGAGGAGGATCTCAAGAAGGCCTACAGAAAGCTGGCTCTGAAGTTCCATCCAGATAAAAACCATGCACCAGGAGCTACAGAAGCATTCAAAGGTCTTTTGAAATTGACATATTCTACATTGCTATAGTATGGTATGCAAATGCATAAAAAATAGCCAAAAAGCTTAGTAAACCATGTGTTTCTGTGATTTTCAGCTATTGGAAATGCCTACGCTGTATTGAGCAACACGGAGAAACGACGGCAGTATGACCAGTACGGAGAGGACCGCGCTAACCCCAACAGACAGAGACAACAGCAGCGCCAGGAGTTTGAAGCGGACATCTCTCCAGAAGACCTCTTCAACATGTTCTTTGGAGGAGGGTTCCCATCAAGTGTGTAGAACAATAATTCTAAACCTTTTATCGTTTCAAGGATAAATACCAGAAGTGGACACAAGACGAGGGCTTCTGTCAATACTTTTTGTTTCATATGCATTCGATCATTTGATATGCATTAGGCCATGGACCCCACCAACTGTCTGAGTGGACTGCCCCTCAGGCTGATAATCAGGTTACCATGGACTCCCATTTGATATGATTGTTTCTCTCTGGTACCACAATCTACACCAGTGGTTCTCAAACTGTGGGGGTCCCGACAGTTTCATTTTAGTGGGTCCCCAGATGATTTAACCAACCAACATACAGTATAAGTGTATACAGGGTATCTACTCATTTCTAAAGTGACAATTTAAGGACTTTTAAGACCTTTTGTAATACCTCTACAATTGATTAATAAATACATAAGACCATTACAGCATCAAAAGTAATCAACAAACTGAAAAATGGTCAAACATTGGCCAAATGGTCAAATATTACCTAAGAAAGAGCCAAGAGGTAAACATTTTGAAAATGGCTGATCTACATGCTCACAATGCCTCTCAAACGCGAGGCATTGTGAGCATGTAGATCGGCCATATTCACAATATTTATCTGTGGAACCGTGTCAAACAAAATGTAATGCCTCAGGGGTCACGGTCTGAAATGTTTGAGAACCACAGATCTACACTATAATAAAATCCTCAATGTTAATTTAACTCTGGAGTTACAGATTAGTAAGGGTCCATTTGGTTCCTAACTATCAATCATTTAGCTGGGGACCCCTTGGAACCGCCCCATGGACCCGTGACGGTCCCTGGACCCCACGTTGAGAACTAGTGGTGTGGTAGATTAGTTTATACAACATCGGATCATTTAAACCTAATTTATATTCTGTAGAATGAGAGCGTTGCATTGCAGCACGTTGTTGGCTCGAAGAACTGATCTTCAAGCTAACTGCATCGCAGCATGTTGTTGCCTTGAAGATCACTTATTTTAGGTGTTTATCTATTATGTGATTGATTGATTCTCATACCTGACCGTCCTCATATATACCTTCTTTTTTTTCTTAGGCAATGTACACGTTTACAGAAATGGCAGAATGCATTTTGGCCATCAGCCTAGACAACAAGGGGAGGGGAGGCGAGAACAACAGAGAGATGTAAGTTCAACCTGTAATATACGTATGTATATGTATGTAAATATGTTCATTATAAAATGCCTTCAGATTTCATTCCACTTAAAGGTAGGGTAAGTGATTTACTTTGGTTAAAATAAGTGTTAAATAGCTCTATATTCTGATAGTACTCATTGCTATAGAGTGTTTGTTCAGTAAAAGGAGTCTCCCATGTCTCTCCAGCTTTATTAAACAGAGTGCTCTCTCTTGATTGGCTTAATTTTTGTCACCTACCTGAAAATGTACTAAATTCTGTTTAATAAAGAGCTAGAGAGACCCCTGTGACCGAACAAACACTCTGTAGCAATGATTACTATCAGAATACAGTACTAGTACATTTTTAGCAAAAAATAATAATAATAATATCACTTA
Source organism: Gymnoscopelus braueri (assembly GCF_963280865.1). NCBI lineage: Eukaryota > Metazoa > Chordata > Actinopteri > Myctophiformes > Myctophidae > Gymnoscopelus > Gymnoscopelus braueri. The sequence continues at coordinate 46,141,739 of NC_137619.1, read as the reverse complement.
CCCTACCTTTAATGCACTTTCAACCTGACGTCCCTATTTTGGGCATGTCGTAGGTGAAAATGTTAACAAGCTCACAACGTGTCAGGATGCGACACATTGTGAGCTTGTACATTGGCTATTTTCACTATTGTCTAAAGTATAAAATGGGGCCTAAGTGGTTTAATTCGTGTCTGGATATGAAACGGCTGTGATATGTGTTGTTTGCGCAGGGTGGTCTGGCTCTGTTCGTCCAGTTGATGCCCATCCTCATTCTCATCGTGGTTTCTGCACTCAGCCAAATGATGGTGGCACAGCCCCCCTACAGCCTTAGCTACCGCCCGTAAGTGCAAACTCACTTGTTTATTCCAGGGTTTCTGCACGTTGTTAAAAAGTATGAAATCAGTTTTGCCAACATGAAGACCTTCAAAGCTATTAGAAAGTCGTTTGCTAAAAGAAAGCAAATGTGATCAGTAACTTAGATTAGGATGTGTATGCTTCCGTAGGATTTATGTTGTGCATTTTTCCACAAGCAAATGAATGTGACTAAATTCAATAAACTCAATCCTGCTGGTAGGGTAAGACTACTGCCAGTGGTCAGGGTCTTGACCGAACTTGCCCGTCTAACGATGGCTAGACGGGCAAAGTGTGGTGGAGGTAAACATTGTTTACCCACCTTGTCATTTCAGAAATAACACTCACCTCTACCGGTGCGTTTACACATGGTGTGCAATGGCTGCCTCATTTCCTCTTTCACCGTAACGTCGGGGAACTTGGGGTAGTCGTTAGTTTTAGTCGTCTTTGCTAAGGGCAGATTGTGTACATGGGTCCGTTCATATTGTGCGTTGTCGGTTGGAGAGAAAACAAGCGCTCCCTACTGTGTTGCTGCCTTGGATCTGACAGCGAGTCGAGACGGATAGTTGAGAAAGGATTGACAATATGTGAAACAAAAGAGTACTAAGGGACTATCAGCCTAAATGTGAAGCTAGTGTTGTTCCAGAGAGAACGAGAGAAGAGAGAGAATGAAGGAAGGAAGGACTGGAGAGACAGATGAAAGAGATGATGGATGAAGGGAAGCTGTTCTAGAGAAATAAGAGGGAAAGGATAAATGATACAGGAGACAAGTGATGGAAATGCAGATATTATTTCTGAGAAGACGGCCAAGAAAAGAGGAAAGACAAGGAAATGAGCAGCACCATTGTTTAGAAGAAAAAAGACACTTCAACACATCATGTGACTTGCATATAATATATCTTCAGTAAAACTTTAAATGATGATAAAACAGCTTGTACTTGCTAGGTGTTCAGTGTTTTTATACAAGCAAAACAGCCTTAATCTTGACTAAAACCACCCTAACTGGTATAAATCACCTGGTTAACATTCTTACATATACAGTACCTGAAAGTTGGCAACCTTGCTTTGGCATTGCTATGATTTGATTTGATTTGATTTGATTAGACGTTATACAGGAAAAAAAACATACTGTTACTTACATCATGTTCATTGTAGAAACGTCAAGGATACAGACACATAAAAGTCTTGCGACTTATTTTCATTGTGGTCCTTGGTCTGAGACAAACAACACTGCAACAAAATACATACAGGTAGACAGTACAGTAATAAATAAAACAATCAATAGCTACACTACCTACAGCATAAATACATATAATCGCATGGCTAACATAAGTGACCCTACTATTCTGCAACATTTTCTAATAGCCATGCTTTGACCCTTATCTTAAAAAGGAGATGGCTGCTGGTGCTCTTTATAGTCAGGGGTAGCGAGTTCCAGTTAACTACTCCTCCAAATCTAAATGAGCGTTTTCCCATTTCAGTCGTGAACGTTTGCATGGTCAGGTCTGCTATGCTGGCTCTGGTTAGGTGGGAATGGGCTTCGCTACGCTTCTGAAAATGCGTACATAGGTACACAGGGGGCGCTGTTTATGTAGATGTTATGCACCAGGTCCAGCTGTAGTTGAACTGACCTGGCTGCCAGAGGGAGCCAACCCAACTGCTCTAAATGATGTTTTCCAACATGGTCCCTTGCAGACAGCCCCAAGACAAGCCTGACCAACTTATTTTGAGAAACCTGCAACTTCTCTTTTAGGGCTTTGGTTAGGCCACCGTACCATGAGCCAATAGCATAGTCGAAACAACATAAAACCAGTGAGTTTGCTAATAAGCGAAGACTGGCCGAGTCCAGAAACTGCGCTTTCCTGGCCAAGAATTTGGTTCTGCCATTCACCTTACTAATGGTCTTAAGAGCCATGGTTTCACCACCCAGGCTGCGATCTAGCAGACAACCGAGGCAGCTGACTGAGGGTTTAGCCGGAAAGGACTGGCCCCCAAGAGTGATACTGGGTGAGGCCAGTTTGTGCAACCTGGGCGGAGAACCAAATAAAATATATTCAGTTTTGGCCATATGAAGGGATAATTTATTGTCTGAAAGCCAAGTCTTAATACTATTGAATTACTTGACAAGGGTGCCATTCAACTTATCCACATCCTCATCTGAGGCCAGGATGGCTGAATCGTGACTGATGCGTATTGCCGATGCCATTTAACCATGCCATTTAACCCTGACTCTTTTAGTTGTAAAATAGGTCTTAAATGTCCACTTAAAAGTGGTATTAAAAGGTATTTTAAAAAAATCCTGAACTTATTATTTGACAAAGGTCGCAATTTTTCAAAGATGGTGTTTATTAATACCAGGCTCTCATTGTTTTCAATGCATTCCGTCAAATACCCGGCTCCAGTTGGCTTCTCAGAGCGTCTATGGTGCATATCATGGCGTAGTACGTCTATCCTTACCTTATTTACATAGCCTGGCTTGCAGATACCCTGAGATCACGTTAGAATGGCTCGTCTCCATTTCATTCTGCAAGTCCTCATTTCTCTCTTTCTCCTTTTGTGGACCTACCTACCTACAATGCTTTACTGACCACTCTTTGCACCTCATGTCTAACCTCATGTACCTTCTGCTTATTATGTTATGTGTAAATATGTAGATATCTACACACATAGATATCTACATATACCTAGGGCTGTCACGATTACAAATTTAAGTTGACGATTAATTATCACTCAAATAATTGCGATTAACGATTTCATTGTGTTTCTGCCGTTGAAAATTAATGGAACATTATAAATAAAAATATTTCTGTTTGACTTTTAGCTTTCGGAAACAAAAGTTGCACAGGGCAGATATGACAAATAAAATAACACATATTTAATGACTTTATACTTAAAAATAAACATTAACACATTGGGTGCCAAAACCGTATATATACGGTTTTGCGCATACTAACGTTGAGTGCCAAAACCGTATATATACGGTTTTTGAAAAAAACAGCAACAGGAAATATCACAGCAACAGGAAATATCACTCCTACAAGATTTAGACTCCAATCCACCTCCTGGTTAACTTATGACTTCAAAAACCTGTATCTCGGCTCCTGTGCACTTTTTTTTTTTACAATGTTAATTTAACTATTTTCAACTGGCTGCAACTATGGAATGGATTTCCGAATGTTTTAAATTTTTTCCCCCCGATTGTACGAGACCTGTATGTGTGTAATGAGGGGATCACCGTGAGGACGGTGATCACTGAAAATATTTTGTGACTACTTGAAAAAGGTTCAAAATGTTTAAAAAGTCCTGGCACTCAAAGTATAATATTTTAATAAACCTCTGGCACCCAATGTGTTAATAGTGGAAATAGCCGATCTATAAGCTCAAAACGCGCCGCGATGAGCTTATAGATCTGCTATTTCCACTATTTTTGTCATTTTTTGAAAATATGACTTTTTAACATGGAATTGATTATGACGATCATGCAAAAATAATTGCGATTACAGTATATAAAATAATTGCGATTAGACGATTATGTAATAATTGTGACAGGCCTACGTATACCCACAAATTTACACCGTGTAAACCTGTGATATTGACAATGGAACTGACACGGATTCTCTCTCCACTCATTTGTTACATGTTGTCTGTGGCTCAGGTCAGTGGGTCATATTCACAAGAGGCATACACCCGCCCTGAGGGTGTCTTTCTACGTGAGCGACCGTTTCAATGAAGAATACGCCGGAAATAACTTAAGGAATGTCGAGAAAAGTGTGGAGGAGGACTACATCGGCAACCTTCGAAACAACTGTTGGAAGGAGAAGCAACAGAGTGAGTATTACTGTACCATGGCACAGTTTTTCTTTCATAATTTTTGGTGTTTTATGGTGGGATAAACGGGCATCTCTTGGTTAATCACTGTCAGGGAGAGACCTTGTATGATCAAAACTTACTTTTCAGGAAATGGAGAAAACAAAAGAACCTTTGTTTCAATGGATCCAATGTAGTTATTATTTAGTCACAAGCTCATGTTAATACTTTTCATTTGTTTTATTTATAAAGTGTTTCTAAAATAGCTAAAATAGCAGATCTACATGCACACAACGCGTCACATCATAATGCAACGCATCGTGAGCTTGTAGATCGGCTATTTTCACTACTTTTGCGTGACAATCGCCTTCGTCTTGTACGACGAAGTAGGGCGTTATATATTTACGGGGAAACAATGACGGAAATTATTTGGTTTGTTGTCAGGCTCATGATCGCTCAAAATGCTCTTCTTTGCAGAGGAAGGACTACTGTACCGCGCTCGTTACTTTGGAGATTCTGAATTGTACAACAGGGCACAGAGAATGGGAACGCCTAGCTGTTCTAGACTCTCAGAGATTCAGGTTATACTCCACGGTTAGACGTCACTGGCACACATATGGGTGAGTTGCTGCAATGTTGTTGTTTTTTTTACTTAAATCATGCCGTTAATTGTGGTACATGCTCAGCTCCTACCAAGTAGTGTGAAGAATTGGGCTGCATCATCTGTGCATCATTTATGTCAGGATGCCAAGCTACAGATACAGACACAGACTACACCAATGTCTGTGTTTTGATGCTGTTTTTGCACTCTTATAACCCTTTTTATTACCCTAAATTACAGAATATTTTGTACTATTTTATATAAATATTGGACATTACTTTTAGCACAGCCTGGTGGAGTCTGCCGCACCAACATTTAAAGGGATATTTCACTTAAAAAAATAAACATAAAAAATACATATAAAAAACTAATGTAAAAATCACGGCCCCCTCATGCATTAGATTGTCCTTCTAATGCGTGAGGGGGCCGTGATTTTTCCATTACTTTTATTTTATTTTATTTGAAAGTGCAATATCCCTTTAACTTCACATAATGTTATGAGCATGTGACAAATAAGTCTTTGAAAGTGATTTACTGCTGTTTTATTATTGTGCCACTGACACCAATGTCTTTTTTTCATAGGTTCTCTGGTACTTGAATCTTAATCAGAAGAAATCTGTCGGAGCCCCACACTCAAATTGGAGCATATTTACTGCAGCAACACCAAGAACATCAGAAATGCCTTACCCCCCCACGGTGGGCAGCAGATCTCAGCAGGGAACCCCTCTGTAGATTGACCTCCTTGTAGAACAGTGGTTCTCAAACTTTTTTTTTCAATTTCAAAGACAACCCATAACTCTGAGAGTGTACGAATGTAACCAAACGGGTTCCGTTTGGTTCCGTTTGTACGCTTGCACAGTTAAGAGACATGTAAGGGTCCATTTGGAACCCCCCTCAAGGAACCCCGAGGGGTCCCTGGACCCGCACTTTGAGAACCACTGACTGTAGAACTCTTGAGAAGGCTCGAGTCGACGGCTGGCATTTTCTAACATTAGTGTCTTCAAAAGATGGTAGCAGTTCAGGTGGAGTCGCGGCTGAGAGTATAACAGCGTAGTTGTCTTTTTTGAATGGTAAATGCAAAGCTGCTAAGATTTACCGTTCTCTCCCAAATCCTTTGTTTTCCTGAATACTTTGAGAAACCCCAAGGGCCTTCTCGTAGAGATTATCTGAGCCACTGACAAAGTGTGTAATTTTTATAGTTCATACCAAGTGTAAATATTAAAAACTTACTTTTAACAGTTGCAGGATCTAATGGAGTTAAGCAGATATCATTTATCTTTTTAATTTAATTGTTATCCTGTGGATTTTGCTTGTAGCCTGTTTGGATTAAGAAGCAGTGGAAATTATTGCACAACTAAAGTGAAACCATATTTATTAAATTAATCCTGCTAAAAGCTGTTTCCGTTTTTATTAGAATTAGATTTGGTTTTATCTGAATTAAATGTGTTGGGTCATGTTTTTCTAACTTTTACAGCTATAAAACTCTGATTTGATAAGGTTTCTTTCAATAAAGACAATTGTTGACTTAGATTTAAAAATGACAAATGCAGGCAATGTAGGCTTACTCAAAATATTTTTATTTGTTCAAGTTTTATGCCAGTACAAAAACAAAGTAGCACTGTTAGCACATGTTTTGAATAGCAAATATGTAACATGAACCTTCCAGGGTTCTGAATTTGCATTCAACAACAAATCAATGCATACGTCACACACAAGTATATCTCTACCGTCCCACATTTCTCCATGTGAAATATTCAAGATTCAATTTTGATCACAGGCTCATACATGAATGTGCAGTTAAAGGTTTGTAGCTGCCATTAAGACTTCAAAGGTTACTTCCACAGAAAACTAACTTGGAAACATACATTTGTTTTGGTTTTCGGTAGTCAGTAATACACAAAACATTTCAGAAAATGAATAAATCTACAACCAACATGTCTTTTTTTCCGCTGATCATTGGCTCACTAAGCCACATAATTCAAGACCTTGTCTGCAGTGCTGCTGGTTTAGGCTGTGATTAAACATTCTTTTTACCAGATGGTCCACATCAATCAAAGTTCAACCAACTGTTGAAAGTGCTTGATCGACAACACTCCTATATCAGTAGCTCCCCAACATTTCATAACGGGAATACATGCACACAATCCATAACACATCAAAACAATTAGACCAGTGGTGGAAGAAGTACTCGGATGTTCTACTTAATTAAAAGTAGCAATACCACAATGCAGAAATACTCTTAAAGTAAAAGGCCTGTATTCAAAAATGTTGCACAAGTAAAAGTACAAAAGTATTGGCATCAATATGGAAGTACCAAAAGTACTCAGTTTTTATACTCAAGTACAGTACTTGAGTAGATGTACTTAGTCACTTTCCACCTCTGTCTATAACATCAAATCAATAAGACACATAATTGAAGAGCTTGTCTCCAGTGCTGCTGGTTTAGATATAGTGATTTAACATTCGTTTTACCAGTTTTACTAGATAGTCCACATCAGGTTCAAGTGTTTAACCACTTGAACCACAGCATTCATATTCTGGGAGGAATATTAGCCAAAAACCCTAACTAGTTTTGGCGAAGAGATTTGGTGTTGATGGAAAAAGTAGTCTAAGTCTAATTCAAGTGCTCGCCATCAACAGCACTCCTCAATAAGCAGCTCCCCTGAACAGTACAGTTTCCTTTTGATAGCCCTGAAGCCAGGACTGAGCGTGAGTGTGTTTTTATGCCTTGAAAAGACAGAACCCTGGGCTTGCGGCCGCGCTGGGGACTTTTTGCCCTTGAAGAGTTTCTGAACCTTGTGCCACAGCCCGGCTTCGGGCCTCAGCACCAGAGTTACGTGGAAGGTCGGCACCAGGCTGGCATCCACGGCCATTTCTTCAATACAGCACGGGTCCATGTTATCCCCCTGCTCCACGCATAGATCAATGTGCGCCCCCCTGAGGCCGCAAGGCTCACTGTCGGCCAGGTGCAGCAGTTCCTCTCTGATGTGCTGCAGTAACAGGTCAGGTAAGATGAGTTTGGGGCAGCAGCCCATGACATTAAGACGTGATTCATCACTGAGGCTTTGTGCTATGGCCGCCACGACCTCCGTAGCCAGAGTCTCTTCCAGAGGATAAGTGCTCTCTGACACAGATATGTCCATAGAACCTAAAATAAAGAAGAACACACATTAGTCAAATCCTCAGTGTTATTTATTTTTAGTTGAGGAATTGTAAGGGTCCATTAGGACCCCTGGTGGTCCCCAGACCTGACATTGAGAACCAGTACATTAAGTACATAGTAGATTCAAGATTTGTATTGTTCCCATCAACGTATCAACAAGATAAAATAGAAAAGAAAAATACAATAAAAAAAATAACCAATATAATACAATAACGACTGGACACTGTGGGGTGCCTTTGTTAGGTGCATGGGTCCATGTCAAGCTACTGAAATTTGACTTAACGGTATGTGATTTTTGGTTAAAAAAAAAGTAAAGCTCTCATTGTAATCAAGGCCATATTGTGTTTGTTCATTAACAGGGGTCTCCCCATCTCTCCAGCTCTTACAGAAAATACATTCAGGAGGATTGCCGGTTTCAGCCAATCAGGACACAGACAATTGTGTAGCGTGCCACTGTCTGCTCACTGTGCTCAGTCATTTCTTTGAGTCATCACTTGTCATTTCACTTGTTTAGTACCCTCTCCTGATTGGATCAAATCGGTACCCCAACCTGAAAATGGTTAGCTACTATCAGAATATAGAGCTATTTGATTGATTGATTGAATACTTTATTAACAGTTTGACCAAAAAAAGCACAGAAAGTACAGTTCTATACAAAAGGATGCTAAAAGGATTAAAACCCAAGAAAGCACTATGGCTAGTTGTTTCCAACAATTTAACACTTATTACAACAAAATACATATCACTTACTGCACCTTTAATTGCATGTCATTTGTTCATTCTAAAATACATGTTGCAGTTGATCAGAACAATGCAAATATGTATTTATTATTTTTAATCTGACAATCTGAATGAAGGAGGGGGCTGAACATTGCCTACTGCATGGCAATGTTACTCTTGTGCAAAAGATGATAACTTTACCTTGCCTAAACAACAGACAATGCTCAGTCTCTTTGTGCAACACTCAGTAAAGGAGACACACTCACCAGTTTCACTGCATTGGTCTGAGTCCAGGCTGTGTCTGGAACCCTTGTTGTTCAGGTCAGTCAGCTTCTGGAAGAGAACATTTCCCCAGGATAAGCGCGCTGATGAACCGCTACGATGATCCTCCACCGGGGAGGGAGGAAAACTGCTGCCATCCATGGAATTGTCGCAAGAGAAAGACATTTTGATACAAAATATAACAGCTACTGTAAAACAGGACCACCAGACCAGCTGGAAAAAAACAGTGCACTGGCAACAATGGAACAATGCTTTAAATACCCAAGCCGAGAGGCTCCTCCCACTGGAAATCCTGGCCAATGAGAGTGCGCGACACGTACCCAGCGTCCTACACTGCCTGGTAACATTTTGGGTCCATTGGAGATTGGACACGGACAGTAAGCGGCGACGCCGAGCCGAACACCCTACCCCCACCGCAAATCTCTCTCTCACACACACTTCAAAGGGGCTTTATTGGCATGAGAAAACATAGAAAACATACGTTTTTACATTGCCAAAGCAAATACGGAACAAACCAAACACACTTTGGAAGTGTAGGCCTACCCCCCCCAACTCCAAACTAGTCCTCTCTACAAACTACCCCACCACCAGTTTTGACAAAGTGCGTCAAACAATGTTTCTCAAGAAAGAAAGGATTTCAACATACAACTTTGTCATCATTAATACCCACTGACATCTAGAAAATTACTTTCAAAAAGTCCCTGACGGTAATATTACGTGTCAAAACGTAATTATCAGGAACATAGAACTCCATAATCAGCTTTTTCTTTATCAACATAAAGTACTATAGGCTGGCTGATAGCTGAAGGAAAAACATACAGTACATTATTGAAACACCACATTATGTATTTCTGTTAGTCATGTTAAATAAAAGTGCATCACAATCACTAGGCTCATCATCATCAGCTGTGCCTATTGCCTTCATATTTCACAATAATTGTAGAGTGACTAAGTGAACTCTGCTGAATAGGCTACTGGTGGTTTGGACATGGTTTGGCATGGTTTACAGACAGCTTGCACACAGCTGGGGTTTCCCCCAATCCTCGCGTCGAGACATTTTGTGAAGACCATGACGTCGCCACTATTGATTTGTTTAATTTAGCAATAGGTTATTTTATTAGTTTAGGACTACGTACACACATGTTGCTTCAAATCATAAGCTGCTTGATCAAAGCTGGGTCACGTTCGACACTTCTGTGCGTCGAATTGCCACAACGCATTGCAAGTCTAGTCATCCCGGTGCCCACTCTTCCTAGTGCCCAGTCTTCTCCACCCCTAAGTGCCCACTCTTCCAGGTGCCCACATGATCCTAGTGCCCAGTTATCCTGGTGCCCAGTCTTCTCCACCCCTAAGTGCCCACTCTACCAGGTGCCCAGTTATCCTGGTGGTGCCCACTCTTCCAGCCAGGTGCCCACATGTCCCTAGTGCCCACTCGTCCAAGGTGCCCAGTTGTCCCCATAGTGCCCAGAATGTTTTGGTGCCCACCTATCCTGTTACTGTCTAGCGTAGCACAATTACACGTGTTCTTGAAAAGTTTTAATTAGCCTAATTAGGAACGAAAAACTGGACGCTGTACATTTCTTTAATAATGAATGATTATGCTACTAGCCTATTCAACACTTGAAAATGCTGAGATTCCTGGACATTTGTGTCATTTTGATTCCTGGTCTTTTGTCATTTTTCCTGGGCTTTAGGTCGGCTATTTTCAAATGGCCGAAATGCATACTGGGCTGAAGTGGGTAATGAATGTTTTGTAATAATAATCAAAATCTACAACTTAACTAGTAACTCAATATTTAAAATAGTAATGGAGTAAACGTATAATATTTGCCTCTGAGCTGTTAGTTGAGTAGAAGTATAAGTACTGAAAACTGGAAATACTCCAGTAAAGTAAAACATACCTCAACATTGTACTTTATAAGTACAGTAGCCTACTTGGTTGCTTTACACCACTGTAGGCTACCCCCAGTTAACTAGCACCCCAGGCCATAACCGGCCATAACTCACCATGACACTAAAACCCAGGCCTAGTCGACACATACGCTTGAGCACGTTCTGCTCAAAGCCTCAAACAAAAGGTTTCCCAATTGATGACTATAGCCTACAGTGGAAAATTCCAATGCTCCCCCAACAATTTGTAGAGGTAGGCTGTTTACAATTCATGTCATTATTGCACAAAAGCACATGCATGCACACTACCCTCGAAACCGCTCTGCTTTGTGTATCCAGTTTTCAGTTTATAGTCTAAGTATCTACAGTATGTTTTATCAAAGAATATGATTAGGCCTATAATAATAATACAAAGTAAGCCTACAAGAAAAGTGTAAAACTATTGTTGTTGTTTTTCAGTCCTCATCTCTACATAGATGATTTGTTTGTTTGTTTTACTCTAACCAAAGTAGCAAGAAATGTAGTCAAAATGCAGAAATGGGAAACCAAAGAAATAGTCAAATCAACACCATCTATCCAGCCAATCCTTCAAGGGTGTAGTACAATTAATCACCAGAAGATGGCGTCAGTGAATCACCTACATTCTTGTGCAAATGGTAATAAACGAATGTTACTGGGGTGGAAGCAGTCATAAATAATGTTAAGAGATTTTAAGCGCGCGCGCGTGTGTGTGTGTGTGTGTGTGTGTGTGTGTGTGTGTGTGTGTGTGTGTGTGTACACACACACACAAGTGCTTGTATACATACTGTATATTAATACATACATGTATTATTTATCCACGGGCTCTGGCTCTCCCTTGGGCAGTTAATTACAAAATAAGCCTTGGATGGATTCAGTACATGTTACATTTCGTAAGAGGCGCTATCAATGATCACAGCTGTCTTCTCTGTTCACTTCATTAATGCATGCCTCTTCATTCTGGAGATGGAATGGAGATCTCTCACATTGGCTTGGATATTTTGCCTGGGGTAAAGCTAGCTAATGAAAAAATTTGGGAGATATTCAAATCAGTATCATTATTATTTCAAGCTTTTGCCTCGATTATGATCATTGGAGGATTACCAAAATTGCAGTGATTTTTGCTATTTTTGTACACCATTGTAATACAGTGTAAAGTGGTTGGACAAATCGATTAAATTAAGAAATCCGTTATTATGTTTTCATGTCAATTTGTTGATATAAAAGGTAAAAAAAAAAAATGCTTCTCTGTAATTCGATTAACCTACATGAGCCAGATCAAGTCGGTTATTGGTTCTAAATATTGGTTTTGTTATATTTTCGGCTAATTGCCCAGCCCTAGGCAAAGCATTAATTGTAACCTGTCATACAAAAGACGAAATACAATGTGACAGCTCTTGTGTTCTACAATTCAAAGGGGCCTAGGAGAGCTGTTAGGCTAGCCTGCCTCGGGCTATGTAAGACATGAATAATACATTTATCACCAAATGGTTGCTTAAGTATGGATTTTCTCCCCCCAGGAACTTACATTAATCAGAGGTGCTTGGTAGTAAAACACAGAGAGATTTGTCTCACAATGGTATGGAGATAATGAGGGGAAACCAATTATGAACCACGTTTAAGGAGAGTAGCCTACATGAAGTAATCCACATTTTACCCCTCAGAAAATGTTCAAAATGAAACTGAAATAAACTCTTACATGTATGAATTATTGGAGAAAATGTTAACCCAAATCTTCTCTTATGGGGTCCCTAACACAAAATATATCCAGATACCCCCAAATACATAACAATTTGGGGGTCCTTGACATGAAAATGTTTGCGGAGAGGACCACTGGTTAGTATACTATTCCTGCCTTGTTCTCTGTCTCTCCTGCTACTCTGTAGGTATTACATACACCAAATGAACAGGGCTACAGGTCAATCCAGGATTCACTTTAAAGAAATTTCAACAGACAACTCATAACTAAAAACAGTGTTCTCTCTCAAACTTCCTAGCTGTTCACAGTGCATAATTTCCAAATGAATTGATCAAACTGGTAACACTTTATTTACTTCCTATAAAGGAAGTACAGTGGACAGTTGCACAGTGGACAAAGAACATTTATTTTTTTAGGTTCTTCCTTGCTTGCACATTTCAGCTAGCAGCAAACAGTGGAACCTCCTTTAAATGAAAGCGTTCTGCTCTTTCTTGTCTGAATGAGGGTCATCGGAGCTGATGAAGTCACAACCGTTTAATATCTTAATAATTTATTTATTCTTAAGGGTGGTAATAGGGCAGTAAAAGTGGTCTTAAATGTATCAGTGGTCAGATATTCTATTGTCTATTTTCCTGAATGTTGTGAATTTAGTTGACTCAGTGTGGTCCTAAGAGACTTCCTCCAAGTACGGCTATGGTGAGTGATGGTAAACAGCTGCATCTTGTATCTTTGAGCATACAGTATCTGATAAAGTACATCAGTATGCAAACTAGATTAGATTGAATCAGCACAAAGTGACCACAGTGTCACGACTAAGTATATCAAATGCATATTGTACGTAGAGTGAATCAGTGCAAACAGATAAGGTTTAGGCACGTCAAGCCTAAGATCTGAATATGAATATGCACACAGAACAATCAAGTGAGTGTTATCCATCCATTAGTACTGTATACAGATTGAGGGGTTTGGTATGGTAAAAGGTGATGGTGTGTATCAAAGTTAAAATTTACTGTCAGTGCAAGGGGCTAAAAAAGGAAAAATAGTATACATTACATCTTCTTATTATACTGTACATCCAGGTTGTTTAATAGAGCAGTTACGATCTGCAATAATGATCAGTGGAATTATTGTGGTCCAGTTTTCATTCAATAGGCAGCTTTACCCCATTTGACTTCATTCGGAAAAAAAGCACTGCTTTGACATTCTACTTTATTGTTTTTATATAAGATTACACTACAGAGACCCGAGTCCCAGCAGCCGGTGATGAATCTCTTTCAGAAAGTTCAGGTCGCCCATAATGTACTGCTGAGATATCCATATCTGGAACATGACAAGACAAATGGCACTCTTTCCAAATGCATAGTTTACATAACCCGTGGTTTTATTTAGAAAATGAGGTTTTAAAAGTTTGATATCGTCTTCTTTACTGGGCCATCACTTCTGAGCTCATGGAAGAATGTTCTCTAAATTGTACAATTGTGACAAGAAGTCATTCCAGAGTCGGTTTGGTTTGTGCTTATAAAACAAAACAGATGTAATAAATGTCACATAGCGGATGATACTGTATAGTGCTCTTCTTCTTTTCCGTAATAGAACACTTTTAGCCCATTATGTCCAAAAAAAAGTGGCCTTTAAGGAATCGATCTAATGCGAGCCCCAGCCAACCGCGTAGAGTCCAATTACTCCACATTAAGCCTAAATGCACGTCTAAATCCAAAGTTGCTGTGTAAAGTGTTGGTGCTTTGATAGAGAACAGCAGATCTCAGCAGGATTTTTCCAAACATCACGGTTTCTCCTGTCCCCCGTGGGAGTGAAGATCCTTTTCTGCCTCCCCTAGCAATAAATCAAACCCTAAATGGAACACTGTCCCAACTCCAACTTCGGGAGAGACGCAGACACACACAGAGGCAAAAGATAGACACTGTTCTCTACTCTTGTCTGTGCTAAAGGGCTTTCAGATAAAGACGCAGCTCAAATGACCGAGGTGCTGCAGGGTGCCAACACATTTAGAGATGGAATGAAACTTTAGTCTCCTTTTAGGGGAGAAAAAAATAAGAGGAAGCCTTTCACAGCTTCTGTCACAGTTTGGTTGATTTGATGAAAAGTGACAAAAACATGATAAATCGTGCTGATATCACAGCTTTGTTCGTACTAAAGTGGACTCACACATTTGAGCCTGTCTAAAACATATCTCATGATAACATTCGTTGCTATGGTTACAGATGTGGAAACTCACACTCACTGAATTAAAGCAATGTTGAACGTTTGGTAGAAATTGGGTTGCATGCGGTTGCATACATATGCATGTAGCTGCCTGGTCAGGAAATAAGTACAAATATTGTCGATTATCTTTATCTGTTGCTTCTGTGGCCAAGGAACTGGATTGCACAATCATTGTATGTTGAAACAAAGTCTCAAAATCACATCTGAAAGCAGATTCTGCTAATATATTTATCCTGGTACGTTTTTGTCTAAATGAAAGGCTGCATTCATGTTATATTACCCTTGATGGAAGTTGACAGGCCATAGAAATGAGATAGGCTACCACAGATGTTCTTTTTATCCAGATCCAATAATACAAAGGCTAGTGTCCCGATACCAATACCAATTCTTCTAAAAGTAATTAGTGAACAAGAAATTTCTGTAGCAGTGAGGCTGCAAGCCAAATGACCCCCTCAGATATGTCATGGCAGCATTACATCTAATGAAATGATAATGAAATAGAAACAACAAGCTGAGTGGGTGAGAGAGGCTGTCTGGGATTCGTAAGGCTGGCAGTTCGGGCCCTGGAGAAGTGTGTCGAAGTGTCCCTGAGCAAGACACAAGGGATAATTCACCCAAATAAATAAAAAATGTTTCTATCGATTGGTCACCCCATGGAGACTTGAATTCATGGATATTTTTTAAATTTTTGCCGCATTCCTAAGCCAATAATTTGATGACCAGCGGACCGGTAGGCAGCGGTTCCGGTAGGAGACACAAAGGAGACTCTTTGTGTCTCCTACCGGAACCGCTGCCGGTCATCAAATGATTGGCTTAGGAATGTGACAAAAACTAAAACAGTTCCATGAATTCAAGTCTCCATGGGGTGACTAATAGTTTTGGGGGTGAACTATCCCTTTAACCCCTAACTGATGTCCGGGTGCCTTAAAAATGGCATTCACTGCTAGTTAGGATGGATAAATGCAGTGGAAAAATACCACATATATGTGCAAATGTACTGTGGCAAAAACCCCCAACAAATCTGTAGCGGTCGTTTCATCTACAAGATCACAACATGCAAGCTTGTGAGCTTGTAGATCGGCTATTTTTGAATATAGCCAAAATAGGGCTAAAGTGGTTAAACGGTTCTTCATCTTGCTGGGGACCCCCTGGAACCCCCCCCCCCCCCCTCCCAAGGTCCCGGGACCCCCACCTTTGAGAACCACTGATTTACATAATCATAATGAAAAGTATGGAGAAAACAGTTCAAAAGGGTTAAAACATTTGCCTGACCCATATGACAGCAGTGATGTATAATTCCACGAGTAATGTGACTTACCATCATGTCTTCAGGGAGATGGAAGGGATGAGGAGAGTTTTAGTCTGTGGGAGAGTTGGCAGTCAATGCACGCACAGATGAACAGCAAAGTGGCCACCAATTCTACTGACATGGCTGAGTGGGGATGTGTTAGCATACTGGCTCTCCCTACCTCTTGCCATTCAATGGCATTGGCACTACAGAGTACAGACTATTAAGAAGAATGGGTGAATGTTTTTTGGTTGAAATGAGTTTCTGTTCTACTGTCAAATATTCATTAATGCCAGACAATGTCTCCCCAAAGAGCCATTAGAAGTGTATGGAGCTGAAATGACCTGGCTGGCACTCGAAGCATTCCCGGCCTATAACTATGGTTATATGTTTCTAAAATAACATGGACCCCTTCGCCATATTATGCTGATGTTTCTAAAAGAATGTGTCGTGTACACACCTGCATATGATGCTTGCAGTGGAGTTTACTTATAGCTTGCAGATTTACTGATCCAAAAACGTGAACATAGGCAGTACAAACAGCTCTGGCATTCTCTGTCCCTGGTAAAAACCCACTACTTCACACCTGCAAACCTGTGAAGTTCAGTGTTTCTGGTGGTCTCTCCAGGTTACAGAGGCACTGGTCCTTCACACAGCGAGAGATGAGTTTGTAGACGACCGTCGTTCTTCATGGGAGAGAAGAAGACACTACTAGTACTCACTCACTCTCTCCTGCTGTTTGCACTGTCTGGCACTGACATTTCCAGGCATATTTTGTCATTTCCAACTAGCTTACCTTGCATGTAGAGTAGACTCATTATGATACAGGACTGGATATAATAAAACTACATGTACCGTTGGCCCACTCCATGTAACACCTTTGGGCCTCTCTCTCTCTCTCTCTCTCTCTCTCTCTCTCTCTCTCTCTCTCTCTCTCTCTCTCTCTCTCTCTCTCTCTCTCTCTCTCTCTCTCTCTCTCTCTCTCTCTCTCTCTCTCTCATGTGAAAGAGTCAACAACTGTACAATGATATAGAAATAACAGCTAGTTGGAGTGGGAGGTTGCCAGGTCGGTGTCTTTTCCAGCAGCACGGGAGCAAAAACAGCTGTGTGTACCAACGTAATGTGTTGGAAGTAGATGCATCACAGAATCACCATAATGTATTGTCGTGGGCCTCCCACCTGCTCCTTGCATCGCTTTAGGGGTCAAGCAGGCACTGCATTTAACTTTTAATTAATTAACTGTTAATAAGAAATGAGAACGCAAGCAGCCAGGTCAAGTAGTAACTAGTTAACATGTTAATTTATTAGCACTTTATTGGGCTTTAAAGGTAGACTTTAATCGTATCACAAATTCTCTTGGCTTTGGATAACTGAATCGGGCCTGTTCCCACCACAAAGTACGTTTTTTTCTCTGACTTTTATAAACCCTGTAAAAACTAAACTGCTTTCATCAAGTTTGGAAAATTGATGCACCATGTAGGATGGCTGAGGTATGAGCAATCACACCTGGCCTGAGGCAAACTAATTAGAGCTGGGTGTGAGGACACACCTGTTGTGCATCAAACTAATCGATGCAGACGGCATAAATCAAACCATATTATTTTGGGGGGCTCTAAAGATCATAGGTCACTTATATACCAACAACAATATTATGCAGACCTTCTTAGACATTAATCACATTAATCACAAATTATCTTGGCTTTGGAGAACTGAATCGTCCTGTTCCCACCAGAAAAGTGAAGGGTGTTTTCTGACTTTAATACGTACCCTGTAAGAACAAAACAGCTTTCCTAAGTCTGAAACAGTGATGCACCACGATAGACCTTTTTTACAGCTGTACACCTCTATGGATACGGTTACACATCTGCGCCAGAAGCATTGTTGCCAAGTCATGCCGAGGTGACAGAGGTGTTTTTTAAATATTAATGTTATATCATCCTTAAAATCTGAGTGTGGTTGCCAATTATTTGGGGGCCCACTTGCAATATCCTCACGGCCCACAGGTTGGGAAACGCTGTATTAAAGTGTCAACGACTGCTGTGGGAAACGTCTAAGAGGTGAACATGGGACTCCCTCTTTCCAGGGTGTTTCGCCCAGGGACCGCCCCAAATAACCGCCCCCCAAATAATCCTACACATCTATGCCTAAACTTAACCCTCAAAACCACGCCCATCAGAGGCGAAACACCCTGGAAAGCCAGGTGAATGTAAGTGCGAGCCAGGTGAACGTACTGCAGGAAGGACCAAACAGAAGACAGACAGAGATGTATGGTGGCCTTGCTGGGCCACGTAGTCCAGTTTATTTTATTATTAAACACAGTAATTGATACACATTATGATACAATGGACACTTGTTCAGTCAAGCAGTATATGTTTCTGCTGGCCTTTCAAGGAAATACAGGGGAGTAATGGCTGACAGTCTGCCTTCTGGTACACACAGTATATATACAAGAGTTCAAGAGTGAGTGAGGAGTGAGAAATGGTTCGTATAAGCCTCCAGTGAGACGGCACTAACTGTCACAAAGCATATGAGATGGAAAAGGTTAAGTCAAGGTTGCATCTCAATAGTCTAATCGCCTCCCTTTGTGGATAAAAACTATTCTGGTTGCACTGACAACTTTCAACCTGGCGTCCCTGTTTTTGGGGCATGTCAGGTAAAAAACAAAAAACCAAAAAAAAAGTAAAATCTTCAGAAATAGCTCAAAACAAATGCAGATCTACAAGCTCACACCGCGTCGCATTGCGATACGTTGTGAGTTTGCAGATCGGCTATTGTCTGTATTTGTCGTACAACAGAGAATATAGGGCTTGAGTGGTTCACATAGTTATGGCGTTGGCAACGGGAAAGGGGTCAATGTAGCCAGTTTGGACTATTGAAATGCACCCGGTGGTGTGTATCTGTATTCGTTACGCGAGCACATGACAAGGGTAACCGGTACAGTGGGCCCAAGATCTCAAGGGCACCATTTTTTATTTATTTTTATATTTACATTTACTTGATAAATGGGGGGCCAAATACATATAGATTTGTAGAACATTTCTACAATTGCTACAAAACCTGTGGCTAGCCAGTCATTTTGGGCATAAACGGGTAAATTCAGGTCTGATAATGATGTTCAAATCACGTATGCTTTACATTATTTCCCACCATTTTCCAAAGCATACACTTAATTTATTCTTAAATCTTTCACATTTTGGGAAAGATAGCTAATTTAACATTGAAGTGCCCACAATGTTTAAGGGGCCAACTCGACCTGTATCCCATGACAAGCACCTGCGGCTGCTTAAGAGTCTCTGGTGTCGAAACAGCTAAAAACTGCTCAAACGTAGTTCAAAGGACATACAGTATAACAACAGAATAGAACAAAGATTTCACAAGTATGAAGGACAAAGTTCCTGACTGCTCAGAACCCATCGTTTTGTCTAACATATCGATAATATTTCCCCCCTTTCCCATCCCCGTTAGTTAGAAGCACACCCTATAGCGTTGACTACTAATCTTTACTTACAGTATTTTGTTTTTCCGTTTCTCTCCCCGCCTGTGCAATCCTTTTTTATTTCCCTCCTGTTTTGTCAATGATCCAGTGTTGACCCTAGTGTAGCTTAAACATGTTCATCTCTTTACAGGATCAGTTTGTGTGTTTATGTAATTGTGTGCCTGTGTGTGTGTGTGTGTGTGTGTGTGTGTGTGTGTGTGTGTGTGTGTGTGTGTGTGTGTGTGTGTGTGTGTGTGTGTGTGCGTGTGTGGGTGTGCGCGTGTGCGTGTGTGTGTGTGTGTGTGTGGGAGAGAGGGAGAACGATAGATCGAGATACCCCTGTGGTGATGTCGGCCACAAACCCTTTTTATTCATTATAATTTCTTTTTTTTTTACCAAATATATCCTCCGTCGTCCACTTCTCCCACCTCCCCCTCCTCCTCCTCGGCCTCCTCTGCGTTCTCCTCCGCCTCCTTCTCCTGCTCCTCGTCCTCCCAGCCCACCCCGCTGCCAAAATCACCCGAATACGCCACTTCATCATCTGCAGGGAGGAGAGGAGAGGAGGGGAGGGGAGGGGGATTGAATGACCCGCTGTGATTGTCTCATACAGTATATTAGATTCTGTTTCATTTCCAGTCGTGGAAGAAGCACTGAGATGGTTATTCTTTTACTTAACCCATTAAGACCTGAGGTCCGATTCTACAAATGCCTTCTAAATCAGTAGTCCTCAAACTGTTTTGTGCCAAGGACCCACAAAACGATGTATAATTGGCCGTGGACCCCCCCCCCCATCTGGAAAGGTTTCGTGCCAGGGACCCCCAGAAGAGAACATTTGTGTTAAAAAAAAAAAAACAGCAGATGTACAAGCTCGCAGTGCAGCATGAAGTATTCTGAATACCTGCATTAAAAAATGTTACTTGAGTAAATTTGCAAAAGTATTGCCAGGTAAATATACTTACAGTGCCAAAAGAACAGTGCCAAAGAAAAAAATTCAAAACTCATTATGAATGGCCCAATTTACTATTTCTTTATCAAATCTGTCAAACTTATTTCGGAAATAGCCGATCAACAAGCTCACACCACGTTTTATTGCGATGCATTGTGAGCTTGTAGAGCGGCTATTTCCAAAAAGACAAAGTATTGCATACGGCTTGATTGGTTATAGGTTTCGCAATAATAATCTAAATCTACAACTAACTAGTGACTAAAGTTTTCAAATAATTATAGTGGAGTTAAAAGTACAATATTTGCCTCTGAGATGTAGTGGAGTAGAAGCACTAAGTAATGAAAAATACTCAAGTTAAGTAAAACAAAATTGGACTTAAGCACAGTACTTGAGTAAACGTACTCAATTACTTTCCACCACTGGACAGAACAGAAGGGAGGGGGGTTGAACAACCCCGCTGTGACAGCCTCATACGTTGCATAAAATTCTGTTCATTTCCATGTCTGCCTCCTCCACTTCGATGGAGCCCGTCCTAATCCAATGATAAACGCCGGAATCAATTTAAAAACATTGACGGCAACGAGAAAGAAAAGGGCATGTGTTTGACTTTGTCTGGAATTTAATAGCTATTTCTAAACCTTGCCAGGGGAGCCATTCTTATCAGGCGCACAGGTTCAGTCCAAACCGGCCCTCATTTATCTTGACAGACTTTTTCTCAAAGCGACAAGCGGTCCTTTTGGAATGCAAATGACCGCAGACACATGAATGTAGCACTGGTCCCTGCAGTGACTTATGTTCCAGCAGGCTTCTGAGCTCCTTTTAATATAAAGGGAAGCCTTGTGCAAAATGTGCAAGAATATAATATGGGTGGTGGAGACGGGTTGTGATGAAATGACGTGCATTCACTGCGACCCAGCAGAAGGGTGCATTGTTCATGAAAAGAAAAGAAAAGAAGATTCTTGCTCATTGTCTTGTACGTTTAACTTCAACATGCTGTATTGACAGGGGTTGTAAAGTACATTTATTCCAGTACTGTACTCAAGTACAATTTCAAGGTACCTACAGCGTGACACAAAGTGAAGCGCTGTGCGCTTGCTTGTGCAAGCTTGTACATCTGCTATTTTTGAACATTTTTGAAAAATCGTGAAAATGTTTTTTAACACAAATATTCTCTTTTTCCGGGGATCCCCGATTCCCTGGCACAAAATATTTTCAGATGGGGGTCCATGGCCAAATACATATCAATTTGGGGGTGCAATTGGCACAAAAAAGTTTGAGAATGACTGATTTTCGAAGGCATTTGTAGGTCGGCTGCAGGTCTCAATGGGTTAAGTCCAAAATCTGAGTACTTGACTGTACTGACTGTTTGGACACGGGGGGGGGGGGGACTTAACTTACCACAATCAGGCTTGCCGCGAATCCTGGAGGCCGCTACCTCTGCCCCGCGCTGATCCACACACCAGCACTCCCCTCTGTCACACTGCTGCTTCCTGTAGTAGCCGTCCTCGTCACAGCTGGGGATGAACAGACCTGGCAACCACACAACAGCAGCAACATCATCATCACACTCCAGCACCGACGGCCGAGCCTCATCTACGCCGCCGTGACAAAGTGTCACGCAAACGTGTCGCTCGACAAACAAGACGCATTTTCAACTGACAAATACGTACTTTTTGCTTGATACTTTGGTGCTGAAAGATGTCAGGTTTGAATCACTTTAAACCTATATCTCCATATTGTAACTCTTTGCGTTTTTTCATAAATGAATGCCCTACTTGATCATACTACAACGTCACACAAAAGTAGCAGATCTGCAAGCTCGAAACGCAGTGCTTCGCGCCGCATTTCGAGCTTGCAGATCTACTACATTTGCAACTTTTTAGAATTAGCAAAAATATGACGTTTCCACCCAACAGACACAATACACTTAGATGACTGGAGTCCACCAAGGCTTCAGGCCCCCTCCTTTTTTCCCCTCTATCTATACCAAAATATCTTGGCCAAAAATAGCAGATCTACTGTACAAGCTCACAACACGTTGCAACGCGCCACGATGGGAGCTTGTAGATTTGTTCGCCCCATAATAGGGACTCGAGGGTTTGAGTGGTTAAGGGCATATTTTATGCCACATCACTTCAACTGTGCTCTCTCTACAGTATCTGAACACCCCCCCCCCCCCCCCCGCCCGCACGCGCGCGCACACACACACACACACACACACACACACACACACACACACACACACACACACATCGTGTCACCACATGTGGGACCAAGGCTAAGTGTAAATGAATGCATATACAGCGTCGTCGTCTTTCATTCCGTTCCATTCCATATTCATTGAATATAAATCAATTCATTGGGCAGCAGAAGGACGGTGATGAATAAGTGTTTAGTCAGCGTTTTGCACCAGGGGGCTGGGCTAATCTTCCTGGGACAAAAGAAGGACGCGTGGGCTTTGAGCCGCCTCTGCTTATTAACCTTTACATGTATATGAATCGTTGCCGCCCGCGATTCAACACCGAGCTCGATATACAGCCAAGGTGGCTGACGGCACCACACACTAAGAGATGTACTGAGGAGGAACATTTCTCACTGGTGTAGCAGGGGTGAAATGTTGTGGATTTTTCTTAGCAGACAAGATGGATTTGTCATAAAAAACAATGAATAGGTTGTCACAAAAAACAATGAATAAGTTATGCTTATATACATCTAAAAATGCACAGGATCAGTGTGTGTGTCAGTCTCGAGCATATCTCAAGGACCGTCTTGACTGATGGACTTGGTCGGACCGAAATTCCCCAAATCTCTCCATCTGTCTGTGTCTGTCTGTCTCTGTATGTAGTCAATTTTATGCCCATTTATGGAGCTCTCTCTCTCTGTCTATCTGTCTGTCTGTCTGTCTGTCTGTCTGTCTGTCTGTCTGTCTGTCTGTCTGTCTGCCTGTCTGTCTGTCTGTGTCCCTTTTATCCCCACAGACACTATGATAATGTAGTGTACTCTGACAACAGGTACAGCGGGTATTGCCTAGCCGGAGGGGCATGCGTTCCCAACGGGCGTCGGCGATGTTACTGTAAAATAACAAGAGAAATATGACACAGTCATATTATACCAGGTTGCAGATACATACAGTGGCCGAACACAGTATTGCGGGTCGTCTTTAGATTCCATATTCTGAGAGGACATTGAGCCCTCATTGGCTAAATGACCAGCCAATGAGGAAAAAGTCACGCAAAAGGACCAGCCAGGGGCATCGTTACGTGGGGGCTTCGGTGGCTATAGCCACCAATGTTTTATCCAAAGCCACCAATAATTAAAAATAAATAAATAAATAAATCATTTTTTATTTTATCTCTCTCAGTGCCACGCCCCGAGATATCCCGAGTTTTTCCCGAGTACCCTCCGTGCCAGCACGAGAAATCCCGAGTTTTTACTTTTGACTGTGGTCGCGCTATACTGTTTATTTTTCATGATCACTTTCGCTTCCTGACTCCTTCAGACTCATTGGGTTCCGGTTTCATGACGCAGATTCCATTTTTTTCCCGCGATCATTTTTGGCCAGAATAGGGAAAGTCACGGTTTTTCACACGGTATAAAAAACAAACGGAGAGGTCCACGTCTACTCTCTTTGGTCTGGGTGACGATCAGTCATCGTAGTCGTGTATCACATCGTAATTTAGCCCGATCAACGATTGTCAAAAATGTCAACATCCGGTTATGACCGGATATGACGTGAGCCTGTTTGGGAGGGGGCGAGTGAGCCAGCGAGGTCATCAATGTGTCGATTTGTTGCTCTCTACTGGTAGAACTGTATTATGGGTTTAAAAACCCAATCAGATCATTTATTTGAATGAAAAATTCTGGCACTGGGGGAGTACTTTATGAAAATACTCTTGGCACTGAAAGAGTTAATTATATATTTTTGAATTATATAATTATATATATTTTTGAATTATACATGTTGCCTGGGGGGCTAAGCCCCCAACCTAGTAGAGACCTAGCAACGCGTCTGGGACCAGCCAATGGGGAAAAAGTGACCACTAGCGAGTGTAGATATAGACCAGGTTTGGCAACCTGGTAAAAACAGGAGGTGGCATGTAAAGCTTAAACTACACTCCATCGAAGAATGCTATTGCTTGCTGAAAACAACAGATTTCCAAGCGTCATGCGACACATTATTAGCCTGAAAATGTTGTTATTTTCTGCGAATGACACCGTCATTCTGCAAAGTATAAATTACTTTGACTGGAACACAAATGAAACTGGGCCCGGCGGTGTTGTGTCTCTCCGTGCAGTCTCTCTGGGAGACGAGCCTTCAAGGGAACATCTAACTTCTCAACCCCAGGCTGGCACACACTTCCCCTGATCTCTGCACCGTGCCCACTCACCACGCCACGTCCTTGAAAAGTCCTGATTCAGAGCCCGGACAGCCTGCCAAAACCTTCAATACCCATATGCACACGTGAACACACACATGCTCAAACACCAAACGCACACGCACACACGAACACACACATGCTCAAACAAATACGCACACACACGTGAACACACACATGCTCAAACACACGTACACCCACTGATGGTTGCTATCCCTTGCCGTCTGTCATCACATTGTATTCCAGAGGACCGATCAGAAAGTAATCCCAGCCTCCTGTTTTGTCGTCTGCTTGATGGAATGACTCCAGCAGTGGTGCAAAGTACATTTACTCGAGTACTGTACTTGAGCACAATTTAGAGGTACTTTACTTGCGTATATGTCCATTTCTAGTCCACTGCATCTCTGACGCTGATTAGTCGGCTGTCTCTCTGACAACCTGACAACTAGCTAACAACGGTCATTGTGACCATCCCATCGCCTGACCCTACAGGCCATGGGATTTAGACTCTATCTCTGTCAATGTCATTAAACATGGCATCTTTGAACCAATTATAACCAGTGGTGTAAAGTAACTAAGTACATTTACTCAAGTACTGTACTTAATTACAATTTTGAGGTACTTTTACTTACTGGAGTATTTCAAAATTTCAGTACTTTTACTTTTACTCCACTACATCTCAAGAAAAATATTGTACTTTTACTCCACTACAATTATTTGAAAACTTTAGTTACTAGTTACTTTGTACATTTTTATTACCCACACTTCAGCCCTATATACATTTTGGCCATTTGAAAATAGCCGATCCACAAGCTCACAATGCGTCGCGATGCGACGCACTGTGAGCTTGTAGATCTGCTATTTTCAAAGGATATTTATACATTTGAAAACTGGTGAGATGGGACATTCTGCATAATGAGTACTTTCTACTTTTAGTACTTTAAGTACATTTTGATACCAATACTTTTGTACTTTTACTCAAGTAAAGGTTTTATTCCAGACTTTTACTTATAACAAAGTGTTTCTACATTGCAGTGTTCTGTTGATACTTTGACTTGAGTAAAACATTTGAGTACTTTTTCAACCACTGAATATAACGGTACAATTATGTGAATGATGACAAAAAAAATATGTTTTGCACTCGCCGCAGAGTGCAAGTCATTCTGCACTCTCCGTGCTCAATAGCGCCACTTGTGGCTGAAGGAGAGTCCCATTGTGTCGTCGTTATGAAAGTGCGTTGACATGGTCCATACAGTGTGATACGTACCGAATTTCCTCTTGCCTCCTTCTTGCACCTGGATCCGCTCGAGCTCCGCCAGGCAGGGGGGCTCTGGGGGAGAAAATAAACGGTCCTTACAACCCGATAATCACAGCAAATTACAGAGCACGCACACACAGGCGCACACACTCGCACGCACGCACGCACGCACGCACGCACGCACGCACGCACGCACGCACGCACGCACGCACGCACGCACGCACGCATCTCTTTTCCATTTTAACACTGAAAATAGCGACACGTTGTGAGCTTGGAGATCTGCTATTAGGGATCGTTTAGCGCCGTGGTGTTCATGGTTCATGTTCATGGTTCATGTTCATCGTTTATGGCTGCTGTGGTGTTGTTTTTTTAAGCTGCACTAAAATGAATTTCACCCACTTTTTTACCTTGTAAACCTGTGATGTGACAATAAAAAACTGATTCTGATTCTGCTATTATCAGTGCACGACACCAGCGCGCAACTAGTATGAATCAGACATAACCCCAGCCTGAATCTTTTCCTAATTGTAAGCCCAGCACCACAAATCTAGTTTTTTAACCATAAAAACAACCATTTACCTTGTGTGAATACCAGGAAAATGATCTTCAAAATGACTATTTCTCGAATTCTGCTATAATTATGGGGACATTTTATGGGGACACACACGCGCGCACGCACACGCACACACGCACACGCACACACGCACACACACACACACACACACACACACACACACACACACACACACAGCAAATACACAAGCAGACACAGTGCAATCACACCATTATAACCCGATCAGCGCCTAAACACCCGAGTCTTCCTTCTGAACTCGTGAAATTGGAAAAGCAATTCAAACACACAGCTCCTTCATATCGTAGCATGGTATGAGAGAGAGAGATTTCCCAGCATGCCTCTGGGCACACACACAACTTTAGCAGGTCTGTTATTCTGTTATTGCGTTATTATTTTCTATGGGGAATATATGTGTGTGTGTGTGTGTGTGTGTGTGTGTGGGGGGGGGGGGGGGGTGTTTATGATTTATGTAGTTGGTTTGTGTTCCTTAACCCATTAAGACCGGGAACGCATCTGTGTGTAATTTTTAGATTCCTTTTGGCTATTCAAAATAGCAGATCTACAAGCTCATAGCGCGGCACCGAGTGCCGCACTATGAGCTTGTATATCTGCTATTTTTGAATAGCCAAAGAAATTTTAAAATGACACACTTTCCCGGTCTGAATGGGTTAATAATTTCTTTCTAATATTCTCCCAATGTAGTCATTATGCCAATTCCCACCCATGTGTATTAGTCCCTGTCACTGGCAACCCTGTACTGTTGTGTCTTGGGGAGGGTGTAGACAACCACATGTCTCCTCCAATACGGATCAAAATCAAATTCGAAATGCCCTGGCCCTGGCGGAAACTTTTCAACTATTCGACTGCTGCTTGTGTATCGCTTTCTCGTGGAAAGTATGTCTGCTATCTTGCCGAGATGGCTCCGCTATAGGGAGAACGAGCATGTTGTGTGTGACTGAGAGAGAGAGAAGAGCTGCCTGCAGCAACCTCATCTACACTAAAGTTTACATTTAATACCATAAAACTGACTTCACCCAACGTGAACCAACTTCACCATGCTGAAGAAGTTCAACTTTGTCTCGTTATAAAGAACAGATCTCGTCCGCTTCGCATCACCTTGACAACTTGTACATCTGTTCTGTCTGGAAGCGAGTCTGTCGATTGCACGATGGATCAGCTGAACGTTAATAAAGTAATGCATGTGTAATGAGAATAAGAAGTTTAGAAAGTTTAACCCTACGACCAAATAATAGGCTAAATAAAACGTGGAAAGGATATTATTTAAGCCTTTTCTACTGAACATTGCTCACCTTTACAGAGGTAAAAAGATGATGCTGGAATCCAGGGAATGCTGCTATCTGATTTTATTATGGACCAGCGCTTTATTGATTGCTGAGGGGAAATTTGTCTTTTGGATTAGCATATCACTGTCCTACGTCGGAATGGGGAATGGATCTGGTCTGGGCACAGCTAGATTTCATCAATACTGTATACTCATCAGATGGTAAGACTTATTAGGCTATTGTGTGACGTTCGTGTGATCAATATATTATAAATTAATACCGCGCCATTGGAGGCGCGTCTGTTGCCTCCTGCGACATTAAGGCATGATAGTCTATCTTCATCATGACGCAAATCTGTGACCGACACTGGCAAACACGCTGAGGGACCTATTAATTCAGTTCTAAATACAACTGATAAATACATAAAAATCAGTTTGAATTTGTTTAATGTCAATAATATACTGTATATCCAAGTAATTGATAATTAAAAATATTTGATCTTGTCTTTTATAATGTGTTGACAAATGTTGGATACATAAATATTTGATTTGAGGTTTGGCACTATTATAATTTTGCATAAAGAAGTACAAAATATGTGCGGACTCAAGCTAAGTGAATGAGGCCCATTGTTAGGGCTTTCACGACTAGAGATTTTTACTGGTTGACTAATTTGACCCAGTGGTAGTCGACTAGTCGAAAATGTTTTAATGCCATTACTATTATTATCCTCCTGCCTTTATTTTTCTGCGTTTTAAGGAAAGCGCTTCTGGCACAGCAGCACAGCAGCGTCTCCAAGGATCCTCAAAAGGGGGTTATTGCCCAATAATAGGCTATTATTGGGCATACTTTTGACCCCCTTTTAATAAAAACAAAGGCAGGAGGATAATAATAATAGTAATGGCATTAAAAAAAAAAAAAAAAAAACTATTCGACTAGTACCAACAAGGTGGACTAGTGGTTATACTAGTCGACTAGTTGGTGAAAGCCCTAACCATATTCACACGGCGGCCATATTGGAATTTAACATTGAAAGTGCCACCCCGTTGCCGTGGAAACCGGGGTGGCACTTCATTGACTTAATAGCAACATGGCCGCCGTGTGAATATGGTCTATTGTCTCTCCTTTTTCCATCAGGCTGGCACACCTGCAGCAGATTCCCCAAATCCTAATTGCTGTGACTACTCCTTTAAAAGCCAGCCTGGCCAATGTATAGCGTACTGTAGACAGACACAGACCCAGCAACAGCCTCCAGTCCCACTGTTATTTGCTAGGCTAGGCTAGTCTTTTCTTTCAGTAACTTCATTTTAGTTTGTTGTTTTAGTTTGGCCTGGGGATGGCCGGTACTCTTCCTTTTTTTTCAGTTAGACTTTAGTTAGAATTCGATTTTCAGGTAGGGCTTCTATGGCCCTATAGGGTTTGGTTCTTTGCTTTCTTCATTTGGTAAAGTGTCTACAATGAGTTCATTTGTTTTTCCTGTAGGAAAAGAAAAGAAAAACCCTCAAAACCTTTCATTTAGTGGTGTCCTATCCTGTACGTTTCGCCATTCTTGAGCCACTTGTTATTTTGTTGTATACCTTGGAGACATGTGGGTTTATGTTCATTTTTCTTTGTATTAATTTCGAGAAATAAGTAATTACAGGCAGCACACCCTCTCCACTCTGTGTTTAACCAATTAAGACCTGGAACGCATCTCTGTCACTTTTTGATTTGAGCTAAAAAGCATTATTTTACACTTTCAAAAATAGCAGATATACAAGCTCATAGCGCGGCACCGAGTGCCGCGCTACGAGCTTGTAGATCGGCTATTTATGAAAAATCGTGAACATGTGTGCAAATCTTTGAATATATATATTCTTTTAAAGTGAACATTTTTAACTCAAATCTTTGCTTATGGGGGTCCCTGGAACCAAATATTTTGAGATGGGGGTCTGCGGTCAAATACATCATTTTGAGGGTCCTTGACATGAAAAAGTTTGAGCACCACTGATATAGAAACATACGTATTTTTTTCAGAATACTGTTGGGATTTAGAAAACATTTCTAGAATCGGCTTCAGGTCTTAATGGGTTAAGATTGAAGTTGGTTTGACGTTGCACGAAATAAAAGCGTGTTCCTATGAGAGAGGTTGCCGGTGAGCTCGCTCGCTTGAGCTCCACCGGTCATTACAATATTGTGTATCGAAGCAGAGAACAGTGATGCTGAGCGGGCCTGGAAACTATAGACATCGTTTCTGGTCCACTGGCTGCGTGACAGAGCCCATCTCTGAGGGCTGAGGGAGAAGCAAGCCTGTCAACAAGTAGCACTGATGTGTTTAGTGCCCACTTTTACCTCCACAAGGGAACCAGAGGGAAGACGGGAGGAGGAAGACAAAAGTGTGACGGACCGCCACATGACAGCGCTTGTCTTCACCTGAGGGAAGCTAAGTGCCTACCGTACACACCCACAGTCAAATCCTCAGTGTTCATTTATTTAATTTGAAACTCCAACTCTGAGAGTTACTATGATTATGTGTGTGTATTGATATCAGTGTGTTGTGCCGATGTCGTTCACTGTGTTTGTGTGTTTTGCCCATGCAGTGCGGGTTAATGACACTGGGACTTGTGTATTTTGTTTCTGCATACAGTGTAGGTTACAGTGTGTAGTAGGCTGTATGCTGCCGTTCAATGTTGTTGGTTTTTTTTTGTGATGTTGTTCTTTTTTGACTCTAAGTTTTGGTGTCGCTGCTCTTGCTGTATCTGACTGTACTTCTCTCTTACCCTGTGTCTGTACTCTGGTGACTGAATCCCCCCCCCCGCGGGATCAATAAATGCCTGTCTGTCTGTCTGTCTGTCTGTCTATCTAGAGTCGGTATCTGGTTACAAATGTAATCAAATGCACCTGAATGGTCCGACTCCGACTTTCAGACGGTCTCAGAGTTAAATTAAAGGAAAACTTTGCTGATTTTCAACCTAAATCCCATTGTTCTCATGTCAGGTAGATCAATAAAATACTGAAACCTACGTCTTCTGTGTTATTTCTCCATGAAATGTTGATCAACGCGTTGTTTCAGGTCATCGGGCGTTCGTTCCGTACGCTCAATGATGTGAAATGTTTTGACATTGTTTCGCTGAGACCTATATGGAAGGTACAAGGGGTATTTTTTTGCCACCCTATATTATTGATTTTCCGCAGCTCAGAACAATGGGATTGAAAATCGACAAAGTGTCCCTTCAACACACTGAGGATTTGACTGTGTGTTCACTTGGTGAAATCACGCATCAATGGGCATAAACACACACACACACACACACACACACACACACACACACACACACACACACACACACACACACACACACACACACACACACACACACACACACACACACACACACACACACACACACACACACACACACACACACACCAAAGGATCCCCTCCATCTACTGCAGTGGTTCTCAAATTGGGGTCTTGAGGGGGTTACAAGAGGTCCTCAGCTAAATCAGTTTAACCACTTTAATCCTATATACATCTTGGAAAAAAAATTAAAACCATTTGAAATATATTTCAAACGTTTTAATAACACAAATCTTGTATGGGGCTCCCTGGCACAAAATCTTTCAGATCTTTCAGAGTTACAGACCCTTATGGGTCTGTAACTCTGAGGGTCCATTTGGTTCCATTCGTACACTCTCAGAGTTAAATGAACACTGAGGACTTTACAGAGTAGATTGGGGTCCCAGAGATAAAACATTCCTTTTTTATCAAATGGGGGTCCGTGGTCTAATGCAAATCAAACCTTTTTTAATATTGTTGAAATTAAGATCTATGAACCTTAAAAATAGAAAATTGGTGATGCTACTTGACTGTATGCTTTTGTGCTCTTTTTGTGTGATATCACCAAATCAAGTCAATCAGTCAATCAATCAATCAATCAATCAATCAATCAATCAATCAATCAGTCAATCAGGTCTGCTGTACGTACTCTCTCTCCAGAAACAGAGGCACCACTCTGCGGTGGAGACCTTGCCGTCTCTGTAGGAGTCGCAGGAGTTGAAGAAGGGGCGGATGCAGATCTCGTACTTGTCCAGGTTGATGGCGGCCAGCTCAGCCTGGTCCAGGTACAGGTCAGCGTTGGTGTCCAGCTTGGAGAACATCCACCCTATGGAGTCTTTACAGCTGGCCACCATGCCCCTGTCCAGCACTGCAGGCACACACACACATATAGGCTACTATGAGGCAGTGTTGATTTCGTCGACTAAAACTATGACGAAAAATGTTCGTCGACTACCTTTTTTCACTGACGAAAACAAAATAAAAACAAAATAAAAACTAAACTATGATGACTAAAACTAAGACTAAATATATTGACAATTTCGTCAACAAATAAAAACTAGACTAAAATGTTAGGGAGGGACGAGTGGAGAAGAGATCCAGTAGAACTAAAAGACACTAAGGTGTTGCATTCTGAAAATAGCAGATCTACAAGCTCACACGTTGTGAACTTGTAGATCGGCTATTTTCAGCATGCAACCAAGTGTAAAATCAGCCATTACGACGCCATCAAGGCACCGCCAAAATACATTTTAGTCGACTAAATCAACTGTAGATTTAGTCGACTATAATCTTATGATATTTAGTCGACTAAAACTAGACAAAAACTAAAACATTTCAGATGACTAAAATATGACTAAAACTAAATGGAATTTTATTCAAAAGAATATGACTAAAACTAAATAAAGATGTGCTGTCAAAATCAACACTGCTATAAGGACCATAACCAGTTTTTATTGATTTTATTCCTTCCATCTTGGTGTTTTCCCCGCCCTAATAAAATTGTCTTTATTTGTTGTTTTCTCACGCCCCCCTGTAAAGGGTCTGTCGGGTGGAAACCGGGTGTCCAAAACTGTTACTTTTCAGGATTATAGCAGATCGGCAAGCTCAAAGCTTACGAATCTGCTACTTTTGATGCTTTTGTGTGACGCTGTAGTGTGATCAAGTACAGTTGTGGAAAG
Source organism: Gymnoscopelus braueri (assembly GCF_963280865.1). Lineage (NCBI taxonomy): Eukaryota > Metazoa > Chordata > Actinopteri > Myctophiformes > Myctophidae > Gymnoscopelus > Gymnoscopelus braueri. The sequence continues at coordinate 46,108,811 of NC_137619.1, read as the reverse complement.
TAACTAAGTACATTTACTTAAGTAGTACAAAGTACAGTACAGATTTGAGGTATTTGTACTTTACTTGAGTATTTCCAATTTCCAATACTTTTACTTCTACTCCACTACATCTCAGAGGCAAATATTGTACTTTTACTCCACTACAATTATTTGAAAACTTTAGTTACTAGTTACTTTGCAGATATAAATTATTACATTATAAAACATACATTAACCACTTCAGCCCTATTTTATACCTAGGCTATTTGAAAATAGCAGATCTACAAGCTCACAGCGCTGTGAGCTTGTAGATCTGCTATTTTCAAACATTTTTAGTACTTTTACTTTTGGTACTTTAAGTACATTTTGATACCAATACTTTTGTACTTTTACTCAAGGAAATTTTGAATTCCGGACTTTTACTTGTAACAGAGTATTTCTACATTGCAGTATTGATACTTTTACTTAAGTAAAAAATTTGAGTACTTTTTCCACCACTGCCGATATGCTACTTTTGACGCTGTAGTGTGATCAAGTATGGCGTTAATTTAGGAAAAAACACAAAAAGTTGAAGATAAGAGTTTTCTTGCCCGACAGCGAGGACATATACAGTATGTCTGCCAGACAGCCAGTGTTTTATAATGCATGTCTAACCTGACGCAGGGTTGCTTCTGGTGGGAGTGCTGCTGGCTCCAGGCTTGCTGCTGCTGTTGCTCTGCTTGGCGTTGCCCTGCAGCAGCTGGAACCAGTCCCTGAGCCGCTCGCCCAGGTCTGCCAGGTCCTGACCCGTACAGCTGTCTGTGGAGACGTCACACATTAATGTGTGTGTGTGTGTGTGTGTGTGTGTGTGTGTGTGTGTGTGTGTGTGTGTGTGTGTGTGTGTGTGTGTGTGTGTGTGTGTGTGTGTGTACCAGTGGTGTAAAGTAACTAAGTACATTTACTTAAGTACTGTACTTGAGTACAATTTTGAGGTATTTGTACTTTACTGGAGTATTTCCAATACTTTTACTTCTACTCCACTACATCTCAGAGGCCAATATTGTACCTTTACTCCACTACAATTATTAATTATTTAGTTACTAGTTACTTTTTTGTTTTTGATTATTATTACAAAACATACATTAACCACTTCAGCCCTATATACATTTCGGCCATTTGAAAATAGCCAATCTACAAGCTCACAATGAGACGCATTGTGAGCTTGTAGATCTGCTATTTTTAAAAGAGTTTTATACATGTTATAACCCTGTGAAACTCTCTCCCAATGGAGATTCGCCATGCTCCAACTCTGGACTCTTTTAAGACCTATTCTCTCTCAGGCTCATGGCAAATAGTTGTTTGTTGTTTTGTTTGGATGTATGTTTGTTGGTTGTTCATTGTTATTGAACGTCCTTGGGTTCATGAAAGGCGCTATATAAATTCAAGCTATTATTATTACTATCATTATTATCATTATTATTATTATTGTGTGTGCTTGTATCACTATATCTGTACATGAGGGCCAAATGTCCCCACAAGCATAGTAGAATTTGACAAATAGACATCGTGAGGGACAATCTTCCTGGTCCTCACAAGAGAAATGGTTGTTTTTATGGTAAAAAAATAAAAATAAAATAAAAAGAGGCTGACCATTGGGAAAAGTTTCAGGTTGGGGTTATAGGGTTTGGATTAGAAATGTAGAGGTTAGATTTATGGGTTGGAGTTCTGCATGATTTATACTTAAGTAATACAAACGTGTGCGCGTTTGTGTGTACATATGTGTGTGTGTGTGTGTGTGTGTGTGTGTGTGTGTGTGTGTGTGTGTGTGTGTGTGTGTGTGTGTGTGAGATCCTCACCACGTTTAGTCTCGGCAGGGACAGGAGCAGCAGTGGGACATGGACACAGGCCTGAACATTTCAGAGTGAGCTCCTTCCCAGTAAGACACGCCTGCTGTTCCAGCTTGCACTGGAAAGGAACACGTTGACAAGAGGACAAGAAAGGGGAAATTAAGTGATCCGTATCACCACCATGATACAGATCAGTAGTTCTCAAACCTTTTCGGACCCCCCAAATGTATATATATTTGGGGCCAGGGACCCCCCACAGAAGAGGAGATTTGTGTTTAAAAAAAACTAAATTATTCAAAGTTTTTCAAACACAAACATTGTTATTTTATTTTATTTTCATCCCACGCTTTTGTAACCATTTTTTTCACCCTGTGCCAATTGTCTAAGTAATCCTGGGCGCTACACTCCCTCTGCCAGCCTAGGGAGAGCCTAGAGCCGAGCTCATGCCCACCTAGGGTATGGACACTGATGATGCGGAGGAGAGAACATGCCCCCAGCGCCCACAGCTAGCTTCCCCGGCGGGAATCGAACCCAGGACCTTCTAGCTGTGAGGCGACAATGCTACCGACTGCGCCACCGTGCCCCCTTTCAAACACAAACATAAAAATAGCAGATGTACAAGCTTGCAGCGCGGCACAAAGTGACGCGCTGTGAGCTTGTACGTCTGCTATTTTTAAATATCCACGGTAAACACATTTTGCCGGGGACCGCCTGGAACCCCTCCAAGGACCCCTGGGGGTCCCCCACCTTGAAAAAACACTGATACAGATCAAATATTTATGAAGGTGATCGACTATGTGAACTCAATTCAAACGTTATAGATTTGCCCGTGAGCCAGCCTTCCTCACCTCTACCTCCCTAACAAGGTCAGAAGAACTGATGATTCCCACAAGATAAGTCAACCAGAAACGCTGACTGGTTGTGAAAGTGGTTTGCTAGGATGTACTAGGTGGTGGCTAGGCGGTTGGAATGGGAGGGTGTTGCTAGGGAGAAGCTGAAAAAAGCGACCTTGGAAGCCTGCGTTGTCATTGTCAACCTTGCCTGACATTCCTTCTTCCATCCCTATGCTTTGAGGCGGACATTTTTGATCCACTTTGGACAAGTATGCAGTACAGTTTACAGTTCAGGCTTTTAGCAGACGCTCTTAATCCAGAGCGGCTTACAGTAAGCAAGGACACAAGATAATACATCATAATACACATAATACATCAAATGCATACAAAATAGTAATCTAATAATAAAGTAATACATAAGTAAACCAATAATCGAATAATAACTGATACATACGTAAACCAAGAACCTATCATCAGCCTACATTGAAACTATACACACTATAGGATGCCAGGCCAACAATGACCTGGCATCTGTCTACATAACATGCTATCTAAATTACATTTTAGCCTTTGCATAATCCTGCAAGGTCAAGGCTATAGGGCAAGTGCTACGGGCTGAGTAATCACATTTGATATTATTTTATTTGATATTTTATTCTTATTCTTATGTGTACTGGGTTGTACGATGAAAATAGCGAATATGGCATTCTACAACGCAATCTACAATGCCTCGTGATAAGGGAAAATAATAATAAAAAAGACGGTTCAGATTGAATTTACAAAAAAACGTGGGCAGCAATCAGTGTTGCCAGATTCTGTGAGAGAAACAAGCAACCAGGTCTAGGAAAACCAGCCCAAAAGAAGCGACTATGGGCCACATGAGCACTTTAACATATACATCAGCTATTTGAAAATAGCCAATCTACAAGCTCACAACGCGTCGCATCGCGGCACGTTGTGAGCTTGTAGATCGGCTATTTTCAAATAAAATCTTGCTGGGAAATTATAATAAGCAGATCTGGCAACCCTGGCAGCAGTACTGAAGATACAACGTTTTTATCTCCTGTTTCTGAGGCAGCTTGATGTTCAATTACAGTTCATGATGTACAGTACAAGTACACCCCCTGGACATGACACTAGTATGTCGCAGGGACTTATCCCCATGCTGATGCTCACTGAGTGCCAAGCAGGGAGGCACTGGTAGTGGGTACAATTTTTATAGTCTTGGAAAGGTATGATTCGGCCGGGGAATTGAATCCCAGACCTCCCAATCTCAGGACGAACACATGAGCTAGTAATATATATAGACGGTACGGGATGTATATTTTCACAATCTACGGTTGTTCGGAGGCTTCAGTGAAATTTTGGTAACACTTGCTATGATTTTACAGTGCTATAAGCTGGTTATAATGTATTATAAGTATGTTTATAAGGCATTATAGAAATGGTATGCATAGCATTTTTTGTTTTTACTTCCATTAAATATTTCTGCATTTTGCAAGGTAAGCGATATGCACTGCTTCTGCTATTTAGCTTTCACTATGGCCATGCTGAGCTTCTAACGTATTTAATATATCATCTGTTTCAGGTGGAAAGCTCATATGTCCAAAACTGTTACTTTTCAGGAATCAAATTCTAAAAGCATCAAAAGTAGCAGATCTCCAAGCTCGAAACGCGTCGCTTCGCGCCGCGTTTCGCGCCGCGTTTCGCGCCGCGTTTCGAGCTTGCAGATCTGCTACTTTTGACGCTTTCGTGTAACGCCGTAGTATGATCAAGTAGCGCGCTAATTTACGGAAAAAAACAGAAAGTAAGAATATGGAGATAAGAGGTTTCTGCCTGACGGCAACAATATAATTTGTCCACGCAGATGAGGGGGCTGGCTCTAAAGAACAAGGATTACAAAGGGGGGCAGAATAAGAACAATAACAATGTGATGAATAACAATGGTGTGCTGGGTTAGAGCCTAATAAACAGCCAGCCAGGCAGCCAGAGCATGCAGACACCCAGCGGTCCTGCGAGGCCATTCATCATGGACCCTGTGTCTCTGTCTGTCCCTGGAGAGACACTTTACAATGCTCTCCCTCCCAATGCACACCGCGCCATATGTGGCCATATGCTCCTCCACCACCGTGCACCGTGTTATGTGTAGCACAGCCCGTTTATGCTATGCAAATGACAAACTGTAAACATGTGCCAGGGACCAGGGTTTCACTGCCGCACTGTGGACTTTGTTTTGTTACAGTAATACTTGTATGTTAATGTGTGTAATGTCCTATAACTCCTCCACTACCAGAGTAAATAAATGAATAAAGCCCTGACTGACAGCGATTTTCACAGAATATTTATCTCCAGTATGATCGATCCCCTGATGGTTGCTAATCACGGAGGGTTTCACTGTGCTTCCGCAAAAACAAAAATAAATGTCATGACGACCTCCCGTTCGCTTGTTAAACGCTGTTGAAAATAGCATGTCTCGCCAAAAATACATAGTAAAACACAGGAGCCGAGATACAGGTTATTTCCCAAATAAATTAACCAGGTAGTGAATGGAGCAGTAAATCTTCGGATCACGTTATCTCATGGTTCTTTGTGAAAAAAAGGGGGAAAAAAAGTAATTAAAATGTATTTTTTTCAACAACAACAAAAAAAGTCATCATAAGTCGTCCTTGGCAGCGAATGAGTTAATAATGTGTTTTCTTTTTGCATTCTCTGTAATCCTGTCTGATCTCTCTTCACCTGTGTCTCATCTCTGTTCTCTTTAATTTTTTGTGTGAAGCAGGTTGAATTGCCCCGGTCGTTGAAATGTACCGTTGTTGAAATGTGCCATACATACAAAACACCGATTTTTTTGCGGGAATGTTTGCATTTATTATGACATGCCCAGAAACAGGGATGCCAGGATTCATGGTGTGGATCATTCATCATTTTTGCTGTTGGCTCATTGGAAGGAGTATCACGATAACGTGTGTCGGTGTGTGTGTGTGTGTGTGTGTGTGTGTGTGTGTGTGTGTGTGTGTGTGTGTGTGTGTGTGTGTGTGTGTGTGTGTAACTTTTTTATGTCCGTGTGTTGTCATGAGACCCATCCCTTACGGGATTATAAGACACCAAAAACATACATAAACAATATCACATTCACTTCCTGGAAACAGAAACTGCACTGCACTGTGTGTGTGTGTGTGTGTGTGTGTGTGTGTGTGTGTGTGTGTGTGTGTGTGTGTGTGTGTGTGTGTGTGTGTGTGTGTGTGTGTGTGTGTGTGTGTGTGTGTGTGTGTGTGTGTGTGTGTGTGTTGGTGTGTGTGTGTGTGTGTGTGTGTGTGTGTGTGTGTGTGTGTGTGTGTGTGTGTGTGTGTGTGTGTGTGTGTGTGTGTGTGCGTGCGCGTGTGTGTACCTGTGAGGCGTAGTTGTGTCCATCGGACCCACACACGGGCCCAGTAGAGGAGATGGGACAGGGGTGACAGTTCCCCTCAGGGGACCTCAGAGCTGGCTGCTTCAGCCTGCAAGAGAGGACACACACACACGTACACCTCAGCCTATAACGGTTTAGTTCCAGGTACAAATCTGAACACAGTATTCTATAGCAAACACTTCTCCACCTTGTTCCTGGAGCAGCAAACATAGTGTTAAAATACAAAAGGTTGTGATGGTGATGATGAAGCAGCATCATTTTGCAGTTTTTGAACTGCTACTTATTTACTACTTAACTGGACATTTCTATTTAAAATGAACTGTTGCTGTTGTTAAAGCTGCAATCTGGAATTTATTTTAACCTATTAAAACAGGGACAGCCTCTGTGTCCTGTTAGAAATTAACCACTTTAACCATTAATTTATTATTTGGCTCTTGTAAAATAGCAGCTATACAAAGCTTATAGCTCTGTGAGCTTGTAGATCTGCTATTTCAGAAAAATCTTGAAAATGTGTGCAAATCTTCTAATATGTATATTTTTAAACAATCATTTTTTAACACAAATCTGTGCTTCTGGGGGGTCCCTGGAACAACATGTTTTGAGATGGGGTCCGCGTCCAAACACATATTATAATTTTGGGGGTCCTTGACATGAAAAAGTTTGAGCACCACTGATACGTTCGTTTTTCAGAAAACTGTTCGGCCTCAGGTCTTAATGGGTTAATGAATAAAACTTTTTAACCAAGCTGAATGGTAGAGTATATTAAAGGGATAGTTCACCCCCAAAATGTCATTTCTTTCCTATCAATTACTCACCCCATGGAGCCTTGACTCAAACAGTCCCCATTGAGTCTCCTACTGGAGACTCCACCGGTCATCAAATCATTTGGCTTAGGAATGCGACAAAAGCAAATAAAATCCCCATGAATTCAAGGCTCCATGGGGTGTTTAATTGATAGAAAATAAGAACATTTTTGGGTGAACTATCCCTTTAATGCAGGGGTCTTCAACAGGGGGTCCGGGACCCCTAGGGGGTCCGCCAAATCTTTGTGTGATATGATTTTATTTTCTACCTTATCCACTTGAACCCTAGCATCCCTTCTCTGAGGAGAACTTTAGCCAAAAATAGCAGATCTACAAGCTCACACCGCCTCGCGCGGCGAGGCGTTGTGAGCTTGTAGATCGGCTATTTTTGGCCGATCTACATCTCCCCCCAGTCCAAGCAGGGATAGCCTCTCAGTAGGTAATTTGTCTCCCGTGGGGGGGGGGGGGGGGGGGGGGGTTCGAAATCCCGGCTATAGGACATACAATTTACAGATTGTAGCTTTAATGCTTGCCAGCTAGGAGAACACATTTCAGATACGCCTCAGTACGTTTCCAGATAATATACAATATAAATGTATAGAGGGGACATTTCCATACAACGCGAGAGGAAGTAATCAACCCGTGCGGGGGCCTCTGTGATGCGTTTGTTCCACAAGATTTGTTGGTTGTATGGAATCCGTAGCGATAATAATAATCTTGTCTGTCGTGGAATTCTCGATCAATCAGTAATTGATGAGGCAAGAGGAGTCAGAGCCACTATTTCAAGGTGGTGGTGATCGTGCTTTAACCCAATAAGACCGGGAACGCATCTGTGTCATTTTTAGATTTCTTTGGCTATTAAAAATCACACCCAGTGTGAAGAGAGTGGTGCCTTTCATGAGTTCATTTCATTAGTTACTTTTTACAGACTTTGATGACTTCAATGTATTTTTACTCATTTTAAGTACTTTAAAATGTTTGTATAGATTTGTACATGTTTTTACTCATTTTAACATCTTTTAAGTATTTTTATGCATTTTAAGTATTTTTACTCATTTAAAGTATTTTTACTCAGTTTAGGAACTTTAAAGTATCTTTACTAATATTTAAGTATTTTTACTCATTTTAAGTATTTGTACTTATTTTAAGTATTTTACTCAAAAGTGTGTGTGTGTGTGTGTGTACTGTACTGTACTGTACGGTCTGTACTGTACTGTACCTGTACTGTACTGTACCTCTAACTGTACTGTACTGTACTGTACGTACTGTACTGTACTGTACTGTACTGTACGGTCTGTACTGTACTGTACTGTACTGTACTGTACTGTACGGTCTGTACTGTACTGTACTGTACTGTGCGGTCTGTACTGTACTGTACTGTACCTCTACCTGTACCTGTACTGTACTGTACTGTTCGTACTGTACTGTACTGTACGTACTGTACTGTACGGTCTGTACTGTACTGTACGTACTGTACTGTACGTACTGTACGTACTGTACTGTACTGTACCTGTACTGTACCTGTACTGTACTGTACTGTACGGTCTGTACTGTACTGTACTGTACCTGTACCATACTGTACTGTACGGTACTGTACTGTACTGTACTGTACTGTACTGTACTGTACTGTACTGTACTGTACTGTACGGTCTGTACTGTACTGTACTGTACGGTCTGTACTGTACTGTACTGTACCTGTACCTGTGTGGTTGCATCTTTGTGTTGCAATCAGCCGCAGCTGTTGAGGCTGTGCTCAAACATACAGAGAGGCCGTGCTCATACGGACACACAGACGGACGGACACACAGACGGACGGACACACAGACGGACACACAGACACGGTCAAATGTAGGAGTGGTTGGCACCACTCAAAAATAGCAGATATACAAGCTCGTAGCGCGGCACTCTCTGCTATTTTAGGAAAATCGTGAAAATGTGTGCAAATCTTTGAATATATATACATTTTTAAAGCAAACATTTGTGACTCAAATCTTTGCTTCTGGGGATTCTACAAATGTCTTCTAAATCCTACAGTTTTTTGAAAAACGTGTGTTTCTATATCTTTCTCAAACTTTTTCATGTCAAGGACCCCCAAAATTATATGTATTTGGCCGCAGACCCCCATCTGAAAATATTTTGTTCCAGGGAAGCAAAGATTTCAGTTACAAATAGCAGATCTACAAGCTAGTAGCGCGGCACACGGTGCCGCGCTACGAGCTTGTATATCTGCTATTTTTTTTTTATAGCCCAAAGAAATCTAAAATGACAGATGTGTTCCCGGTCTTAAAGGGTTAATACATGATATCATGGGGAGAAATACATACGACACACAGGTCGGTGCTGAAGTAGTTCTGCAACGAACACAGGCATCAGACCATTATAGTTACAGTATAATCACGATAGATAAGCTGCTTATGGAGGACCTAGCTGTACCAAAAACAATAGATAGCAGGCCTGTGCTATGGCAACTTGAAGGAGGTAAATGCTAATTCCCGTAGAAACATTCACTGCTGCCGTTTTTACTTTTTTCTCCTTTGTACATATAGTGTTTTGTATTTGTTGATGACATTGACATGTAATATTGTGTACATTTTGTATGCTATGTTGATGAACTGAATACATAGGACCACAATGGAAACAAGTCCCCAGGACTTTTTTGTGCTATCCTTTCAGTCTTAATGTCTGACTGTACCTTGTGCTGTTTACATAAAGTATTCAATCAATAAAAGTATTCAATCAATAAAAAACAAGATATGACACACTTTTGACGACCACACTTTTTTTTTCACGCAACAGCGCCACAGACCATAGAGATACATACAGTGGCCGAACACAGTATTGTGGGTTGTCTTTAGATCCCATATTCTGAGAGGACATTGAGCCCTCATTGGCTTAAGGACCAGCCAATGAGGAAAAAGTGCCCCAAAAGTCACGACTAGCGAGCTACATGTAGACCAGGTTTTGCAACCTGGTAAAAAGAACATAATAACAAATTGGTATAATTCTACCATAATTCCTCCTCAGGTTCCCCAGCAAAGAGAGGCTCTGTACAACCTTGGAGTCAATACCACGTGTCTCGCCTCATGGACGATTTTACTGTATTTCTTCAGTGTTGTGCAAACAATGTGGGTGAACGCTGGCTTTCTCAGTACTGTCAGAGCTATATCTGACACTCAGTGAATTTCCCTTATGCATCTATAATCTATCTTGTGTATGCAATAACAATTACAATTTAGAACAAGGCATTTTAGCAGAAGCTCTAATCCAGAGCGATTTAAACAAGGTAAACAATCCCATACTGTAAATAGAATGCAGTGAGAAGGTAAACAATGAATCTAACATCTGTCTAAACACAATGCTATCAAAATAACGCTCTTTACTGAAACTATAAGATAGCGGGTAAACAATGAACCTACCATCTGTCTAAACAACATGCTATCTAAATAACATTCTGTACATTGTAACCATAAGATACCACGTACTGTAAACAATGAACCTAGCATCTGTCTAAATGCTATGCGTGTGTGCAACGAGGAAGTCAGCATAACGAACAGAAACGATCTTTCCGGGGGTAGGTGCCTAGGGCAGGTACACTCACAAAAACATGCAGTAATCCTGGTCTCTATACTGCCTCCCCCTGGTCAGCCGGGGCGCCTGATGGAGGGGAAAGGAACTGGTTGGGATAACGTGTTCCTTCCACGCGCTACGTCCTACCGGGGAACCTCCCGCCTGTCAGGTGATAAGAAGCGGCTTGCTAGCTCTCATGCATTGGAGGAGGCATGAGCTCGGCTCTAGGCTCTCCCTAGGCTGGCAGAGGGAGTGTAGCGCCCAGGATTACTTAGACAATTGGCACTGGGTGAAAAAATGGGTTACAAAATCGTGGGATAGAAATTTAGAAGAAAAACAAGAGCAATAGTTCTCAAACTGTGGGATCCTCAGGGTACCTTGAGGGGGTTCCAAAATGGACCCGTACAGTTCTGTAGCTCTAAGAGCGTACAAAATGTACACTCGGGAGCTCCTTAGAGCCTTTACCATTGACCCCGACAAGAGACAAATCGCAGATCCTTGCGAGGAATTGAATGAATACAAGGTGCTGTTGACCTTGCGTGATTTAGTTTTAGCAACAGCATGCACTACTAACACTTGCTCAAGAGCTACACGCACTCACACACACACACACACACACACACACGCGCGCACGCTCACCTGTGTTCCAGTTTCTTGCGGTTGACGCACACAGCTCTCTGGTAGCCCTGGGCGATACACACCTTGTGTCGGCTGCATTTAACCTTCTGGCACGGGTCCTTGGTGGTGTCTACATCTGGGAGCATAATAATGGAGAAATGAGTCATCCTCTCGCCGTTCTTGCCTTTTATTCCATCTCTTCTACCTCGGTGGATCTCAAACATTTTCCTGTCAAGGTTCCTCAAAACTGATCTGAAGAGATTTCACAATCAATTTTTTTAATTGCTAATTTCGAATAACTGGAGCATAAAACGTTCAAGTGGTCAAACTGATTGTGATGCCATATTAACTCATGTTCCCTGGGGACCCCCTGGAACCCCCTCGAGGAGGACCACGGGAGGTCCCCAGACCTCACTTTGAGAACCGTCTGCTTCTACCTCTCTCTCCTGCGAGCCACCTCATTGCCCACCGACCCCTCCCCCCACCCCCCACACACACCCACACCCCGCACCTCTTTCAGTACTACGACCTAATAGTCGTTATTCAGTGCATGTGTGCCGCCGTGCCATGGTAGGAAGCCAGCCGGCAGGCAATCACCAGCGCTATAGGCTAAAGGCTCCGCAGCTAGCTATACCCCCTCCCCATCCATCACCTTCTTGGCTAGCGGGCTAATGTTCCACCGTGTGTCATCCCCACGCACACACTCATATGTCACCACTGTCTTCGCCTTAGCGGGCCCTCTCTCTCTCTCTCTCTCTCTCTCTCCGATTGTCTCCCCAGCCAGCCTCTTCCCTTCCCTTCGCCTTCCCCATGCTTTATTCACCTATACGCTATCCATCAGCCACAGCACAGCAAGAACACTGCTTATTTACCGAGTAACACTGCAGGCACACTATCTACCAGATAGAGATGCCCTGGTAAAGCCCCCGTGTGAAAAATCTGTTCCAAATGCATTATGGTTTAACCCATTAGGACCGGGAACGGTGTCATTTTTTGATTTCTTTGGCTATTCAAAAATAGCAGATCTACAAGCTCATAGCGCGGCACCGAGTGCTGCGCTATGAGCTTGTAGATCTGCTATTTTTTGAAAAATCGTGAAAAATTTGTAAAATTCTTTGAATAATGTATTTTTAAACCGAACATTTGTCACTCAAATCTTTGCTTCTGGGAATTCAATATATATATTTTTTAATCGTGTTTGCTATAATATCAGTGGTTCTCAAAAATGATATGTATTTGGCCGTGGACCCCCATCTCAAAATATTTTGTTCCAGGGACCCCCCAGAAATTGTAACAGAGTTAAAAATCGTCGCTTTAAAAAAATAGACAATATTCAAAGATTTGCACACATTGTCACAATTTTTCAAAAATAGCAGATCTACAAGCTCATAGCGCGGCACTCGGTGCCGCGCTATGAGCTTGTACATCTGCTATTTTTGAATAGCCAAAGAAATCTAAAAATGACACACAGATGCGTTCCCGGTCTTAAAGAGTTAATAGATTTTGGGCAAGGCAAAAAGGCGTGCGATCGGATCGGCTCGCGTCGTGTCGTCTCCATCAGCCTGGAGGGGGGTGGGGGGGGGTATTAGTCACGGCTCTGTCATGGGATTTAGAGGCGGCAACAACAAAAAAAAGAGAAGAGGGATATCTGATTTGAGAAGGAAAATCAAAACAATATACCCTGTCACGGTTGGGTTGGTTTTGTAACATAGTGTGACTGACTGCTCAGCTCCGGGAGGAGGAGAGAGGAGGAGGAGAGGAGCCAAGGTACGGAGGCATCATCAGCACCCACGTTCAGCACCACATCATCCGTTTTGGACTGTCACCAGCATGTACCTTATACAGCAGTGTTTCCCAACCTGTGGGCCGTGAGCTGGTGGGCCGTTGGTGGGCCGTGAGGATATTGCAAGTGGGGCCCCCAGATAATTGGCAAAAACATTAAGATTTTATTGATGATATGACATAAATATAAACTGTAAACTATTCTACGTTGATCCAAGCTGGAACACAATCGACTGATTGATCATTAAAATAATGTATGTTCCGAAAACGCAGAGCCCACCCATCTGTGGTCAGATGGGTGGGCCGCAAACACTTTCGAGATTTTCAAGTGGGCCCTGATCCAAAAAAGGTTGAGAACCATTGCCTTACAGTACTCCCTTCTCTCTTCCTCTCTCACCCCCTGCACCTCAGTTCCTACTTCCTTCTATGGGTGGAACAGTTAATCGAACTAATCAATTTAATCGATTATGAAAAATAACCGATAATCGATAATTTAACAAAATGATCTATCAATATCGAAAACCTTTACAAAAAGTGAAAATAGTGCATCTACAAGCTCACAACGTGTCGAATCACCGAATAGGCATGGTGCAGTGTTGATTTCGTCGACTAAAACTATGACGAAAAATGTACGTCGACTACCTTTTTTCACTGATGAAAACTAAATAAAAACTAAATAAAAACTAAGGTATGATGACTAAAACTAAGACTAAATATATTGACAATTTCGTCAACAAATACAAACTAGACTAAAATGTTAGTGAGGGACTAGTGGAGAAGAGATCCAGTAGAACTAAAAGACAAGTCATGTTATGCTTCGTTGCGCTCAAGTGTTGCGCTCTGAAAACGCGACAACGCGTCGCGCTGCGACGCGTTGTGAGCTGCGACGCGTTGTGAGCTTGTAGATCGGCTAATTTTATTCAAAAGACTGACTAAAACTAAATCAAAATTTGCTGTCAAAATCAACACTGGCTTTGTGAGACGGTTGTGCCGGGGGTCGCGTGACGTTCATGCCAGGTTCAAAGCTACGTTCAAAGCTACTTTAGATACAACTAGATTATTGTCATTAATACTGTATTATAACTTTACAGTTTACAAAAGGTGTAATGTATTGTTGCTCGTTATTGTTTATCAGGATCTGTCATTGCTTGACACATCTAATGTTTTCACTTGATCAAATCCTACACTATTTGAGGTACTAGTGGTTTGGGCCGCTACACATGGCCCTCACAGCTTGTAGATCTGTCCCTTTTGGAGAGGCACATAGTTTTTCGTCTGTTTCCGGTTGCCTTTCATGGTCTTAAATGGGGCGTGGAGCAACGCAAATGACCTCCCACATGAACGCGCCTCTGACCTTCAGGCAAAAATGAGGAACAACTGTGATCCGCACATTTGAGGGATTTACACACCCCTTTGCACGCTGGTTTTTTCTTAGAGAAAATACACCCTCCTGTAGTCACGTTATTTACGCGTTATTTACGACCAGCTTAGTGAATCGTGCCCGCAATGAGGACAGGTGGAGGAGGGTGTAAATGGAGATAGAGAAAGGGGATACGGTAGGAAGGCAAATAGGAGTGTCCACTGTAAGCTGTGTCAGCAAAAAAAAACATTTTGCAGAATCATACTTTATGTCCTGCTTAACCAATTAAATCCTATATAGTTTGGGGTTTACACTAGGCCTTCCCCTTTTTTCCCTCTACCCCAAATCTCTTCGCCCCAGAGTGGGGACGCTCTGGTTTAAGTGGCACGAGAAATTAAAAGGACAAATCCGAACGCGGCAGATAATCCTCCTGTGTTGTAAATAAAGCTAGTAATCCAGGCAGCCACAATGCTGCCACATGCGGTGTGTTGTGGGTAGAGAAGCATAATGTGGCTGTATTGTGGTTTTGTTGTACATATAGAAGCACTATGGTGGTTTTGTTACAGTATGGGTATACTGTAGAAGCATAAGGTGTTGTTGGCGTGCGTATACTGTAGATTCCACGGTGTATACAGTATAAGCGTAAGGTGGCTGTTAGAGAGGATTCCACGTTACCAGAATGACCACCAAAGGTTAGGCTGACCCGACCTATGTTGAAGAGGGTTTGTCCTGTCTGATAGAGATACCTATAACCTCTGGAACTCTACACGGACACCATATACGGGATAACCATGTATGGAGCAGGCCGAGATACCCACATAAGGAGGCAGGGGTCAAGGAGCGGTACACACCATATAAGGACATATAGGTACCACGTGAGCACCATATATATAGGGTGAAGTGAAGACGAGGTGACATCATGGGTATACTATAGAAACATAAGGTGGCTGTATAGTGGGTATACTATAAAAACATAAGGTGGCTGTATAGTGGGTATACTGTATAGAAACATAAGGTGGCTGTATAGTGGGTATACTGTATAGAAACATAAGGTGGCTGTATAGTGGGTATACTGTAGAAACATAAGGTGGCTGTATAGTGGGTATACTGTAGAAACATAAGGTGGCTGTATAGTGGGTATACTGTAGAAACATAAGGTGGCTGTATAGTGGGTATACTGTAGAAACATAAGGTGGCTGTACAGTGGGTATACTGTAGAAACATAAGGTGGCTGTACAGTGGGTATACTGTAGAAACATAAGGTGGCTGTACAGTGGGTATACTGTAGAAACATAAGGTGGCTGTACAGTGGGTATACTGTAGAAACATAAGGTGGCTGTACAGTGGGTATACTGTAGAAACATAAGGTGGCTGTACAGTGGGTATACTGTAGAAACATAAGGTGGCTGTACAGTGGGTATACTGTAGAAACATAAGGTGGCTGTACAGTGGGTATACTGTAGAAACATAAGGTGGCTGTACAGTGGGTATACTGTAGAAACATAAGGTGGCTGTACAGTGGGTATACTGTAGAAACATAAG
>NC_137619.1:46060595-46088095 GCF_963280865.1 Gymnoscopelus braueri | reverse complement strand
CAAGCTCATAACGCGTCGCCATGCGACACGTTGTGAGCTTGTAGATCGGCTATTTTCAAATAGCCTAGGTATAAAATAGGGCTAAAGTGGTTAATGTATGTTTTATAATATCATAATTTATATCTGAAAAGTAACTTAAATAAATGTAGTGGAGTAAAAGTACAATATTTGCCTCTGAAATGTTAGGGAGTAGAAGTAAAAGTATTGGAAATTGGAAATACTCAAGTAAAGTACAAATACCTCAATATTGTACTTGAGTACAATGTATTTAGTTGCTTTCCACCTCTGGTAATGATAATTGCATCAGTTGCAAAGCTCTGTCTTGCTCCATGCGAGTATTGACTGCGCTGGGCTGTGGAGGCAGCCAGGCAGAGAGGCTCCACAGTGAAGACATCTCAGTGATTTAGTGATGTTTCAGAGGGACACATGTCCTCTGATGGCTCCTATGGTTCATTAAGCCGCTCGTAAAGACAGCCAGATCAATGCAGGGCCGTGCTGAGCTTCTGTCTCGCACACGCGCGCGCAGCGCGCACACACACACACACACACACACGCACACACGCACACACGCACACACGCACACACGCACACACGCACGCACACGCACACGCACACGCACACGCACACGCACACGCACACGCACACGCACACGCACACGCACACACACAGAGCTAGGTGGACTCTGATATAGGAAAGTAGTTTATTGTATCAAGAAACTACTAGCAATAACTATTACTGTATGTATGAAGTATTTTTCATATATTATTATCACTATAATGATCCTACTATAAATGTCTGTGTGTCTGTAGTTCATGTAACTCAAGAACCGTCCGTCTGACCGACTTCAAACTAGGCGTGTGTGTAGCTGACGATCTGAGGGAGTGACGTGCATGGCGGCTTTCTAGGCGTTTGGATAGGCTGTTGTCCAGAATCGCCGATCTGACCGATAGGTCATATTTGTGTATATCATTTCAATGCATGGAGTTTTGCTGTTGTAGTATATTGCATTGCATTTTCAGTGGTGTAAAGTAACTAAGAACATTTAGTGAAGTACTGTACTTTTTTTTTGTGGGGATTATTTCCAATTTTCTATACTTTTACTTCTACTCCACTACATCTCAAAGGAAAATATTGTACTTTTACTCCACTACAATTATTTGAAAACATTAGTTACTAGTTACTTTGCAGATATACATTATTACATCATAAAACACGCATTAACCACTTTAGCCCTATTTTATACCTAGGCTATTTGAAAATAGCAGATCTACAAGTTCACAACGCGTCGCGATAGATCTGCTATTTTCAAACATTTTAGAACTTCTATATTGCAGTATTGATACTTTTACTTAAGTAAAACATTTGAGTACTTTTTCCACCACTGTGCATTTTACAGTTACATATTTACAGTAGCTGCACATTGATGGACTGTATTTGTGTATTTATGTCAGCATAGCGTCCTCTCTGCAGTCTGTGCTGCTACAGTGTACCACAGCACAGACACTTTCTTCCCTCGAGCACCATCCATCATGCTTTCAGTCAGGTTGCTCTTTTCCTCCAGCCCCAGAATTATCCTCTTCACTAAATGGATTTACATTTGGCAGGAATAATGTTAACATTACGTCACTTTACACTTAATTAAACCACATTAGCCCCCCCCCCCCCGCCCCAACTCCCTTTCTCCTTTCCCCCTCATCCCTTTCTCTCTCTCTCTCTCTCTCTCTCTCTCTCTCTCTCTCTCTCTCTCTCTCTCTCTCTCTCTTTTTTTCATTTCATTTTTCATTTTAAGCCATAATTAGGCCTTCATTAAACCGTGGGATATCGTGCTAATGGACTCTGTGATTCAGACAACTTCATTTAAGCTGCAAATCAAGGGACAATGGCTGGGGCTAGATGACTCCGTAGCGTGTCATGATTTCATCTGCTGGAGACTCAATTACCGCTGCAGTCACCGCCGGAGTCAAGGAGAGGGGCCTGGGGTCTAAAAAAGCGTCAAGGAGAGGGGCCTGGGGTCTAAAAGAGCATCTCCGCCGCTCAAAAGCAAAAGAAAGGAAATGTAGAACGTGGTCGAGGGAGTGGGAGGTCAGGCTGTTGACTGTATATGCAGCTAAACAGCAGCGCTGGCATCTCTTGACCTTTTCTCTGAGAAAGCAGTGGTATACTCTCTCACAGACGCCACCGGCTCATCCAAGAATACAAAATACGGAGCTTAATGGCGTGCGGTTCGACGAACCGCCGAAGCTCCGGTGAGCTGTGCAGAGGACCTGTCAATCAATTGAATCACTCAGTACAGCAGCTACAGGTCTGGCAATCTGCCAGCATAATGAAACACTCTGCTTAAATGAGCAAATATTCAAACACTTTGACAATTCAAACACATTTAAACAAACCAACGGTACAGGATGGTTGTATGGCATTTTCACATAAATGAACAACGGGCCAGCTAGAGGCACTTGGCACTTGCCCTAGCCTTGACGACCTTGCAAGATTATGCAAAGGATAAAATGTAACTTAGATGTTATGTAGACAGATGCCAGGTCATTGTTGGCCTGGCATCCTATAGTGTGAATAGTTTCAATGTACAGGCTGATGATAGGTTCTTGGTTTACGTATGAATTAGTTATTATTAGATTATTGGTTTAATGATGTATTACTTTACTATTAGATTACTATTTTTATGCATTTGATGTATTATGTGTATAATGATGTATTATGATGTATTATCTTGTGTCCTTGCTTACTGTAAGTCGCTCTGGATTAAGAGCATCTGCTAAATGCCTAGACTGTAAACTGTAGAGGGAAAAAGTGGGTGAGAACATGAAATGGGTGATAATGGTTTTCAGAAGGTGTCATGTACCCGTTTCCTGCTCCAGCTCATTTTCCCATAGCTTTATTTGATTGGCTCATGCAACACATATGACACCTTCACATGCGTTTCCAGTTCAAATCCGCTGCAGAGCCAATCAAACACAGCTACGTATGGGAAAATGACCTGAAACAGGACACAGGTACGTGCGTGCCACCTTCTGGAAAGCTGGGACTACTTTTATGCACATCATAGCCTATTGATATGCAGTAGGCAAAGACAGAGCAGAACTATAAGGTTAAGTGAGTGCGAGACTTACTTTCATTCGAGCCTTGATTCTCGTCCCAGGTGCGGACATAGTCATCCTGCAGAAAAACACGCAGAGAGAGAGAGAGAGAGAGAGAGAGAGAGAGACCTCGTTGAAGCATCTGTCATTTATTTAACACTATGCTAATGCTTGAGACACGAGTGCACACAGTATGTCTGAATACAGATGCTAGCATAAGTCATATTCACAGAAGATTAGCCCTACGTGTTACTCCGCCATGATGGCAATAAACGTGACCAATAAGACCTGCAGTTAGTGTGATTCATGGGTTAAGTGAATCACAGGGAACACAGATGGATGTTGCGCCCTGACGGCACTGCTTCTTCATGGAAATGAGTCGTGCTCTATATCTGCAACCCATGCAGTGCCTGCAGTATTATACTGTATGCCAGACATATGGTGTTATGGTCCTGCTTCGACGTGGCTCTGTCCCCTATTCCGACTTAATTAGAACATTAATTGTGCTAATCGAAATCAAAAGACACCGAGTGGAAATGAAGGCGGCTGGGGGGGGGGGGGAGGACAGGGGGAGATAAAAGCAAGGCAGGAAAGAGCAGTGAAAATGAGTTATTAATGACAAGGATTCACAAACACACGCGCACACACACACACACGCACGCACACACACGCACACGTACGCACACGTGCGCACGTGCGCACACGTACGCACGCGCGCACACACACGCGGCCACACGCATGCACACGCACACGCACACGCACACACACACACACACACACACACACACACACACACACACACACACACACACACACAGTATGGAGTTGGAAGGAGTGTCGTGCAGATGGGAGAAACTGACCTCTACCTCCTGGGGAAACGAAAGGCAGCAGAGGAGAGAGAGAGAGAGAGAGAGAGAGAGAGAGAGAGAGAGAGAGAGAGAGAGAGAGAGAGAGAGAGAGAGAGAGAAAAAAAGAAAGTTCAGAGTCAGTGGAGAAGAAAAGAGCAAGTTCAGATGCATGTTATTAAGCCGCACTCGTTAACATTCAGAATCCAGAACATATCGTGCGAGTTCTTCACAACAATACTGTTCATTTCAGTATTCAATGCGTGAAACTAATGCGTCAAAGAAAAAAAAAGGGGAAAAGATTATGTTGATACTGACCAAAAGAACTGGATCTGATATTGGGAATAGTACAAGTTATAATCCGACACGACCCATTAGATAGATCTGCCCTGCAAACATCACATAATGCGAGTGGAAATGTGAGTTCATTATCCATAACATTTTATTATACGCATACTTATTCAAACCCCTCACAAGACTGTTCATTTCAGTCTTAACCCATTAAGACCGGGAACGCATCTGTGTCATTTTAGATTTCTTTGGGCTAAAAATAGCAGATATGCAAGCTCTGAGCGCGGCACCGAGTGCCGCGCTACGAGCTTGTAGATCTGCTATTTTTGAAAAATCGGTGCAAATCTTTGAATATATATATTTTTAAAGCGAACATTTGTAACTCAAATCTTTGCTTCTGAGGGGTCCCTGGAACAAAATATTTTGAGATGGGGGTCCGCGGCCAAATAATTTTGGGGGTCCTTGACATGAAAAAGTTTGAGAACCACTGACAGCAAATTATACGTAGCCTGCGAGTTAGTTCTGGCAGCATAAACTCGAGAGGTTTCTGTGTGGCTGTATTCAGCGTCATGCAAGATCCATACGTCATATACTGACGTGGCAATCAGCTGTTCAATTGGGCGGGTATTTAAGCCTCTTGAATCGGCGTTCCATCCACTTGTGTATTCTGGTTTGTTGTCATGCGGCGTTTGCTCTCAGCACCACCAGTAGGCTCTGCTATTGGTCTGTTCCCCATGGGGGGGTTATGATGTATATCTATCTCCCTGCTCTTAAAGGTTAATGATGGTTGTATGATTGCGCTGAGCAGGGAGAAAAAATATAGCAGAGCCTGAACGCCAAGATAAAATATTACATCCACACTTGTATTCTCATTCTATAATATTGCTTCAATATATTCGGTCTATAATATTGGTTCAATCTATTCGTGAGTTATCTGACAGAACATAGCTTTTCCCCCCCAAAAAAACTGTTCAGATTAAGAAGATATTTTGTAGAATCGCTCTCAGGTCTTAAATGGGTTAAATACATAATAAAACTAGGACAGATCTAGATCATTGACTATAATCTAAGCCTGAAACATCACATAAATATGTGTAAATGTCGGTGGCTCAGTGCACTGTGTTTCGTGGGTTTTCGTCAAAGTGCATTTGTGAGTTGGTTCCCAACCTTTTCTGGATCAGGCCCCACTTGAACATCTCTTAAGCGTGGGATGCCAGGGAATGACTGGCATACATGCTTAGTCAGCCTACACACTTCATAAATAAAGGTTTGACACTTCTCTCTGTGAGTGATATTCCACAGAGAGAAGTAGCAGCAGCACTGTATCCGTATGTACATGATAACTACATTAGCGGCTCAGTTGTACTATGCCTTTCTTAACCCATTCAACGCAGGAACGCATCTATAAATGTCTTCTAAATCCTAACAGTTTTCTAAAAATGTTGCTATATTAGTAGCCTGCCCCAGTGCGTCTGATATCTGGCATAGAGGGGCGGATTCAAAATCTCTGGCGAAAACATCCGTCGGCTCCCATTGGTTCACCGATCTGTGCGCCCGCCCCCGCCCCGCTCCGTGCCCCTCCTCCTCCCCCAATGTGCAGCATTGAGAGCCCTGACGTCACAACATTTGGAGTGACGCCCACTGCACTCTGTTTGGTTGGGGAAATGAAAGGTTGACTCCCACTTCCTATGCCAGGAATGTGAACAGCTTGGTCCAGGCTCTTATTTTTTAGCAAAACGCGAAGGAAAATAAAAGCCTGGAGATCGAGGCTACTATATCAGTGGTTCTCAAACATTTTCATGTCAAGGACCACCCAAAATTATGTATTCGGCCACGGACCCCCATCTGAAAATCTTTTGTTCCAGGGGACCCCCCCCCCAGAAGCGAAGATTTGAGTAAAAAATGTTCCCTTTAAATATAAATATATACATATACATATACATATATATACATGCATTCATACATTCATACATTCATACATTCATACATACATACATACATACATACATACATACATACATACATACATACATACATACATACATACATACATTGCAACGCTATACAACAATAAAGGTGGTGGTGCATCCGGTGTCCAATCCGGTGTGCCGTCTGCTTCAAATAACTTTATTGTCTGCCCTGAGATTGGGAGGTCAGGGTTCCCTGCTTGGCACTCAGCATCAAGGGTTGGATTGGGGGTATAATATAAGTCCCTGCAACATGGTAGCGTCATGTCCAGGGGGTGTACTTGTACTGTACATAAAGCTGCCTCACTCTAAAGAAACAGGAGACAGGCTCCTGACCTATGGGCCACATAGGCTACTTACTTACAATACAATCAATAGGTGTCCTATCTGACACAGTTGGGTCTAAATCTCTCAATGGAAGAGTAGGTAGAGTACTTCCAACCACTGCAGATGTACTAACTATATTGTATTATATACTCTACCATACAGATTAAAATGATCCGTCTTCCACCACACCATGGGGTCCACCAGAGCTGCCTGATCACACTGTGTTCTATTCGGTTAGACCAGGTCTGCGAAAGGTTGATGACTAGAGACGAAGCAACCGATTCTATAGCAAGTAAACATAGCTCGCCCTGTTCGCTCATGCAGAGCGTTGGTTAGGACAAGTCGATAAGAGTGTTCGATCATTGGCTTGACCCTGTCGTGTAGGTCACGAATAGGTGTCATTGTGACACCTGGATACGGGCCAGCTAGGCCTATAACGCTGAACCTGAAAATAATGCTCCGCAGAAGTTGGAAACTTACAGTGGTGGAAAAAGTACTCAAATGTTTTACTTAAGTAAAAGTAGCAATACCACAATATTAAAATACTCTGTTACAAGTAAAAGGCCTGTGTTCAAAGTGTTACTTGAGTAAAAGTACAAAAGTATTGGCATCAAAATATACTTAACGTACCAAAAGTAAAAGTATAAATGTTTAAAAATAGCATATCTACAAGATCACAACGCGTCGTGATGCGACACGCTGTGAGCTTGTAGATCGGTTATTTTCAAATAGCCTATGTATAAAATAAGGCTAAAGTGGTTAATGTATGTTTTATAATATCATAATTTATATCTGAAAAGTAAGTTTTCAAATAATTGTAGTGGAGTAAAAGTACAATATTTGCCTTTGAGATGTAGTGGAGTAGAAGTAAAAGTATTGAAAATTGGAAATACTCCAGTAAAGTAAAAAATCACACCCTGTGTGAAGTGGGCGGTGTCTTGCTAGCTAATCACAATACTGAATGGAGTCAACCAATCATGTACAAAAAAGAAATACATTTATTGAAACACTCTTTATGATGGAAGAAACCATAACTAAAAAAAACAAATTTATGGTTTTTTTAAAGTTATGGTTTCTTATATAGGCCAGGGCTATGCACATGTGTCATGTGACACTGTGTGACACTGGCCAATCACAGTCCTGAATAGACTGTGATTGGCCAATCACGGTGCAGGGTTAGGCGGGGTACATTTTTGTACATTTTTGGCCAATCACAGCGCAGGATTTGTTGTACAAATATCCAAACCTCACTTATAGGGGCGGTTTCACCGCCCAAAAATACCTAAAAAATTGTATAAATTGTGTAAATGTACTTTACACCACTGCAAACTTATACTACACTACTTACAACTACGCGAAATAGAGACACAGCATTTTCTATAGACATTATGGAATCTTAAAAGGAAACAATGATAAAGCCTTATTGACATTTTGCTGTGTCTGAAACAATAAATGCTAGTCCTCTCGTGTATTTACAAGGCGGGCTCCTTAGTGAAGATATACTCTGTGAAGCATTCATCACCGTAAACATTTACTGTACTGAAAGGCCATGCCAAACATCTCTCTGCTTTGGGTGATAAACTCCTGACACAACACCGTGAAATAAGAAGCCCCCCATATAACACAAAGCGGTGGCCCCGTTCTCTCTGACTCACCCAGTTCTATTTCACAGAGGTAAATATTTTCGCCATTGGCAAGGAGTCAACTACTTAACCCATTAAGACCGGGAACGCATCTGGGTGTCATTTTTAGATTTCTCTGGCTATTCAAAAATAGCAGATATACAAGCTCATATACAAGCTTGTAGATCTGCTATTTTTTGAAAAATCGTGAAAATGTGTGCAAATCTTTGAATATCTTTCTTTCTGTAGCGCACATTTTTTAACTCTGTTACAACAACTTCTGGGGGGGGTCCCTGGAACAAAATATTTTCAGATGGGGGTCCGCGGCCAAAATTCATATAATTTTGGGGGTCCTTGACATGAAAAAGTTTGAGAACCACTGATTATAGAAAAAAAAAAAAAATTTAAATTAGGATTTTGTAGACTTTAAAGAGTTAAAAATGTTTGCTTTAAAAATATATATAATATTCACAGATTTGCTAAAATGTTCACGATTAAAAAAAAATAGCAGATCTACAAGCTCATAGCGCGGCACTCGATTTAGGGATAGCTTGTAGATCTGCTATTTTTGAATAGCCCAAAGAAATCTAAAAAAGACACAGATTCTTTCCCCGTCTTAATGGGTTAAAATCCTCCCCATCCACACTGCTGTTCCGCTCTGCTGCGCACTGCGGGGGCCCCATCAGTTCATTTTCTCTCAGACCCGGTCTCTCCGTCCCTCTGTGTCTGTCACAACAAAATCAACTTACAGTAAACTGCGTGGCGTCTATAATGACGGGGAAGGGAGGGCTCCGAAACAGAGACTCAGTCAGCGGGCCCCCGTGTGAATGATGATCTGGGACGTACACACACACATAAATAAAAGGTGCCAGCTGGAGCCAAAACTGGTTCTTCTAAGTGATGGCATCATAGAAGAACCCTTCTTTAAAGAACCATTTGTTTTAATGACAAAAATGTCATTTGTCAAGGTTAGATGTCCTTGTTTCTTTTGCAATTTCTACCAGCTTGCGAGCTGGTCTAAGAAGAGACAGATTCTCGACAGATTCTCGACATGTTTTCGATCATTGGCTGTCCTTTAAGCCAATGGGGATACTTTCCCATACTCTGAATGGGTGGTCTCTCTCCTCCCAAGCTATGGCGGCCTAGCAGTGTTGCCAGATTCTGCGAGAGAAATGAGCAACAGGTCTAAGCCAATGGGGAGCTACTAGCAGTGTTGCCAGATTCTGCGAGACACATCAGGAACCAGGTCTATGAAATCAAGCCGCGCATACACGGCACACACACAGAGAGAGAGAAAAAAGAAAGCAAGCTGGTATACATGACTGTGTGTCATGTCTTGTTTAAAGATTTTTAGCTGACCTTATATTGGAAGAAGGCATAATATTTGGCTTCATATTTTTTGAAACATTTTTATTTGAGTATATTCATGTGTACCTTGTTGTCTAGGTCATGTATACAAAATCATTGTTGTAAATGTCCTTTTGTACACAGGGCGCCATCGAAAAAGAGACCCTGGTCTCAATGGATTTCCCTGAAATAAATCAATTTCAATCAATGACATGCCCAAAATTGGGAAGCTAGGTTTTAAGTGGTTAAAGGTGCCAAAGATTATTTATTTTTTGATGGTTCCCATCAAAAAAAGGTTCCCTAGAACCATACGAGGAACATGAATCCATTCACTAAATAAAATGGTTCTGTAGTAGGTGATGGTTCTTGGTTGGTGGAACCATAAAATCCTTTTAAAGAACCCGTTAAAGAACCGTTATATTTCTGTGCCGACATGAATGATTATCCATGATGTAGTTCAACCTTGTTGAGCGTGACGGGAGTCACACTTATTCAGGGCAGCATCCCGGAGTGTACAACCATTAACCCTTTAAGACCTGGAACGCATCTGTGACATTATTAGATTTGAGCTAAAAAGCATTATTTTACACTTTGGCTATTCAAAAATAGCAGATATACAAGCTCATAGCGCGGCACCGAGTGCCGCGCTACGAGCTTGTAGATCTGCTATTTTTGAAAAATTTAGAAAATGTGTGCAAATTCGTATATTTATATTCTTTTAAAGCAAAATTTTTTTTACTAAAATCTTGGCTTCTGGGGGGGTCCCTGGAACAAAATATTTTGAGATGGGGGTCGGCGGCCAAATACATATCATTTTGGGGGTCCTTGACATGAAAAAGTTTGAGAACCACTGATATAGCAACATATGTTTTTCAGAAAACTGTTAGGATTTAAAAGACATCCTCAGAAGCAAAGATTTGAGTTACAAATGTTCGCTTAAAAAAATATATATATTCAAAGATTTGCACACATTTTCACAATTTTTCAAATAAATAGTAGATCTACAAGCTCGTAGCGCAGCACTCGGTGCTGCGCTACGAGCTTGTAGTAGCCCAAAGAAATCAAAAAAATGACACACAGATGCGTTCCCGGTCTCAACGGGTTAATCTGACGCCTCTCATGTCCTCCTTATTGATGGTCCAGCTGTTGCATTATTTAGCAGCCTATCTGTATTTGTGTTTCTGCCAAGACCAATGGGGGGAAAGTGTGTCCCGCCGACTCTGCCAGGACGGGAAATCGATGACTTTTATGAAGAAAAGGTCACGGAGAAAAACATTCAGGGGGGAAATGTATCATCCTAAGAGAGCGTACGGAAATCCTGCAGCGCGGATTGGAACGGGGGGGGGGGGTGCGCTGGTAGATTTTGGCACGCCGGTGGTAAAAAAATGACCTCATTTGAATATACTGTATGCGGTCAGCCAACTAAACAAGATGACAAGATGTCTTGTAAGGCTTGAAGGGGATTACAGAGGGGAATTCTAACCACTTTCAACCCTGGCGTCCCTATTTTGTGGCCAGGGGCGTGCTGGGACCAAAATTCAGCTCTGGGATTTGCCAAACCGGCCCACCATTTGTCAATGGGGGGGGTTCGGTTTTGTCAACGGGGGGGGGGGGTCGCGCGTTTTAACCCAGCAACCCTATGTAAATTACACCACTGCTGAAAAACGTCCCAGCCCAACAGTAACGTAATTAATAATTGGGCCGTGCGACCCGGAAATTACCGTAATAATCCTAAAACGGGAGCAAATTTTTTTTTGGGCCGCGGCCGTTCTGGAATTTTCCCGAATTTCCCAGTGGCCAGCACGTCCCTGTTTGTGGCATTGGTATTTTGGTCAAATAGCCCAATCTGCAAGCTTACGACGTGTCACATTGCATTGGATGTTTTTCAATTATTATGCCCAACATAGGGATCGATTACGAATCGATTATCCTTTTAACCCATTCAGACCTGAGGCTGATTCTACAAATTATTTTGGGGGCGATGAGACTTCAATAAAAACAAGATCCTAAATGGATGAAAGTGAGTGCTGGTAGTCTTTTCAAAGAAACTGTTTCTGCCTGAACCGTGCACCCGTTACTTGTTGTACTTTGAACGACGTGTCTGATGAGTGCTCGCTTCTTTCTTTTTCAAGCTGATTCTACAAATGCCTTCTAAACCAGTAGTTCTCGCACTTTTTTTTTTCTAAAATGTTCAAAAATAGCAGATGTACAAGAAGCTTGTAGATCTGCTATTTTTGAGTAGCCAACGCAAAAATGTAAAATGACACAGATTCTGTCCCAGTTTTAAAGGATAAAATTATCTATTTAAAAAGAATTTAATCAATAAGTTCTGTAGCTGTCGTACCCTTAGTCAGCGCGGGGCCAGATTCCAGCAGTTGTAAATACAGATACTGTTCATGCACATTCATCACCACTCTGCTGTTTCCTGACATCTTTGGAAACACTCTCAGGGGCAGTCCATTCCATAATAGTACTCTACTCTCACAGTCTTTGATTAGCAAATCACATGAGATGCAACACTAGCACTCTCTGGATCATTCTCACTCGTTATTCTTCTCATCTCAAACGTGTTCCGTTAGCGGGAGGCTGGGCCGGGCCGATCTGGTTTGGGCTGGTTTGGTCTGGTTTGGGCTGGTTTGGTCTGGTTTGGGCTAGGAGGCGCGAGAGGTGAATCATTTCTGCATGCCGGCCGTCAGTGGTGGGCAGTAATGAAGTACATCTACTTGAGTACGGCACTCAAGTACATTTTTCGAGTATCTGTTCTGTACTTTACTTGAGTATGTCTAAATTTTAATACAGCAATGCATTTATATCAAAAATGAATTGTACTTTTGAATACATTTTTAAAAGCAAGTACTCCAGTACTTTAACTCAAGTACAAATTTGACTGAGCACTAGTAGCAGTAGTTGAGTAAAATTTGTGACCAGGAGTGTCTATACTTTGACTCAAGTACTGGGGTTGAGTACTTTGCCCATCAGTGCCGGCGGTACATGTGCACAGGACTCTGTATGGTACACATGACTCTGTATGGTCCCCCCCTTAACTCTGACAGGGTACAAATGGAACCAAATGGACCCGCCAGGGTCCATTTGGTTCCATTTGTACACTGTCAGAGTTACAGACTTGTAAGGGTCAATTTAGAACCCCACTCAAGGAACCCTAAGAGCCCCTGGCCTGGACCCTTTAGAACCACTGCATTAAGACATCAAGTATTGCATCAGCAGCAGCAGCAGGCAGTAGCAGTCTACTCCATTCTGCTGATAGGGGAGCTTGCAAGGTGGGGACAACAACAAGGAGGGCCTGGCGAACCAGAAAGTTTAAGTAGGGGTGGGGGGGGGGTGTTAGTGCACTCTGTCCGGGTACTACTGAGTAGAGGTGACTCAGAGCTTATAGAGAGTGAAGGAAGCATGACTCATATGAGGTGAGAAGAGAAAGAGAGAGGGTGGGGTGGGGGTGAGGGGGATTCGGGGACTGGATTTGGGGACTGGGGAGAACGAGGGGAAAGAGTAGTGCATGGGAGTGAAAGTAAAATAATCTGAATTTAAGGATGTATGACTATATTTGCAGGAGCACACGTCAAGTGCGCGGCAGGCTTCTTTTTTTTTTTAGGGGACTATAACACTGCAGGAAGGAGAGGCAAGGCCGGAAATATTTTCTTGCCCCGCGGTGGCAAAAAAAAGAAATCAGAGTGGCTGGCGGTACATAAACGTGTTTGCATTTGCATTAGGCTAAATGACGAAAGGGCTTTGAGCACTACATCAATTCCTGCACTTTCGAGAAATACGCTCGTTTCGCCCGCTCACTCAGAAATATTGACGGAGCCCCCGAGAGCGACCTACAATCAATTATATTAGACAGACGTTCTATAATTGCATGGAGGGGGGGTTGAAGCAAAAATAATACAAAACCCTTGATGAAAAATGAAGCACTTTGGGGATTTTACAATTGAATTATGTAAGCCTTTTGCCCTCCCTCTTGCGTAAATCCACAGGCCCATGGGTGAGGGAGAAAATTGGACTGCAAACACATACTGTATGAATAATCTATAGACAGTTATTAACAAAATCGCAGTAAGTCAGGTAAGTCAACTACGTCAGCTGTGTACATTCTCTATAATATTAACCAAAAAAAAGACTTGCTGTTGGAAATAAATAAACATTCCATAATCCACAAGGCTGTCTGGTACAAGCGGAGTGACCCCAACTGAAAAACAAGGGAAATCAATAAGTTGTCAGAGGAATTACCAGGCAGCGCTCACGATATCCTTCAGGTACTTCTATTCAATGGGCACGAGCAGCAAACAATCAAACGCCTGCTCTTCGGAACAAAGCCTTCTTCATCTTCTTCTTTGACAACGGTGAAGAAAGCTTTGTGCTGCATGAAGACTCGTACATAGATTGTTTTACAGCCCATTATAAATAAAAGTACCTGAAGGACATTTCCATGAGTGCTGGTAATCCCTCAGACTGTAAAAAATAACCTTTCTAGACTGTGCAAGCGATGAGATACTACTACAATAAGTTTGAGCTGCACTCAAATCCTCAAACCAAGCGAATCAGCTAATAACCACACTGTCCTGTCAACGACTGAGAAAGTGGCATCTACTGGACAGAATCTTGCCTACGTTCCTTGATTATAGTGATTATAGAGTAAATTATAGAGCAAATTAGAGTCAATGGAGTTTGGATTGGGCTGAAACTTTGCTTTTTGATATGCCATACTGTTTGCATGCAATAGGCTCAGTTCACATTTTGGAGACCAATGATCACAGGTTGTTACCAATGATACTAATGAAGGCTCTGTTCCATTCTGGTCAAACAGAGTCAGGATGTTGACTCAATGGAAACACTCTGCTACACCAGTGGTTCTCAAAGTGTGGTCCAGGGACCCTCATATTCCTTGAGGGGGTTTCAAATGGCCCCTTAAAAAGGTGTGTAACTCTGAGAGCGTACAAATGGAACCAAATGGACCCGTAAGGGTCCATTTGGTTCCATTTGTACGCTCTCCATTTGGTTCCATTTGTACGCTCTCAGAGTTATGGGGGGTCCTTGAAATTAAAAGGTTTGAGAACCACTGTGCTACATTAAATGGAACAGAGCCTTCATTAGTGTCATTGGTAACACCTGTGAAGGAAGTAAGGAAGAGGCCCAATTTCTGTCCAATATGGCTGCTGTGCATAGAGCCTATTGGCTTCCAACATTAATGGGAGGGGCCTATGTCTGACAAATAAATACTTGGGGTATAATGCAGTATCATGAATGCAACATCCAATCAAACCCAAATTTGAATCACGTTGACGGGCCTCTATAGAGCGTACCTCCAGAAGAGGATGCCCATAGCGGGTGCCACAAACCCCAAAAGTTTATTATCCCCCCCCCCGCAGCTTCCTCGGGTCCCGGCAGCACAAACCCACGACTTACGAAGCCCTTTTCCTTACGAACATGAAACACTTTGCACACACATAAAAGAGATTGATCGTGGTTACTGTACTGGATGCAGAGACTCACTCTGGCTCGCCTCCAAAGGAAATAAGACTTCAGTGTGGCATTTATTGAGTGCGACTCTGCCACCGTCACTTGAGACTTATTGTTAGTTTTAAATGCAGGTTCTGGTGAGATTCACTGGGCCTGTCATCACTGTCACCGCGCCTCGGTGTAAAGCCTGCAATACAATAGACACTCATGATCCCATAATAATTTCACTACTTTCAAGCTGGCGTCCCTATTTTGGGGGCATGCCAATACAGGCAAATATGAAAGAAACATTTCTAAAGCTCTACAAGGCTATAAGTATATGGAGCAATGGTTCTGAAAGTAGGGTCCAGGTCCTCAGGGTTGGTAACTCTGAGAGTGTGCAAATGGAACCAAATGGACCCTTACGGGTCCATTTGGTTCTATTTGCACACACTCAAGAGTTATGGGGGGGCTCCTTGAATTGTACAAGTTTGAGAACCACGCTGATATAAGAGGCTTAAGGCACAGGGCATTATGATCTGACTCGAGCCAGTTATGACATAACACATTTTTCGACCGAGCAGAGAGCCAACATCACAAATACACATTTCTAAGAAAAGTATCTTAGGAATTCTTTTGCATTCCATGCCTGATAATTAGGCTTATTCTGTGGGAGGCAGGGCGCAGTGTGCTGCTGGAGGAGAGAGAGGAGGAGGAGGAGGAGGACACTGAATTCCACAAAGAGCTCATTATAGGCACATTCCTGGATGTCAGTTGGTGCTGGAGAGTTCGACCTATTTGGCTCCGACTGACTCCCAGGTGACACCCACACACAACCAACCAACCAACCAACCAACCAACCAACCGGGTCACTCCAGCATCCCACGAGGCCGTGAGTCTGATGCACTGAGACTTTCTTCTCCTGCATCAGGGGTGCAGTTTTGGAATGCTACCATTTGCACTGTAAAATACTGCGTCAATTTGCACGCGTGTATAGATTTAACCACGTTCAACCTGGTGTCCCCATTTTGGGCATGTATAAGCGATAAGCAGTGGTGGAAAAAGTAATCCAAATGTTTTACTTAAGTAAAAGGATCAATACTGCACTGTAGAAGTACTCTGTTACAAGTCCGGAATTAAAAAATTACTTGGGTAAAAGTACAAAAGTATTGGTATCAAAATGTACTTAAAGTACCAAAAGTAAAAGTACTATAATGTTTGAAAATAGCAGATCTACAAGCTCACAACGTGAGCTTGTAGATCGGCTATTTTCAAATAGCCTAGGTATAAAATAGGGCTAAAGTGGTTAATGTATGTTTTATAATGTAATATACAGTATTTATATCTGCAAAGTAACAAGTAACTAAAGTTTTCAGATAATTGTAGTGGAGTAAAAGTAAAAGCATTGAAAATTGGAAATACTCCAGTAAAGTAAAAAATACCTCAAAATTGTACTTGAGTTCAGTACCTGAGTAAATGTACTTAGTTACTTTACACCACTGATAAATGCCCCATTGCAGTTAGAACTGCAGACTCACTCCCAATCTTCCGGCGTAATCTGAAGACTCACCTCTTCAGACTCTAGCCTGGGACCAGACGAATCTGCCAGTGCAAAAAAAATATTGCCCTCTGCGGTTTGGGTCTGGCACCGCTCCATAGAGAATCCATTTCCTGCTCCCGAAGTCTGGGGTGACCAATCAAGGCCCAGTATTCAAATATGGGAGACCGTAATTGGTAGTTGGTTGTAGGACTAACCAATTGCGTGCGGAGCCATTCTTTTGATCCCGCCCCTTGGGAAAAAAATACTTCCTCATAGAAGCACCAGACTCATATGCACGCAGTGATATAGTCTGGCCGCGCGAGGCTATTCAGACTCCACCTTAGCCCGCAGCGCTTGCCCTAGCCTTGACGACCTTGCAGGCTTATGCAAAGGTTAAAATGAAATTTAGATAGCTTGTTATGTAGACAGATGCCAGGTAATTTTTTTGACCTGCCATCCTATGGTTTGTATAGCTTCAATGTACAGGATATTATACTGTTTAGACCGATGAATCAGGGGCGTATTCACCCTAATATATTCACCCAATCCGCACAAAACCGCCCCAAAAACTCCCAAATCCGCACAAAACCGCCCAAAAAAATCGCGCGCCCGCGCATGGCACTCACGCACGCGCGCGCTTTCTGGCTACGCCCCTGCCGATGATAGGTTCTTGGTTTACCTATGATCCTAGAGTACCATTTCTATGCATTTGATGTATAACCTTGTGTTTACCGTGCTTACTGTAATTCCCTCTGGATTAAGAGCATCTGCTAAATGCCTCAATTGTAAATGGCAACTAAGTAATTAGGGCTTAAGGGTTAACAAGCCCTACAGAGACAAGTGGCTCAGGAGGTACAGTAGAAGTCAGTTGGGAATCGGAACGGTTTCCGGTTCGATTCCCTCCCGGCTCCTCCTGGCTGCAATGTCAAAGTGTCCTTGAGCAAGAGACACTGAATCCCCAACTGCTCCCGATAAGCAGGCTTTTGGCAGGTGGCTTGCATGGTTTAATTCCTCCACCATCATCGGTGTGTGAATGTGTGCGAATGGGGGACGTGAATGTAATGCACATCCTACAGGTTAAAAGGCGCCATATAAATGCACCCTTTACCAATTTTAAGATGTGTTCTCTGCGGACAAGAACGCCGTCAATTTGCTGTTCAAACATTTGCTGAACAAATATTTTGAAAGACCCAAAGAAAGCAGTGCTTTATGACAGGCATTAACAGGGTTGTACGCAGTGAAAATCAATAACTTATCACTGTTCTTTACTTTACACGTTCAGAGCAAAACCATATCTCCTCCGTGTCCTTCAGCCTACAGCAGCTTATCCCATTAAGACCAGGAATGCATCTGAGTCATTTTTAAGATTTCTTTTGGCGCAAAATCTTTGAATATGCACTTTTTTAAAGCAAAATTTTTTTTCAACTTCTGGGGGGTCCCTGGAACAAAATATTTTGAGATGGGGGTCCACGGCCAAATACATTTTTTTTTTAAACTGTTAGGATTTAGAAGACATTTTGTAGAATCCTCAGAAGCAAAGATTTGAGTTACAAATGTTCGCTTTAAAAAATATATATATATATTCAAAGATTTGCACGATATTTTAACGATTTTTCAAAAGATTTTTCCCACAGAAATCTGAAAAATTTACAGATGCGTTCCCGGTCTGATTGGGTTAATGCACTGCAGTGCACAGCTGAAGCAGAACCAGAAGGGCCCATGATGAAAGGCGTGTTTTTTTTCTCTCTCTCTCTCTCTCTCTGTCTCTCCCCCTCTCTCCTCCTCTACTCAATTACAGTGCCGGCTCGGGCTGCTGGTCG
This sequence comes from Gymnoscopelus braueri, assembly GCF_963280865.1. NCBI lineage: Eukaryota > Metazoa > Chordata > Actinopteri > Myctophiformes > Myctophidae > Gymnoscopelus > Gymnoscopelus braueri. Next base: position 46,069,790 of record NC_137619.1, on the reverse strand, counting down.
GCGGCCAATAAGGCACCAACGCAAACACACCGGAGTTCAGCCAGATCCAGGCACGCTCTCCCACAGAACTGTCTGAACCCACATCTAGGCGCACTCCATCTGCATTTGGACAGTGCTCTGCTTGGGTCTCTGCAATCTCCAGTGGTGGAAAAAGTACTCAAATGTTTTACTTTAAGTAAAAGTACCAATACTGCAATATAGAAATACTCCGATACAAGTAAAAGTCCAGAATTCAAAATTGACTTAGTAAAAGTACAAAAGTATTGGCGTCAAAATATACTTAAAGTACAAAAAGTAAATGTACTAAGATATTTGAAAATAGCAGATCTACAAGCTCACAACGCGTCGCATCGCGACGCGTTGTGAGCTTGTAGATCGGCTATTTTAATTTTTTTTTAAAGCGAACATTTTTAACACTAATCCTTGCTTCTGGGGGGGTCCCTGGAACAAAACATTTTCAGATGGGGGGTCCGCGGGCCAAATGTATATCAATTTAAGGGTTCCTTGGCATGAAAAACGTTGGAAAACCACTGACTGTAGGGAGGTTTCTGCCCGACAACAACGATATGGACCGACCAGAGAGAGACTAATGGATTCCCTGATAAAAAAAAAGCTGTTATCAAACGTGCATAACCTCATTGTATCATCATCAGCAGGGCTATTATAACGTCAGGAAGAAAGCCATGGGTTTGTGTGCGACGTCGGGACACACAAGCTGCCGTGAGATATGATAGCCAGAGAGCGAGGGGGAGCGAGCATCTGTTGATAATAATTCCCTGGCATGGCGTTCCTATTCGCCTGAATAGGACAGTCTTTAACCCATTAAGACCCGGGGAACGCATCTGTGTAATTTTTAAGATTTCTTTGGGCTATTCAAAAATAGCAATCTACAAGCTTGTAGATCTGCTATTTTTTTTAAAAATCGTGAAAATGTGCGCAAATCTTTGAATATATATACTTTAAAGCAAACATTTCTGACTCAAATCTTTGCTTCTGGAGATTCTACAAATGTCTTCTAAATCATAACAGTTTTTTGAAAAAACTTATGTTGCTATGATCAGTGGTTCTCAAACTTTTTCATGTCAAGGCCCCCAAAATGTTATGTATTTGGCCGTGGACTCCCATCTCAAAATATGTTGTTCCAGGCACCCCCAGAAGCAAAGATTGGAGTTAAAAATGTTCGCTTTAAATATATATATATTCAAAGATTTGCACAGATTTTCAAGATTTTTCTAAAATAGTAGATCTACAAGCTCATAGGGCGGCACTCGGTGCCGCGCTGTGAGCTTGTAGATCGGCTATTTCTGAATAGCCCAAAGAAATCTTAAAATGACACACAGGCGCGTTCCCGGTCTTAATGGGTTAATGGAGTATTTGGCTGCGGTATTACAAATGCCATTATCCATAATTATGTTCCATATGCTCCAGTGAAGTGATGATAGTAAAGGGAATCGCGGCGAGGCACGAACCGACGATTGCAGACCCCGAGTCCCTATTGGACGAGAGCCATATGACATCACATGCAAAACCCCCCCGGGATTGGCGGGCCGGGGTAGATAATTTCGACGTCTCTCAACGTGAACCATAACGCTTCAACAGAATCATGTGTGTTAATTTAAAAGGGGTGTAAGGGATTGTTATATTATTATCATTGATAAATAGCTCTATATTCTGATAGTAATCATTGCTAATGATCATTGCTAATAGAATGCTAGTTCAGTGACAGGTGTCTGTCTGCCCGTCTCTCCAGCTATAAAATAGATTTTCAGGTCGGGATACCAATTTGAGCCAATCAGGAGACAGAATTCGTGCAGGATACAGGACACTGGAATATAACTGGAATTGATGAAACAAAAACTAAAATGAGTAGACAAAGTTCAACCCGGTGCCAATTTGTTGTGATCCTGGGCACTACACTCCCCCCACCAGCCTAGGGAGCCCAGGGCCGATTTGGAGCGATTTGGAGCCCAGTCACTATTGGGTTTTTAACAATAAACTTGTGTTTGTTTACAAAAACATATCACTTACACACCCCTTTAAAGCTCCACTATGTAACTATTTGATAACTACTGTTTATAGCACATTATGTCCCATACACACAAACACAAAGTTGCATTTTTAAGCAACATATCCCACCCTTCCCTGACTGTGTTGACTCAGGTGCTTCAGGTGCTTTATAGTTAATACAAAGTTACATAGCTTTTAACCCATTAAGACCTGAAGCCGATTCTACAAATGTCTTCTAAATCCCAACAGTATTCTGAAAAAACGTATGTTTCTATATCAGTGGTGCTCAAACGTTTTCATGTCAAGGACCCCCAAAATGATATGTATTTGGCCACGGACCCCCATCTCAAAATGTTTTGTTCCAGGGACCCCCAGAAGCAAAGAATAGAGTTAAAAATGTTCGCTTTAAACAATATATATTCAAAGATTTGCACACATTTTCACGATTTTTCAAAAATAGCAGATCTACAAGCTCATAGCGCGGCACTTGGTGCCGCGCTATGAGCTTGTATATCTGCTATTTTTTAATAGCCAAAGTGTAAAATAATGCTTTTTAGAGTGCACAAATGGACCCTAGTCTCTTTCGGGGCTCCATTTTGTAACACTCTCAGAGTTAGAATTAACACTCAGTCAGGAGTTTACCGTGTTAGTGTCACATTATACCGAGAGCGTCCCCAAAACCTGCGGCGCACCCAACTCCATGGTTGTGCATTATTTAATCCACTTCTGCTGACTGGGAATGTGGAGGTGCAGTTTGTGTTCCGTCACAGAACATTTTCTGTTCATTAAAAATTGAGTGAAAGGATAACAGGTGAAGGAGGAAGGGACTGAGTGGTACGGAGAGCACATGGTTCTCAACCTCGGGTCCGGGGGCCACCAGGGGGTCAGAAATGGACCCCTGCAAGGTCTGTAACTCTGAGAGTGCACAAATGGAAGGGGTCCATTTGGTTCCATTTGTACACTCTCAAAGAGATAAAAATGTTCTTTATCAAATGGGGGCCCGTGGCCTAATTCATATCAAATTGGGGGTCCTTTACATATCTCATATCTCATATCATAAAAATGAGGCTAAACAACAAACAGGAACTCCCTGTCCAACTACAGGGAGAGAACCTCAAAGAGACTGACCACTTCACATATCTTGGGACCATACTTGGCAAAGATGGTGGATCAGACGATGATCCAAGGCACTGTCCCTCCGAAATAAGATCAAAATATTCAACACCAACGTCAAGTCAGCTCTCCTATATGGATCAGAGACATGGAGAGTGACAAATATTACCACCAACAAACTCCAGACCTTTGTTAACAGATGCCTAAGACACATCCTGAACATCAGGTGGCCCGATAAAATATCAAACGCCAGCCTGTTGGAGAGAAACAACCAAAACGCCATCAGCCATGCTGTGAAGAAGAGGAAGTGGGGGTGGATTGGACACGCCCTCCGAAAGCCAACTGACAACATCACTAGGCAGGCAGTGGACTGGAATCCACAGGGCAAAAGAAAAGTGGGAGGCCAAAACAGACCAGGAGAAGATCAGTCGAGAGTGAGGCAAAGACAACCGGACTATCGTGGGCCCAGCTGAAGAAAACTGCCCAAAACAGAGTCCGATGGCGGGGTGTGATTGCGGCCCTATGCTCCATCTAGGAGCTTAAGGCAACTCCGCACCAAACAGACTCGTCCAGACTATTGCAGACTACTCCAGACTGCAACAGACTGGTATTCGGTTGGCAAAAGTTGCCATTTAAGTCTGTCAGCCGACTGGCCATTCATGTGCTAATTTGACTTTTAGCGTGCCAGCGTTGCCAGGTCTGCTTATTATAAGCGACTTTGGGCTTGTTTCCCTGCAAAGCCACTTAGGGATGTTCCCAGCGTTTTTTCTTCACTGACGTGCAGTGGTGTAAAGTAACTAGTACATTTACTCAAGTACTGTACTTAAGTAAAATTTTGAGGTACTTTTACTTTACTGGAGTATTTCCAATTGTCTATACTTGTACTCCACAACAATTATTTGAAATGTTTAGTTACTAGTTACTTTGCAGATATAAATCATTATGAAACATACATTAACCACTTTAGCCCTATCTTATACCTATAAGCTATTTGAAAATAGCAGATCTACAAGCTCACAACGTGTTGCGATGCACGCGTTCTGAGCTTGTAGATCTGCTATTTTCAAACATTTTTGTACTTTTACTTTTGGTACTTTAAGTACATTTTTATACCAATACTTTAGTACTTTTACTCAAGTAAATGTTGAATTCCGGACTTTTACTTGTAACAGACTCAGAGTACATCTATTGCATTCAAGCCTGGAATTTCGTCATTTTAGGGGCAAGGCCACTTGGCCTTTGGTGTTGTAATTTTTTGGAGGGCACAAAGGCCCTGCCCGGCCTTCCTGCCAGGGCAGGAAGGCCATCCAAAAAAATTATAAAGATTTTTAAGTCCAAAAATGATTTTTAAGTCCACGGAAATAATGCATTTAACTTGAAGGTTAAGGATGATTGTATTTTAATATATTATAAGAATAGTATAACTATCTGTGAAATATTACCCATTTATTTCACAAAATAATGTGTTGGCAAATGACCAATATTTAGTTATATAGGTCTCAATATGTCACATTCAGCCCTGGACTTCACTGACTGAAGTAGGGGTCACATTAATCACATTAGATTCACAGAATGTATTTTACCCACAAGTTATTTTCATTCAAATGAAATGTGAATGAACTTGCACTAATAATGACTTTAGTTGATTTTTCACTCTTTAAAATATAGTATTTCTTAATTATTAATAATTACAGCTTGTAGATTGGCTATTTTCACGATTTTAAATTGTTTTTAAATAATAATAAAAAAGGAACATACAAGATTTCCACCCGACAGCCATAATATATGGCCAATATATGGTTCTGTATCAGTATATGAGTCCGTTTTTGAAGATTTCATTCTAATTGGCTACTATGCCTGAATATGAATTTCATGAGCCTGGGTAGGTCACCCTGGCTTGGCGGAGATATGCCCTGTAGCACACTCCGCACAGCAGCAGCTGGTGAAAGCAATTCACTTAATTGCTCGTTCTCTCTCCCTCTTTCCGTCTCCTCAATCTCTCGCTCGCTCTTTCTCTCTCAATCTTTCACTCTCCCTTTTTTCTCTCCCTCTGTCTCTCCCTCTCTCTTTCTTTCCTTCTCTCTCTGCCGCTTTTTACCTCCCTCTTTCTCCCTCCCTCCGTTTCTCTCTCCGTCTCTCTCCCTTTCTTTCTCCCTCCCGCTTTCTCCGTTCCTCTCTCCCTCGCTCCTGGTATCTCCCTCTCTCTCACCCACTTTCTCTCTGTCTTCCTCCCCTCTCTCTTTCTCTTTCTCTCCCCTCTCTCCCTTCCTCTCTCTCTTTCCCTCTCTCTCTCTCTTTCTCCCCCCTCTTTCTCTCCCCCTCTACCACTCTTCCTCTGTCACTATCTCCCTGCTTTACGAGCCTATTCATGCAATGCTTGAACTCCCACTCAGAAGGACATGTTTACATACTTGCGCATTACATATTTATACATAAACACCGATGCATGTGACTCCGTCACTGGACAAATTTACACACCTGCTCCCAATCACCACAGCGCAAAAGTAGGGCAAATCAATCAATCTCTCTCTCTCTGGGAGCAACAACAAGAAACAGTGAATGTAGGTTTTCATAGACATGGTCGCTTGTTTCTCTCACATAATCTGGCAACACCGACAGCCCTCTGTTGTCACTGCCACTGCGCTACCAGTCGGCTAAAAAGCTGAACATGTTCGGTCGGCTCTGGGTCGGCCGAAAAGGTCCCGACGGACCCCCCGACGGACCCCTAACCGACTGGCCGACGCTTCCCGAAGCCAATTCGGCCCAAAATCGGGCCGACTCAGATTGGTCTGGAGAGGGCTTTACAGGAATAAGTCAAGTCAAGTCAAGTTACATATCTCAGGGGAAATATTTACACCTTTATGCACCCCCTACCTCTACATAGACCGGCAAATGCACTCTTCCTAACATTACCTGTCAGCAGGTGTCAGAGGCTAAGATGAAAGGGAAATACGGAAACGTTTCTTAAGAGAACAAATAACGTTACACCCATTCAGCAACTGAAAAACGTCCTAAATATCATCTGCTTTCACATACAGTATGCTAGATCTTTATTTGCTCTATAATTTAACCTGTTTTATCTTCCCTTTGCTCGCCTCTCACTCTACCTCTACCCTCTCTTTTCTCACAGAATACTACAAAACGATGGAGCTCGCATGAAAACTTTTTCTTTACCCACTTCTTTACACCTGTAAACCCGTAATGTGACAAATAAAACGTATGCTGATTCAAAGTGGACAAGTGAGGCTTTATAACGATTTCTCCCATATGGTTTTCAGATGGAGTGGTGCTGCTGCTTGCCCCACACCAGTACACCTGATCTGCAGGGAAAAGTTAGCAATAGCACCAAGCAAATTAGCAAAGCCACTTTGACACAAGTCATACGGGATACAAAAGTCCAAAATGAAAGAGAGAGTGAACGACGCGTAATTTCAATTCTTGTGCGTTCATTTGAATGTTGTGGTCACCATCATCATCTTATAATAATAGTATAAATATTTATAATGATACCAATAGTTATAGTAGGGTCTATACTGTTACGTTAGATTTAAAAGTAATAAAATATGCCATAAATATAAGGCGCTAAAGTGAAAAGTAAGTAATTTGGCGTGCTGTGGATGAAAATAATTATATACGGTGACGCTACCCCTGTAGCGTCACCGTACTGAGCCCAAAACGTTTTAGAACCACCGCACTAGAGTCTCAAGACAAACTGTATCTTCCACAATCTTTGAATGCTACACAGTATGTCATTCAGCGCGGTAAAAGTTATTAACCCATTAAGACCTGAGGCCGATTCTACAAATGTCTTCTAAATCGAACAGTTTTTTGAAAAAAATCTATGTAGCTACATCAGTGGTTCTCAAACCTTTTCATGTCAAGGACCCCCAAAATGATATGTATTTGGCCGCGGACCCCTATCTCAAAATATTTTGGTCCAGAAGCAAAGACATGAGTTACAAATGTTCGTTTAAAAAATATGTATGTTCAAAGATTTTAATTTTTTTTCAAGATTCTTCAAAAATAGCAGATCTACAAGCTCGTAGCGCGGCACTCGTAGCGTGGCACGCGCGGCACTCGCGCTATGAGCTTGTATATCTGCTATTTTTGAAAAATCCAGGTTAAGGACAGAAAGCTGTCATGACACGGCGCCCACGAAAATGTATTTTAAAATATCTTAGTAAAGTAAAGTATACTTTTTAATTGCCATCTAGTTAGGTTTCAACTAATTTGCTTTCCAGTGAGAGTTATTATTTATGCGATTGCACAGAGGGGGTGTAGGGGGACATCCGCCGAGTTTTTTCCGACTCATTTTCAGAGCTTCCGAAGTACAGACTGCTAGACGCCGCGGAAGCATTTCGAAAAACCGTGGGAGCAAACAACACATCTGTCTGCAGAGACTAATGGTACAGAGACACCCACAGCAGCGGAAACGGAAAGAATACGAACGCAATTAATCCATTAAGACCTGGAACGCATCTGTGTCACTTTTTGATTTGAGCTAAAAAGCATAATTTTTACACTTTGGCTATTCAAAAATAGCAGATATACAAGTTCATAGCGGGCTATGAACTTGCAGATCTGCTATTTTTGAGAAATCGTGAAAATGTGTGCAAATTTTGAATATTTATTCTATTATTCTATACATTTTAATCTCAAATCTTTGCTTCTGGGGATCCCTGGAACAAAATATTTTGAGATGGGTGTCTGTGGGCAAATACATTTTGGGTTCCTTTACATGAAAAGGTTTGAGAACCACTGACAGTAACATGTTTTTAGAAGACATTCTAAAAACAGACATTTTATAGAATCGGCTTCAGGTCTTAAAGGGTTAATGAAGTCACAAAAACGAAGCTGCACCCGTTCTGCCGTCGCTCGTATACAGCGACGGCACAAAGACGCAGATAAATTAAGAGCGAACGCCAAAGCCAAATGAGCCCTGAAGCCAGCTTGAGCGTATTGTTTCAGTTCTGTGTGTATCAGTTGATAGATAGGAAGCAAAACATCCATTAATATGCTCAGCCGAAGTTCACCTTGAGTCAATAGAAATGAAACATCAGAGCGATTTCATGGCAAAGGCTTTGGTGGATAATATCACTTTAACAAGGGAAGTTGAGCAGAAAATTGGATTCACTGTGGATTTGCCTGCCATTATGCATAATGCACTGCAGTGGCTCCGTCGTTTCGTTTCCTGTTGAAAAGAAAATAGACAGAGAGAGGGACTTTTGACCAGTGACGTGATCCAGGCTGATGTCTTATCATACCTATAATTGAGTCTCTCTGAATTTCTGCCTTATTTGACCTGTATGTAATACAAGGGCGGGGGGGAGCACTTGAGGGCTTGATGGTCGCAGCTGCGACGCGTTGAGCATAAATTATAATGAAGCCCCATTCTAATTGAGACACACAGTGGTGGAAAAAGTACTCAAATTTTTTACTTAAGTAAAAGTATCAATACTGCATTATAGAAATACTCCGTTACAAGTAAAAGTCCGGAATTCAAAATGTACTTCAGTAAAAGTACAAAAGTATTGGCATCTAAATGTACTTAAAGTACCAAAAGTAAAAGTAATCATTATGCAGAATGTCCCATTTCAAGTTTTCAAATGTATAAACATCTTTTGAAAATAGCAGATCTACAAGCTCACAATGCGTCGCGATGCGACGCATTGTGAGCTTGTATATCGGCTATTTATAAATAGCCAGAAAATGGCTAGGGCTGAAGTGGTTAATGCATGTTTTTTTGATAATAATCATAATCTAAAAAGTAACTAGTAACTAAAGATTTCATATGATTGTAGTGGAGTAAAAGTACACAATTTGCCTCTGAGATGTAGTGGAGTACAAGTAAAAGTATTGGAAATTGGAAATACTCAAGTAAAGTACAAATACCTAAAAATGTGACTTAAGTACAGTACTTGAGTAAATGTACTTAGTTACTGAGTCTCCACCACTGGAGACACACATGCAGTTATTTGGGGGCGTGGCCAGATCTACCATTGTCTTGAAGGTGCAAACGACATTAGGTGTCAGTATTGTGTTTGTGAGATGGATCGTATACCATTGGTTCTCAAA
>NC_137619.1:46030595-46053095 GCF_963280865.1 Gymnoscopelus braueri | reverse complement strand
TAAAGCGAACAATTTGAGGGGGTCCCTGGCACAAAACCTTTTCAGATGGGGGTCTGTGGCCAAATGCATATTCATTTAGGGGTCCTTGGCATGAAAAAGGTTGAAAACCACTGGTCTAAGTGGTCTTATGCCATGGCCTCTATTGGAAAAACCAGATGCAATAATGCAACTTTACATCACACAAAATATCATAATTGTCTTTGCCACAGGAGTTCTAAAAATAATCTCAAAATCCCTGATTGTCACCTGGAATATGTGGGTAACCTACATACACATATATATATAGGCTAATAGCCCACATCTTTCTTTTTTAATTAAGACTTCCTCACCTAAACCCAGAAATGGCCATGTGTAAAACTATAAAGGTGAAAGACATAGGATGTCTGTAAAAGTGTATATTAAACAACAGAAGAAAAACAATATGGTGTAGTACATTATGCTAAATTAGTATGCTTGTTATTATTATTAATACCAGTGGTGGAAAGTAACTGTACTTAAGTACAATTTTGAGGTATTTGTACTTTACTTGAGTATTTCCAATTTCCAATACTTTTGCTTCTACTCTACTTCTACACTACAGTCTCGGATCCAAAATATTGTAGTTTTACTCCACTACGTTTATTTGAAAGCTTTAGTTACTAGTTACTTTGTAGATTTTGATTATTATTACAAAACATACATTATACCCACTTCAGCCCAATACATTTTGGCCATTTGAAAATAGGCAGACCTACAAGCTCACAATGCATCTCGATGCAACGCATTGCGAGCTTGTAGATCTGCTATTTTCAACAGATTACATTTTATACATTTGAAAACTTGTGAAATGGGACACTGCATAATGAGTACTTTAGACATTTTTGGACTTTTACTCAAGTACATTTTGAATTCCGGACTTTTACCAAACAGAGTATTTCTACATTGCAGTAAAATAAAAAGTGAGTACTTTTTCTACCACTGATTATTCCACCAACAACATGCCTCGAGGGGGCAAATCCCCCCTCCGCCTGTCTGTCTGCCTGCCTGTCTGTCTGCCTGCCTGTCTGTCTGCCGTTCTGTCTGTCTGCCTGTTTGCCTGCCTGTCTATCTGTCTGCCTGTTTGCCTGCCTGTCTGTCTGCCTTTCTGTCTGTCTGTCTGTCTGCCTGTTTGCCTGCCTGTCTGTCTGCCTTTCTGTCTGTCTGCCTGTTTGCCTGCCTGTCTGTCTGTCTACCTGCCTGCCTGCCTGCCTGTCTGTCTGTCTGTCTGTCTGTCTGTCTGTCTGTCTGTCTGTCTGTCTGTCTGTCTGTCTGTCTGTCTGTCTGTCTGCCTGCCTGCCTGCCTGTCTGTCTGCCTGCCGGGCTGGCTGGCAGCTGTCTCCCCAAGTCCCCATCATCATCAACACGCACACACAGCTTTAATACCGCATTAAACACCGCAGATCTCTCAATCAACCACATTAAACATCGCAGATCTCTCATTAAACACCGCGAGATCTCTCATCAAACAACCGCTAGATCTCTCAATCAACCAAAAAGACTCACGTCTCTGAAGCGGTTCCAGTGCTTGATCTTACGGCTGTACTGTGAGATGGTGGAGAGCCACTGCTCGTCTTCCATGAAATTCCCCGGCTTGTCCGCGTCTTTAGCCGCGGCGCCGGCGCTCTTCTTCACCGTTGCGTCTGTCTCCAAGGTAGACCCCACCACCATCACCACCACCATCATCATCATCACCAGAAGCTTGGACCCGACGTCCATCGTTCCCACCATCGTGTATAGCGGACGATACGAGACACTCGCTCTGTCCCCTGGTTTAACTGGTACTGTAGGTTAGGCTACTCTAGTGGAGCTGGAGGATGAGGGTTGGATGGATGCTGATGGCTGCTCTCTCAGACCCAGAAGGAGATGTGTGTGACCTGATTAGCCTATAGGATGCTTCTCTCTGCTGCTGCTGCTGCTGCTGCTGCTGCTACTGCCTGAGAGAGAGGGGGAGAGAGAGAGAGAGAGAGAGAGAGAGAGAGAGAGAGAGAGAGAGAGAGAGAGAGAGAGAGAGAGAGAGAGAGAGGAGAGAGAGAGAGAGAGGGAGAGAGGGAGGGGGGAGAGGGAGGGAGAGGGAGGGGGAGAGGGAGGGAGAGAGAGGGGGGAGGGAGAAAGAAGAGAGAGAGGGGGGGAGGGAGAGGGAGAAAGAGAGAGAGGGGGAGGGAGAGAGGGAGGGAGAGGTAGGGAGAGGGAGGGAGAGTGAGAGAGAGGGAGGGAGGGGAGAGTGAGGGGGGGGAGAGAGAGAGAGAGAGAGGGAGGGAGAGGTAGGGAGGGGGGAGAGGGAGGGAGAGTGAGTGAGAGAGGGGGGGAGGGAGAGAGGGAGGGAGGGAGAGTGAGGGGGATGAGAAAGAGAGAGAGAGAGAGAGAGAGAGAGAGAGAGAGAGAGAGAGAGAGAGAGAGAGAGAGAGAGAGAGAGTGAGAGAGAGACATTTTAGGGGGGTGGACGTTTTAGAGGGGGAGAGGGTGGATGGATTTGAAGGAATACCTGCCCTTGGGGCCTCCATAACAGTAGTAAGCAATCCATATATATATTTTTAAATCAATTAATCGATTGGTCTTATTAGTCCTATATAACAAGGCTTGTTAGTTGATTAGTCGTTTTTTAAACGTTTCCACGCTGACTATTATTTCTTGAGAAATGATGAGCACATCTCATATACAACCCAGTATTCAATGTGAAATAAACATTAGTTGATTAATCAATGTTCAGTTCTCAACCTCACCAACCTGAAAAGACTGAGGTCTCTGCATGATTGTACATACAGTATAGCACATACAAATTTATAGATGTGTCGATTAGTCATCAAATTCCTATGATGACTGTTACTGAAGTTGACTATGGATTTCTGTAGTCGAGGAGGACAGTCCTAATTAATACACAAACATAATTCAGGAACACATACCGCACAGAGTCAGACACACACTCCTCTAAAGGTAAACATACACAGGCACAAATGCAAATGCTGAAAATGAAGAGAGAACTAGGCCAGCACTCAATAATGCAAATATAAATATCTAACTAATGCAAATGCTATCACAACCTTGGACGAGCAAAGATGATTCAAATCTTGTGCCTGGTTGATTAGTTAACAGTATATGGCAACCTTCCCAGTATGTCTAACATAGACAACACAGAGAAACACAGGGGATTGTTTGTGATTAAGCCCAGTGGTGTTCAAACTGGGGTCTGGGGACTCCCTGGGGCCCATATGCGGAGGAGCCAGGATCCAGGATCTCAGTTTAAAATCAATTCACTTTATTAAATTATTAATACAGTGACCAGCAGTATGTGACTAATTTTGAATAGAGCTGAGTCGTCTGGCACTTTTGCATTTTAGTTTTTTCATGTCAATATGAAAGCAGAAAATCATAGCAAAAGAACTGAAGTCAAGTTAAAAACCTTAACCAGAAAAATCAATACCACCTTCATGAATCTATATTTAAAAAAACCCAAACAGATTTAATCTATTTAGCGTAGAATAGGCCTATTTATATCCACCTCAAAGGAAGATGGATGAATACGTTTGCTTGCCATGCACTTGCTTTTCTCCAACGTTGACCCAAACAGATCAGAGTCATGAAGGGACAACAGTGATAAGGATTCACTAGAGATCATGCTTGTACTTTCAATAGATCTTTGTTTTGCAGTGTTCAGATGTCCTACAGATACTGGCAGTGTTTTGTGATTGCGCAGCATCACTGGGCCACCCTATCAACACTGGTGGAAGAAGTACTCAGATTTGGTTGTACTTAGTATGAGGTGAGTAGCCTACTGGCATCAAAATAATACTTGATGTACCAAAAGTAAAAGTACTTATTGTTTTCAAAATGTGTCAAAAATCTTTAAAAAATAGCTGATCTACAAACTCACAACGCGTTGCCTTGTGACGCCTTGTGAGCATGTACTGTAGATTGGTTATTTTTTAAAAGCCAAAGTTAAAATCGGGCTTAATGTATATTTTTCATTTTGTATATTCTATAGCTAATCTAAAGCTGCAAAGTAACTACAAACTAAATGTAGTTAACATAAAATATTGAAAAATGGAAATACTCGAGTATAGTAAAAGTACCTCAAAGTTTTACTTAAGTACAGTACTTGAGTAAATGTACTTCGTTACTTTTCACCACTGATACTGGGCCACCCTATCACTTGCCCGCCTAGCCTGCTATATCTCCTATAACAGACTCATCCAGCCCCCAGAGGGATGCAGTGAATGACGGCTTGTAATTGAAATGCTGGATTAACTGATGCCATCTTTATTACATCCTGAAAAGACTGTTTTTACGGCCTTTTTTTCCTTCTAAAGACAGACACGAGTCTGGGTGTAACCTAATCTCTTAGCCGAATGCAATCAAGTTCACCACAAAAGATAAACAGCGAGCTGTTCAGATTGAAAATGACAAATACAAAAGCAGGCACACACACACACACACACACACACACACACACACACACACACACACACACACACACACACACACACACACACACACACACACACACACACACACACACACACACACACACACACACACACACACACACACACACACACACACACACACACACACACAAATAAAATACACGTACCACAACTGAGTTCAGAATCTGATAAGATCAGTGTCTGACAACTTGTACATGTTTTTATTGAAAATAATGCATTATCTCTGATATCAAGCCATGTGGTGTGTGTAGATTATATCCACTGATAACACAACGAACACAATACTTCATTCAGTCAAAACATTGCGTATGTGGTAACCGCAAGGAACAAGAAAGACTATAGATCTGTAAATGCACTACAAACAAATTCACATGCAAATTCCCATGGGATGTAGCCATACCGTGCAGAGCTGTGACAGATGCCTGTTCAGTAACTGTTGTGGGACTTACTTATACTGTATAATAATCACTCTCATATCTTCATTGTTGTTTATTTATCGCATATTCATGCATCCATTCTAGATCATCACGGTTGAAGGCCAGCAGTCACTGTAATCATTTCACACATTTGGTGAAAATAGCAGACCTATAAACTCATAAAGTGTCTCATTATTTGCGTGTTGTGCTAGCTCGTTTTGTGAGCTTGTAGATCGGCTATTTTTGACATAGAGATTTGGTATAGAATAGATAGAGGGGAAAAAATAAGTAGACCAAGTACATAGGGTTTATAAGTGGCAAATGGGCAATTATAAATAACCACCAAAATGTCTCCTCTATGCTTACAGCATGCATCCAGTTCTCACTATACTGTAGACAGAGACTGAGATTGTTTGATGTAGCTAGTTAGACAGAGAGCCCAACAGCTGCAGTCAGACTGCTTGGATTTCTTATTTCCTTTTTTCCAGAACCACTATAATCAAACACAGCGAGAGCATGATGCTGAAGAAAGTTGGCAGAGCGATTTAACATACTGCACCGAAAAAAGCAGTTGTGAAGAAGACACGGCCTGCTCTCTCTCATCAGGCCACTGGCACAGGCCCGTGGGCAGATCTGATGTGACAACAACCAACCACCGACTAGAAACGTTCTGAGAAAAAGGGAAAGATTCTTGGCAGCCGGGGCCCAAAAAATCTGCTCGTCTCAAAAACAGTCAAGAGGAAAAAATGTCTGAGTAATCCTAGAATCACAGGAGCCACAGGGGGTTTCAGGTAATCTCCTTATAGAAGCCGAGAATAAACCCTGACGGGGTCCCTCGGTGTCGGCGACGAATCACGTGACTCTCTTTTCCCAAGGTCCCGTTCTTTTGTCGAGCAAAGGAGGCTTGAGAAAGCGATTGTGATGGTGGAATGTATAGTGTAAAGGCTGCGGGGCGCTGAAACATGTCACGATCAGACGATGCTTATTAGGCTCCATGCACAGCAGCCATATTGGAAAGAAATTGGGCCTCTTCTTACTTCCTTAACAGGTGTTACCAATGATACTAATTAAGGCACTGTTCCATTTGTAGCACAGGTTTTCAAACTCTTTAATTTTAAGGACCCCCATAACTCTGAGAGTTACAAGGGGCCATTTAAGGAACCCCCTCAAGGAACCATGAGGGTCCCTGGACCACACTTTGAGACCCACTGGTGTAGCAGAGTGTTTTGCAGCGAGCCAACATGCACAATATCAGCACCCCAATCCATCTGTACATAATATCTCGAAAAGTACTTCATGGAATTTGCCGTGCACCTTCTTGCTCCCCGGAAGATGAACCCTACTGATTTTTGGGGGCCCCGCCGTTGCCTTTCCTCTAGTGGTGCGTGGGTCTTCAACAGGGGGTCCGGGACCACCTAGGCTAGGCTGTCCTCAGAGTTACTACAGGGGGGGCCGCCAAATCTTTGTGTGATAGGATTTTTTTTGTTTACATTAACCACTAGCATCCCTATAAAATAGCAGATCAACAAGCTGGCAGATCTACAAGCAGATCATAGCGCGTAACTTTGTGTTGCGCTATGAGCTTGTAGATTTGCTTTTTTTTTTTTATCATGAACATTTGTGCAAATCTTTGAATATATATATTCTTAAGCAAACATTTTTAACTCAAATCTTTGCTTCGGGGGGGTCCTTGACATGATAAAGTTTTAGAACCACTGATATAAGTGACTGGCAAAGTGAGCAGTGCAGTATAATACTGAACACTGTGGGTGTATATGTGCCAGCATCTTGTATGCTACCTGCACACAAGATGTTTCTAAATTGAATGGGCGGATTACCATGAAATTGTTTTATTTTGTTTATTTTCTTGCTAGTGGCAAGGAATGTCTGTCACTCACTCCTCCCATCCAAAACTTTAAATGTTTTTTTTTTTTTTAGCCAATACCCTTAGGTGAGCCCCCCACTCCCACACCCTACTAGCAAGGCTTTTCAGAAGGGTTTGTGCAGCCACATACATGAAATTGGGGGTCCTTGACACTAAAATGTTTGAGAACCACTGCTTTAAACACTTAACCCCTATATATGTGGCCCTATATGCGGTAAATAGCTGATATACCAGCTCACGATGCGAAGCGTTGCGAACTTGTAGATCTACTATTTTCGCCTATTATGACATTTCCAGAAAGGGCTCGCTAGGATTCATTTAATGAAGCCGACATGATAAGCAAAACAATTCTACAGTGTGCTGGGTTTGGCGTTGTGTTTAAAATAGCTCAAATTAAATAAGTCATTGTTGTATTTTCATTAAACTCCCCCCCCCCACCCATTTATTGATTGTGAATACAATAAGTTCCAAGGAACACAAGTTACTGTACATCTTGCTTTGGCAAATGCACAAAATATGCAGTGCCTGTGTGATACTCACAATGATTTATGATTACATCTGCAGTCACACTGCAGTGTCTGCATTAATTCTGATGAAAAAAAAAAAGAGGAAATCTACAGTGTTGCTAAATAATGCATTGTGGTGCATAGAGTGAGATATGGCGTCCATCGGACAGCTCAGGGACACGGCAAGGTATACGGACGCAGAAATATTGACCCAAGCAGGTCTCTCTCCTGCCCCTGTTGCAATACAGCAGCTTCTATGGGGTTTTTCTTTAAAAAAAGAATTGGTACAGTGGCGTGTTCAAAACCTCTTCATATCAAGGACCCCCAAAATGATATGTATTTGGCCGCGGACCCCCATCTACCCCCATCTCAAAACATTTTGTTCCAGGGACCCCGAGAAGCAAAGCTTTGAGTTAATTATTATTATTTTTTAATATATATTCAAAGATTTGCACAAATCTTCACAATTCTTCCAAAAATAGCAGATCTACAAGCTCATAGCGGCACTCTGCTATTTTTGAATAGCCAAAGAAATCCAAAATGACACAGATGCGTTCCAGGTCTTAATGGGTTAAGGCCAAGGACCCCTTAGCTGACAGAGATGAAGCAGGGACCCCCAGTACATATTGTATAAAATTGTGTCGCTCATTTTCATAGATAGCCTCATAGAATTGCTTCATCCATCAGTGTACTCTCCAAATATTGGTATATGGAATCTTTATTTATAAGGCTGCAGAGAGGATTTGTTTAGTCAACCCCACTCAAGTATCAAAAATAAACTAAACAAAAAATAAATCCTGTTTAGTATAATAAACGCACCCAGATAATGAGGCATTCCACATACTGTAAAACTAATGATCCTGTAAACCTGACACTGTAAAAGAAATTGTCGAATGACAATGATGTGTACACCAAGGATTTTGCTGTAGTCTGGTTGCACTGGATGCTTGCTCTGGCATTAGCTCTGAGATAATACCAGAGAGAGAAGTGGAAAGCATTAACTCTTTAAGACCGGGGAAGCATCGTTTGTGTCATTTTAAATATTTCTTTGGCTATTTATAAATAGCAGATATACAAGCTCATAGCGCGGCACCGAGTGCCGCGCTATGAGCGTTCCAGGGACCCCCAGAAGCAAATATTTGAGTTAAAAATGTATATTCGCACGATCTGCACAAATTTTAAAGATTTTTCTAAAATAGCAGATCTACAAGCTCATAGCGCGGCACTCAGGGCCGTATACTGTATCTGCAATTTTTGAATAGCCAAAGAAATCAAAAAATTACACAGATGCGTTCCCGGCCTTAATGGGTTAATAAGCTACCGACTAGCTCAGTGGGTCCCAACCTCTTCTGGATCAGGGCCCACTTGAAAATCTCGAGAGCGTTAGCAGCCCACCCATCTGAATATATTGTGTTCCTTATTAATGCTTAGTTCCCACTTCTGTCTCATCTAGTGGATTTGCAGCACAAGAGGACTTGTAGCGGCATTTTGGCTGAATAACTGTTTACATTGATTTAATGTATGAAATCATGTATGATCTTGCAACCACCACCTGTAAACAAAACCTTTCCGTGCCAACGAAAGTCGATGCAGCACACTGCGAGCTTGTAGATCGACTATTTCTGCTATTTATCATACAAGTATAGGGCTTAAAGGACGACTTCACCCATTTTCAACCTATCTTCAAATAATAGGTCCTCACTAATGCTCATGATAAAATGGTTAAAAAAAATCTACTCGGTCTGTGTCTCATAGGAGGACTGTGGACAGTCCAGAAACCCGCCTACCAGTGACATCATCGTTAGGCAGGATTTATTTTTCCAACAAGATTTCAAATTATTTATTTAGATTTTTATTACGCGAGAACAATGGCTTCTATTATTGCATTGCAACTTTCCAGGAATACAAAGCCTGCAGTTTCTATTAGCTTGGATTCCTCATCCATGATGTCACTGGTAGACGGGTTTCTGAACTGTCCACAGCCCTCCTCTGAGACACGGACTGAGTAGGAAAAAAATTGTACCATTTTATCATGAGCATTAGTGAGGACCTATTATATGAAGATAGGTTGAAAATGGGTGAAGTCGTTCTTTAAGTTAATTTATTTAAATGTATTTAAATGTATTGAAAATATTCTGGCACAGTATGCCATCCTCTACGCCAGACTCAACACAATATAAATATTGTTTTAAAATTGCGATGTTCATATTCACAATACACAATGTACCACCCTGCAACCCACCCACTCACACACACCCCACCCCACAAATACAGCCGTAACCCACATCCTTTATAATACATACAATATATATACACGCATAATTCCACATCATTTTACATACATTTTTAAAAAGTGGTTAAGTGGTTACAATGTCTGAAAAACAGACATTGTGTGTTTGGGCTCCAAAGAAAAAAAGATTTGGATTTTTTTCTCCCCGTCATAAACGGGGAGAAAAAACTTTTTCCACATGACATTTGAACAAAACTAGACAAGGGACAGTGGTGGAAGAAGTGCTCAGATATTACTCAGATAGTACTCAGACTTAAGTACAAGTAGAAATACCACAATATAAAAATACTCTGTTACAAGTTAAAGGCCCGTGTTCAAAATGTTACTTGAGTAAAAGTACAAAAGCATTGGCATCAAAATATACTTAAATAACCAAAAGTAAAAGTACTAAAATGTTTGAAAATAGCAGATCCACAAGCTGCGACACGTTGTGAGCTTGTAGATCGGCCTATGTATAAAATAGGGCTGAAGTGATCAATGTATGTTTTATAATATAATAATGTATACCTGCAAAGCAACTAGTAACTCAAGCTTTCAAATAATTGTAGTGGAGTAAAAGTACAATATTTGCCTCTGAGATGTAGTGGAGTAGAAGTAAAAGTATTGAAAATTGGAAATACTCCAGTAAAGTAAAAAATACCTCAAAATTGTACAGTACTTGAGTAAATATACTTAGTTACTTTACACCACTGACAAGGGATGGGGGAGCCTGGGGGAATGGCCTCAAGGGAGGTAGAGATCTGACTTGTTTTGAAACACAGCACTTGTTATCATCATAAATCTCCTTTGGTTCTTCTCGGTAGGAGCTGCTTATGCACAATGTGATGACTGATAGCCGGAATCTGCTAAAAGATGCACATAATAACCTCCATACAAAGAACTCAGGACATCAACAAAACATGTCACGAAATAAACCTTTTGCAGCAACATCCCCTCCCTCCCTCACTGTGTGTTGTTATTGTAGAATATAGATGGGTTTACACCCTGCATTGGTCTCCATTTCTCTAGCTCCCCTGGGGGTAGGTGTTATTAAAGACCCCAAATGAGCCAATGTATGGTTAGTAAAGTTACTTTACTATAAGGATCATATGACAGAGTAGTCATACATAGTGTACATTACAAGCCACACATAGCCTATACACACACACATCAGAAAAAAGGCACTCCGCTATTCACTTTTGAATGTATGTGTAAGTGATATTTTTGAGCAGCTACTCAGGATTTTTAAAGATTTTTTTTGCAGCGCAATCAAAATGTCCAAAACTGTTACTTTTCAGGATTAAAATAGCAAAAGTAGCAGATCTACAAGCTCAAAACGCGTCGCTTCGTGCCGCCTTTCGAGCTTGTGGATCTGCTACTTTTGATGCTTTTGTGGGACGCTGTAGTATGATCAAGAAGGGTGCTAATTTTTAAAAATAAATCACCAAAAGTTAGAATATGGAGATCAGAGGTTTCTGCCCGACAGCAACGATATGCATTTTTTGGATCTTGGAACGGTCAGGGCGTTGTCGTTGACCAAGTCATCTGGAAAGTACAATGTTGCATACTTTTCCGTGCCAAGGACCCCCAAATTGATATACATTTGACCGCGGACCCCCGTCTGAAAATGTTTTGTGCCAGGGACCCCCAGAAGAGAAGATTTGCGTCAAATATTTTCGAAAACATGTACAAGTACTCAGCGTGGCACGAAGTGACGCGCTGTGAGCTTGTAGATCTGCTATTTTTGAATAGCCAACATATAAATAGATAAAGTGGTTAAGATGATTGTGATGCTATGTTAACTGCTTTTGCTGGGGACCCCCTGGAACAATCCCCCCCAAGGACCCCTGGGGGTCCCCGGTCCCCACTTTGAGAACCAATGCTCAACAGACCTAGTGCCTGGGGCAGGAGAGGAGACATAATCCTGTTGTTGGATCAGGATGAGAAACATCAGCTGCTGCTGCTTCCCTGCTACAGCTATGCTGCTGTAGGTACTCATAGCTGTAGGAACAGTGGTGGATAGTAACTAAGTACATTTACTCAAGGACTGCACTTAAGTACAATTTTGAGGTATTTTTTACTTTACCGGAGTATTTCCAATTATTATTATTTTTACTTCTACTCCACTACATCTCAGAGGCAAATCCACTACATTTATTTGAAAACTTTAGTTACTAGTTACTTTGTAGATTTTGATTATTATTAGGCTGCAAAACATACATGAACCACTTCAGCCCTACATATATACTTTGGCTATTTGAAAATAGCCGATCTACAAGCTCACAACACGTCGCTTTGCGACGCGTTGTGAGCTTGTAGATCAGCTATTTTCAAAGGATTTTTATACATTTGAAAACTTGTGAAATGGGACCTTCTGCATAATGATGAGTACTTTTAATTTTGGTACTTTAAGTATATTCCAATACTTTTGGACTTTTACTCAAGTACACGTTGAATACCAAACTTGCACTTGTAACGGACTATTTCTAAAACAGGGTATTGATACTTTTACTTTAAGTAAGTACAAAAAAAAAAGTACTTCTTCCATCAGCGTGTAGGAATGACTGGTGGGTGATAAGGCAAGGGCGCCTGCCTTATCACCCAGGGAAAGGGAGTGGAGGTCTACTCTGTGTAAGTCGGTGGTGATGCTGACACTTGGCTTGTGGTGCTGCAGAAGACTTTCCAGGTAGCTGAGCGCCGGTGTCTTGTTCCATACGCGGTTTCCAATGTCATACACTCGCTCACTGTATGATTTTTTGCTGTACCAAAAGCGTGAGTCAAATGAGCCGTCAGGTCATTGGCTGCCGAGGTGTCCAGGTTTGCAGGTATTTCAGTATTAGCAATCTGGGAACCCATCGTCAAATAAAAAGGAAAAACAGCACCCCCAGCGTTTTTCACTTTTGCAAGCGTAGCTCTGAATCTGTTCTTGAGAGATTACAGTATTAGTAATACACTGGAATCTGTGTTATTAATTAGCCCATCTGAAATGCTGTGTTTTAACATCCTGATCCCCATTGCTTATCTCAGAGAGCTCTACTAAGCACGTGTCACTCTAGTGTCCCTATTCTAGGGTGAAACATTCTACAGATATAGCAGATCTACAAGCTGAACGCGTCGCAACAGCGATCGACCCGTGGTGAGCTTGTAGATTGGATATTTTTGGGTGAAGAGATTTGGTGTAGGGGGAAAATATTAGCGAACCTAGTACAGAGCCCTGGTCAACTAACTACATACTGTATGGTTTAAGTGGTTAAGTTTCTCTCATCATCATCTCAAATTCAACATGGCACATGCAAAACACTTTACATTTAAATTGTTCCCCTACTACAGTGGTTCTCAAACTGGGGTCTGGGGACCCCCAGGGGTCCTTGAAGAATGCAGAAAAATGTTTTAATGGTGAATCACAATCAGTCTAACCACTTTAAACCCGTTTTACACTTCGGCTATAAATCGTGAAAACATTTGAACAATTTGTAATCATTTAAAAACAAAATTAACACAAATTTTCTCAAAATATATTTTCAGATGGGGCCAAATAGTTCCATATCAATTTGAGGGTCCTTGATATGAAAATGTTTGAACCACTGTGCTACATACCTTTTAACGTAAAGGATTTGTTGTCAACTCGGCAGTTGCAGTTTATTTTTTATTTTTTACCTTACCTTACATTCTGCAGTGGCTGTGGCCCATAGCGATGGGAGGCCGGTGGAAACTAGATCCAGCTGTGAGTCTGTACGTCAGCACTTCCAACACAATACCTATAGAGAAGTGTCTCCTCGCTCTCTCCTCATCAGCCTCGGGGGGGGGGGGGGGGGGGGGGCATTCGCTCTAGCCTCTCTTCTCTCTCCGCTGTAAACCATGCAGTGATTCTGGGAACAGTGGCATATATACGGGTTGCATTATGTTATCACACACATGCACATTCTTTGCATCTTAGAGACCCCCCTAAAGCTCTATCTCTTTAGTATTGTCCTTGTCTCTTAACAGACAGTAACCAATCCCCTGAAATGTCATTCCTCAGTTTCATGTTCGTGTGAAAATGGAATACGGCAATGTCCCACATGGGTCCATCCTTACACATCATGTTAGCAATGAGGGGGTCGTCCTGCCAGGTTTATGAAGAACATTACCCTTATTCATCCCCGTGGGGAAATTCTTCTTTCCACTCAGTTTTTACACTTACAGGCCCAACATACAGTACAGACATGCACACACAGGGCTTATAGGAGAGATGGTGCGTGATTTGCACAAATAAAAACACATTTGAAACATAGCAGAGATGGTGGAGTGATGGGCTGCCACTTAGAGGCGCCCGGGAGCAGTTAGCAGTTCAACGCCTTAGTCAAGGGCACCACAACATCATTTACTATTCTGTGCCTATCGGTACATAACTCGGACGGCGCTTAGTCGACTAGGAGACCATCGGCCGGTCGTCGCGGGCACTCGCGCCTGGAGGCGCTCGGGCGCGACTCCTTGGCCTCAAGGTCTCCTGAGCCGGCGCGCCTCCGCCATGGTCCAAAACTATACTTTATCGGCGAAAAAAATAGTCCGCGGTTGTTTGAAAAAGTAATGTCCCGAGCAGGAGTCAAACCCAGACACCCAGTGATAGTGGATGGGGAGTCCAATGATTTTCGAAGTGCGCCACTGAGGCCAGTAAGTATGTATATTCATGTTGTGTTGTCGTCGTCCTCGCATCGCAGCCCCGCCCCGAGCCTAAAAACAAGCGCTCCACTTCCAATCTACCTGGAATGCCAATCTACCTGTGACACATGTTATATACTGCTGTCTGTGCTGGACCTCTAGCGGCCGGCCACCCTCCGTTTCTCAGTGGTGGAAAAAGTACTCGGATATTTTACTAAAGTAAACGTAGCAATACCACAATGTAAAAATACTCTGTTACAAGTAAAAGGCCTGTTTTCAAAATGGTACTTGAGTAAAAGTACAAACGTATTGGCGTAAAAATATACTTAAAGTACCAAAAGTAAAAATACTCAAATGTTTAAAAAAAAGCAGATCTACAGATCTTGTAGATCTGCTATTTTCAAATGGCCGACATATAAAATAGGCCTAAAGTGGTTAAAGTATGTTTTTTTATATAATAATTAATATCTGAAAAGTAGCTAAAGTTTTCAAATAATTGTAGTGGAATAAAAGTACAACATTTGCCTCTGAGATGTTGTGGAGTAGAAGTAAAAGTACTGAAAATTGGAAATACTCCAGTAAAGTGAGAATACCTCAAAACTGTACTTAAGTACAGTATACTTGAGTAAATGTACTTAGTTACTTTACACCACTGCCGTTTCCTAAGTCTCCTAAGGAGTGTGTGGTGACTCAGGCAAACTAGTGCAATGACCATACTCCTTGTGTCTCGTGATCCAGCTGGTCATTTCTCCCCTCTCTGCCCTAGATCACTAAATAAAGTATAACATGACCGTCAAGTTCAACACAGGTCATGTACCGTATAATGTTACCAGGTGTAAATCCCCAGCTATAAATGCTTCAAGAGACTTTAAATGTCTCATGGCATCGCTGACCGTATTAAGAAGTCTTCAACGTGAAATCAGAGAAGCTAGCTGTTCTTGCCATTCTTTTTTCTTTACAAATAATAGTTTGTGTTTACATAGTAGCAATATACAGTAGGTAATTTACATTATGAGTGTAACTAAAAACTACAGTACTACACACATAACTGGTGCTTGTGTATCAGTGTGTGTCCCTGAAGTGTTTTTTATGAGGATTGACATACTAAAAAGTAGTATAATTTTATACGAAAACAATCCATTTGATCACTTCAGATTGGAGTGCAGGACAATAAACAATTCATATTAGACAGCTCTCATTAAAACATATTTATTTATTAATAAAGCTATCAAAATTAAGCAATATTTTCAGTAGAAGCCTGCGATGTTTGTCCTTAGGGACAGAAGACTTGAAAATGATTTTTGATCAGTCATGCACATCCCTAGCTTGTGAATAGACAATGACACGTATTGATCTGGGTATGACCCTTTAAGTTCACTTAATTAGTGCTTATACATTTACAGTACAGTGGTGTCTCATTGTATGATAATACAAAGGCAAAATTAAACCCATTAAATTACTTACCAAGGCACTCAAAGGAAGGGTAACTTAGGGTAAGTGATATTTGTAGTATTCAACACTTTTTCTTTTTTTTTGGCACAAAACCTTTTCAGATGGGGGTCCGCGGCCAAATACATATCAATTTGGGGGTCCCTGACACGAAAAAGTTTGAGAACCCCTGCTCTATACCAGTGGTTCTCAACCTTTTCAGGCTGCGACCCCCCAAAAAGAATCATATTTGAACTGGGGACCCCACAACATAATCATATTTGAACTGGGGACCCCCCCACCCAGACAAGCACTTGGAATTGAGGCATTTACATTTAGTTTGACTCTGTCCAACAGATAAATACTGTGAAATGCGTTGCGAGGCGTTGTGAGCTTGTAGATCAGCTATTTTCACAACGGTTGCCTCTTTCTGGTCTTTTTCTTTTTTTTTAAATAAAATTTTCACTGTCATCTGAGGACCCCCCCCCCCCCAAAATCACATGGCGACCGGTCGAGAACCCCTGGGGGTCGAGAACCCCTGCTTCACACCAACAGTAAAAAGGACCCTGGTATAGGGACGCATGGGGTTCGAGTGCTTACGGGTCATACAGTAGTTACAGTTTACTCTGAGCAGCTTGTAACCGCCACACCTTCCTAACCCCTTCTTCTGGCGAGTCCAACACCCTGAACACCTCCACGTCCCCTGTGTGGTCGTAGCGCTGCAGCAACGTCTGGAACACAGTCACGGGGACACTGAAGTTGAGGTGAGGGTAGGTCACTTCGGCCGCAAAGTCCCGTGTGTTGCTGGACACGATACCTGGAATACAAAGCATGGTTGAGACCTCTGCTATATATATATATAGACATTCTCAGTGGTGGAAAGTAACTAAGTACATTTAAGTACCATTTTTTAAAGTAAAAATACAGTAAATTTTTACTGTATTTAAGTACAATTTTTATTATTTGTACTTTACTTGAGTGTTTCCAATTTCCAATACTTTTACTTCTACTCCACTACATCTCAGAGGCAAATATTGTACTTTTACTCCACGACAATTATTTGAAAACTTTAGTTACTGGTTACTTTTCAGATATAAATGATGATATTATGAAACATACATTAACCACTTTAGCCCTATTTTATACCTAGGCTATTTGAAAATAGCCGATCTACAAGCTCACGTTGTGAGCTTGTAGATCGGCTATTTTCAAACATTTTAGTACTTTTACTTTTGCTACTTCAAGTACATTTTAAAGCCAATACTTTTGTACTTTTACTCAAGTACATTTTTTATTCTGGACTTTTAACTTGCAACAGAGTATTTCTATATTGCAGTATTGGTACTTTTACTTAGTAAAGAATTTGAGTACTTTTTCCACCACTGGACATTCTTATACATTCTTACTCATTTAGCTATAACTTCTAGCCCAGGGCTAGGCAACCCGCTCCTCTAGAGCCGCATGTGGCTCTTAGGCCCTCTCCCCGTGGCTCCCAGCTTGGGAAAAGAAGTATGCAAAGGAATAAAAGGTTTTCTTTAGTTATTTTTATCTGATTTTAATAATAAAGTATTATTGCATTCTCCTATTGTAAAGAAAAAAGTGTCGCCCATACACCAGATAAAAATAAGAAACTAATAATTGAAGGAACATAAAGAATGTATTAATGCTTGGTTTGTTTGCTTTCACCACCAACGTTGCTGGCTTATATATAGGTATACTTTATCTGCTTTGAGACATTAGCAAACAATAAAAAACGTTATATTGAAACAGCAGAGAAAGCTCCAGACAGATTTTTAATAATCTTTTGGCCTAAAAATGGCTCAATTGATAATAAAGGTTGCCTACCCCTGTTCTAGCCAGAGAAATAACAGTGAAATTAACCACTTTCAACCTGGTGTGCACATTTTGGCCATGTCATTATAGGCAAAAATGATCAAATTTCCAAAAATATAAAGAAAACAAATAGCGATAATAGCCAATTCACAAGCTCATAACGTGTGGAATCATGATGAGTTGTGAGCTTGTAGATTGGCCATGTTAGCTATTTTTTTTTAAAGTACAAAATAGGGCTTAAGTGTTTTGATTTTAATGTTGACCCCATGGAAACCCCATCAAGGACCCCTGGGGGTCCCCAGACCCCATGTTGAGAACCACTGCTATAATAGCATTGGAGAAAGCACATTTCTGGAATATGCTGCTATAGACGTTGGTACATGTACTGTACTATGTCATGCACAGTAACACAGTAACACTAGAGATTTCTATGGACAACACTTGCCCCCTAGTGACTGGAAAAGGGTTTTTTTTTTCTCTCTTTTTTTACCCAGCAGCTCTCCCGAGTGTTTCCGAACAACAGCGCCCCCACTGGCCCCTGCCTGCACTGCGCAGGTGGTCTGCAGCATGACTGGCCGGTGGTTCCAGCCGACGGCTTTGGAGAGGATTCCAGAGGTCAGAGAGGGGCCGCAGTTCTGACCCAACCCGCCATAGCCCAGCACCGCTACATCCTCACCTGGAACCACAAAGAAACACACATGGGAGAAAGTCCTCGTTTGTTGTTTCAGAGCAGAGGTCGTCTGATGCAAGGCAAGGCAATTCGTCTATTTGTATGGCACATTTCAATAACAAGGCAATTTGATGTGCTTTACGGCAGTGGTTCTCAAACTTTTTCATGTCGAGGACCCCCAAAATGATGTGTAGTATTTGGCTGCGGACCCCCGATCTCCAAAGATATTTTGTGGCAGGGATTTTTCAAAAATAGCAGATCTACAAGCGATCGACAATAGCAGATCTCATAGCTTGAGCTAGATCTATGAGCTTGTATATCTGCTATTTTTGAATATCCAAAGTATAAAATATGGTTAAAGTGGTTAAAATGATTGTGATGCTATATTAACTCATTTTGCTGGGGACTCCCTGGTCCTACTCTTTGCCGCGCTACGAGCTTGTAGATTTGCTATTTTTGAAAAATCTTGAACATCAAATCTTTGAATACATATATTTTTGGAAACTCAAATCTTTGCTTCTGGGGGGTCCCAGACGGGGATCGGCGGCCAAAAACATATCATTTTGGGGGTCCTTGACATGAAAAGGTTTGAGAACCACTGATATAACAACATACGTTTTTTTTTAAATAACGGTTAGGATTTAGAAGACATTTGTAAAGATTTGCACAAATTTAAATGACAGAGACGCGTTCCCGGATTGAATGGGTTAAATCAGGGGTCTTCAATGTTTTCAGCCCAAGGCCCCCCTAGCTGAAAGAGAGATGAAGCAGGGACCCCCACTACATGATACTTTATCAAATTGTGTTTTCATAGATTGCATAGACCAACACAACCTATTTGCCAAAAATAGCAGATCTACAAGGCGTTGTGAGCTTGTAGATCTGCTATTTTTGGCTTAAGTTCTTTTCAAAATAGGGATAATAGGGTTCAAGTGGTTAATGTAAAAAAAAGAATCCAATCACACAAAGATTTGGCAGCCTCCCTGTAGTAACTCTGAGGACCCCCTAGAGGTCCCAGACCCCCTGTTGAAGACCCCTGGGTTCAATGAAAGGTGAATTTATCACACCTGGCTGAAAGCACGTGGCCAGCTGTGGGATCACAACCTGTGGAGCAGAGGCTCTCAGTCGCACCACAGCCAGGTCATACGGGGAAGACGAACTGGTAGAGAACAGAACGTCTCCAGCGACATTATGGAACCTGTGGAAGAACAGAATGAACCGCACTGAAGCCTGACATACCGTTGTTGTCGGGCAGAAACCTCTTATCTCCATATTTTAACTTTTTGTGTTTTTGTTTGGTAAATTAACGCCCTACGTGATCATACTACAGCGTCACACAAAGGCATCAAAAGTAGAAGATCGGCAAGCTCGAAACGCGGCGCAAAGCGACCCCAACTACAGTGAAAATAGCCAATCTACAAGCTTACAACGCGTCGCAATGCGACGCGTTATAAGCTTGTAGATCTATTTTCACTACTTCTTTGAAAAAGAAAATTGAATTAATGGAATTTCTTAGATTGTTTATTTATTTATTTTTGAAATTCTTCTGGAAAAGGTTTGAATTGTATTTAATTAATGAAAAAGCACGATTTTGTTGTTGGACATTTTAGAACTCTTTTGAACCCTTTTTTTATAAATCCTTTTTTACCCATAAAAATTGGTCCGTGACCCCCGTGACCCATAAACATGGGTCCGGGTCCGCGACCCACTGTTTGGGAAACACCGGTCTACTGTACATCGAAGGTGGGGAGTAAAAGAGGGCTGCTCTGCAGAAACTCAACATTAGAACAATGTGTGTGTGTGTGTGTGTGTGTGTGTGTGTGTGTGTGTGTGTGTGTGTGTGTGTGTGTGTGTGTGTGTGTGTGTGTGTGTGTGTGTGTGTGTGTGTGTGTGTGTTCAGTACAGTACCCGTCCCCGCAGTGGAACCTCAGAGTGACAAATGACTTTCCGGCGACGACGTGCCGGCAGGTCAGAGCCAGCCGAGAGCCGACCATGACCCCAGAGCCCCAGAACTGTCCGCTGTCCACCAGACACACCGTGGGATACGTGTCAGCCTGACAGCTAGGAGGAGGAGGCGTGCTGCTGCCGGACAGATAGCGCTCAGTCGCACCCTGATGGAGGAGGGCCGACGACGTGAAGACCCCTCGCAGGGGCTCTTCAGTCTTCATACAACACATGATGTTCCTGAAGATCACCTGTAGGGGGGGGGCAAACAGTTAATCGAATGAATCGATTTAATCGATAATACAAAATAAATTGATAATTTAATAAAATAACCGGTTAATAATCAATCCAAGCCGTTCTAGGCGAGAAAAAAAAACTTTGAAACAGATCAAAATGAATTCATCGAAAAATTACGTGAAAATAGCCAGAGTTGTGCGCCAAAGTATGAAATAACACTTAAGTGGTTAATAGATTTTTTTTATGTATACATTTTCTTGTCTATATTATCCTGTAAACACGCTTCTCGATTATTCGATTAAAATAATCGATAGAATGATCGCAAAGAAAATAAGCCCCATTAACCACTTAAACCCTATATGGTATGTGGTCCCACAGGGCTCTATACTAGTGTCTTTTCGGTCTTCTTCGCTCTACATTAAATATCTTTGCTGAAAATAGCCGATCGACAAGCTCACAACGAGTCACGCTGTGACGCGTTGTGAGCTTGTCTATTGGCTATTTTCAAATGGCAGAAATGTATATAGGGCTGAAGTGGCTAATGTATGTTTTGTAATAATAATCAAAATCTACAAAGTAACTAGTAACTAAAGTTTTCAAATAATTGTAGTGGAGTAAAAGTACAATATTTGCCTCTGAGATGTAGAGGAGTAGAAGTAAAAGTACTGAAAATTGGAAATACTCCAGTGAAGTAAAAAATCACACCCTGTGTGAAGTGGGCGGTGTCTTGCTAGCTAATCACAATACTGAATGGAGTCAACCAATCATGTACAAAAGATAAATACATTTATTGAAACACTCTTTATGATGGACAAAACCATAACTTGAAAAAAACAAATTTTTGGTTTTTTTCAAGTTATGGTTTCTTATATAGGGCTATGCACATGTGTCATGTGACACTGGCCAATCACAGTCCTGAATAGACTGTGATTGGCCAATCACAGCGCAGGATAATTGTACAAATTTCCTGGGCCCAGATCACAGCGCAGGAAAATGTACATTTTTCCAAATCTCACTTATAGGGGCGGTTTCACCGCCCAAAAATACCAAAAAAAGTACAGTACTTGAGTATATTAGTTAGTTACTTAGTTAGATTAGACTGAGTTACTTTACACCACTGCATATATGTATATATATATTAATTTCCCCCCCGCAGAATACAGATGCTGCTAGGGTCCAAGTGGTCAATCAAATCACCTGTGCTGAACACACGAGGGTGAGTCCTATCCACTCGTTGGCCTTCCAGCACAGCGGAGACACGATCACGCCGACCAGCTCCGCACCGCGGTTGTTGCCTTGCGGAAGGAAGAGTCCGCCGCCCTCGGTTCCCGGCAGACAGCGGGCGTCGGTGAGGATGACGGCGTTCTCCTCTCCCGCCAGGTTACTGACGATGCCCCTGCTGAGTGAGCTCATGAAGAGATCTAGAGGCGCAGAGCATGGTTATTAAACCTGTGGTTCTCATGTCAAGGACCCCTACATTGATATGTATTTGGCCCAGAAGAGAAGAACATCTGCTATTTTTGAATAGCCAACGTATAAATGGATAAAGTGGTTGTAATGATTGTGATGCAACATTAACTAATTTTGCTGGGGACCCTCTGGAACGCCCCCCCAAGGACCCCTGGGGGTCCCCGGACCCCACTTTGAGAACTTTTATTAAACTTACAAAATAACGATTTTTTTTTTTTTTAACTGAATAGGGAAACATTTTCTTAGCTTTAGAGTCAGGATTTAGTCAGGATTTCATACATAAGACCCACCATATTTTGGGTGGGTATGAAAACTTCAAAACTATCAAAATCTAACAAAATCTTTTGAAAATATCCAATCTACAAGCTCACAATGTGTTGCATCGTGGCGCGTTGTGACTGAGCTTGCAGATATGCTATGTTCACTATTTTTCTGAACTTTTGGTAAAGAGACCAAAAGTTGTTACTAGCCCATATTTAAAAAAAAAACTAAAACCAACACTAAAACTGATGAAAGCTAAACTAAAACTAAGCCTTTAAAAAAATATATATAAACTAAACTAGCAAACCCCCTTTGAAAACTAATCAAAACTATACTGAAATTGTAAACATAAAGGGAAAAAAATAAATAAAACAAAGAAAGAAAAATGCTAAAACTATAATAATCACCCTGGCACAGAGAACCAAAAGGCGTCCCACATGCAACCACCGTGCATCCCTTCTGGAGAGAAGAACTCTTCGT
>NC_137619.1:45965595-46025595 GCF_963280865.1 Gymnoscopelus braueri | reverse complement strand
TTACTTAAAGGTAGGGTAAGTGATATTTTTTGGTATTATAATTTTTTTTGTTAAAAAGATTAAAGTACTATATTCTGATAGTAATCATTGCTACAGAGCGTTTGTTCGGTCACAGAGGTCTCTCCAGCTCTTTAGTGAACAGAATATAGTACATTTTCAGGTAGGTGACAAAATGTAAGCCAATCAGGAGAGAGCACTGAAAATGCATTTTCCGTTTAATAAAGATCTGGAGAGACATGGGAGACTCATTTTACTGAACAAACACTCTATCGCAATGAGTACTATCAGAATATAGGGCATTTTAACCAAAGTAAATCACTTACTCTACCTTTAAGAAAGTTAAAAGAAATTCTGCTTTGCAGTTACGATCAGTGAGCAGGAAGCTCGTTTGATGTATACCGACAAAGTAGCTTGTTTTTCAATTTTGCTAAATTGGGAAAGAGCAGCTCTGACAACAGTATGTAAACCAAATCGACCTTCAGTGTAAGCCAACACCAAGCCCTAAAAATAAACCTGGGTCACTATCTGGCTCACAGCGCTGACATGTCCTATATGGAGGAGACGACTGCTCCTTACAAAGTACCAAGAAGAAACCATTTAATGTAAGTATCATGTCGTACTGTACCTCTCTCTGAGTCTAACTGTTACTGTACGTACACCGTAAAGTCCTCAGTGTTAATCTAACTCTGAGAGTGTACAAAATTATAAATGAACACAGGATTTTACAGTCATTCAGAGAATAGGTCTTATTCACGACAACTGAATAACTAATAATGAACTGTTGAACTAATCTTTGCCCCTCTCTTGTCTGACTGACAACATGTTTTACAGATGTTTCATTGCCATTATGTCATTTGAAATACATTTCTTATCAGTCAGAGCCTAAATATAGTCAGTACCGTAAGAATGAAAATATCTTTCCAGCAGGTGTTTTTTTGTGCAGGACCTGTTCTCGTGTGCATAGGACAAAATGGTAAACCAATTGAATACAAAATTAAAAAAACGCTATAACTCAATCAATATATTGGGAAAGCCAGCGGAATCCATCCCCGTAGCCCTGTCTCTTCAGCACACTACACATAAACACCTCCATCGGCCTCAAGTTCAGCTCCTTCAATGACACGTTGCCCTAAAAACGATAAATAAAAGCACACAATTGAAACAAACAATGGATCGCAACAGATTAACCAAACCGTGTACATGTTAGACATGCAGTGAAGTTTTATCTTGACTTTAGTTGTTACAGCTTCAATCCGGAACTTAGTTTAATAATGAATAAAACATTATTGTTAAAGGTGGGGTAAGAGATACTTTTGGTTAAAGTACTATATTCTGATAGTAATCATTGCTACAGAGCGTTTGTTCGGTCACAGGGGTCTCTCCAGCTCTTTAGTAAACTGAATATTGTACATTTTCAGGTAGGTGACAAAATGTAAGCCAATCAGGAGAGAGCACTGAAAATGCATTTTCTGTTTAATAAAGAGCTGGAGAGACATGGGAGACTCCTTTTACTGAACAAACACTCTATAGCAAAGAGTACTATCAGAACATAGAGCTATTTAACACTTATTTTAACCAAAGTAAATCACTTACCCTACCTTTAATATAGTATTATAGTATTAGTGCGTCTGCAGGGGTTGGAGGTGGTCTCCATACCAATTTT
Organism: Gymnoscopelus braueri; assembly: GCF_963280865.1. NCBI lineage: Eukaryota > Metazoa > Chordata > Actinopteri > Myctophiformes > Myctophidae > Gymnoscopelus > Gymnoscopelus braueri. The sequence continues at coordinate 46,023,932 of NC_137619.1, read as the reverse complement.
AGACCCTGGTGTCACATAGGACACCAACTGGTTGACAATGTCAATGAAGTTATTTGAAGCATACTGTGCACTTTGCGTATTTATTTTAGAAATAGTTCATCTTTTACTCCAGGGGGACAACGCCTGTCGCAAGTTGATGATGTCATTTGCCCATGTGTGGTCCAGCCCTATGGAATTTATGGAATGCATGTGCAAATAAAAAACAACTTCCTAAGGTTAATACAGTATGAGCATCAAATCAATATTTTAGATATGTTTTATTTACACATGCATTCCATAAATTCCATAGGGATGGACCACACATGGACAAATGACATCATTAACTTGCGACGGGCATTGTCCAACTTGAGTAAAAGATGAACTGTTTCTGTTGTGTTATTGAAAATCATGAAAAGTTGTGCAAATATTAGATATTTTTTGCCGGACATTTGTAACTCAAATCTTTGCTTCTGGGGCTTCGTGGAACTAAATATTTTACAAATGTTTGCTTTAAAAAATATACAATCCAAGATTTTGCCACAAATTTTCACTATTTTTCAAAAATAGCAGATCTACAAGCTCATAGCTCATAGCTCATAGCTCATAGCTCATAGCGCGGCACTCGGTGCCGCGCTATGAGCTTGTATATCTGCTATTTTCGAATAGCCAAAGAAATCTAAAAATGACACACAGATGCGTTTTTGGCTTATTAGCTCATCTGCTTGTGGACTCATGCATTACTCACCTTTCCAGTCGTGTGACCGTACAGACCAAACATTCCTCGAAGGGTATCTTCACTGACGGCTTCTGGGCGATCGATCTTATTCCCCAGGATGAGGACCGGCACGTTGTTGATGGTTTCATCTGTTAGCAGAGCCTAGAGAGAGACAGGAAATGTCCATAAACATAACCACCAACTAGAAACAAGTACAACGACTGTTTTAGTGGGGTTTTAAAGATGTCAATAGGACTTACATCAAGTTCAACTTTGGCCTCTGCTAGCCGTGCGTGATCGGCACAGTCTACCATGTAGACGATACCGTTGATGGCGGGGAGGTAGTTCTTCCAGATTCTTCGTGCTGCGAGAGTCAGACAACATGAATTATAGTCATTGTCAGTAAACAGTGTCGCGCATAGCATTTCCCTTTACGATTCAAATACAGTTCAGAGGAAAATTTAGATTCCACAAGGCTCTCTTATGTAAGACCTTTTAAAAAAAGAAACCTTGCACATCCACTCAAAGGACCAACCGAACAGACAGGCTCGACCGATTCTACAAATGTCTTCTAAATCCCAACAGTATTCTGAAAAAAACGTATGTTTCTATATCAGTGGTGCTCAAAATTTTTCATGTCAAGGACCCCCAAAATGATATGTATTTGGCCGCGGACCCCCATCTCAAAATATGTTGTTCCAGGGACCCCAGAAGCAAAGATTTGAGTAAAAATGTTCGCTTTGAAAGAATATATTCAAAGATTTACACACATTTTCACGATTTTTCAAAAATAGCCGATCTACAAGCTCATAGCGCGGCACCGCCCAAAGTCTAAAATAATGCTTTTTAGCTCAAATCTAAAAATGAAGCAGATGCGTCCCAGGTCTTAATGGGTTAAGGCTTTGACTGGAAGCCCTTAACAATACAGAGTGCAGACTTTATTCTTCTTTTGCCTGCCTTATGTATGATGACCTACCTTGTGTATGACCACCAAGGTCAAACGTGGTAAAAGTCATCCCAGCAATAGTCAGCTCCTCAGATGCTGAAGAAAGACAATTTCACAGACATGAGCTAATTGAGATGAAACGGATTCATCTACAGTGATAATAACAGGGCCGAATCCTAAACTGCAGAATGGATTAAATGATTACTTGGATGCAACGTGGGCACGTGTTGTCCCAGCCGGTCATCTCTGAGCATGTGCAACAGTGTGGTTTTTCCGGCATTATCCAGACCGAGAAACACCAGCTTGCCAGTCTTCCTGTACAACCCTGAGGACCGGGGGAAAAAAAAAGAAAAACACATTTAATAATGTCAAAGTTCTATAAGCAGAAAGAGGCATATAGTGTAGCAGAGTAACTCAATCTGAAGCCCAAAGGCCTAATATATCCCCTGGCCAAGAGGGGGGTTCCCTCTTGACATAAGCGGTAGGTGTTTGGCTTTAACCCCAGCCCAACACGGGAACTCTGGGTTTGAATCTCAGGTGTTACAAATCAATAGCATGGAAAGGTAGCGCATTCAGGAAATATATATACTAATGTATATATATATATATATATATATATATATATATATATATATATATATATATATATATATCTGCTGTCCGGCAGGAACCAGCTAACTCCAAAAAGTTCATTTTTCAGGAAATGAAAAAAATAAAAAAATAAATGGAGTTAGGAGGTTTTGTTCATCATTGATAAGAACAGCTGAATGGACCTCCAAGCTCACAATGAGGTTGGAGGTCAAAAGGGGGTTGAGCCTGGAGTCAGATAAACCAGCTAACTCCATCCCCCTTTGCTGTAGTTAGCTGGTTTAGCAGAAAGTTTGAGGATCCAATGGAGTTAGCTGGTTTTGTCAGAAGCACTTTTTAATACTTTTCATAAGTTCAATATTTTTTTTAATCAACACACAGACGTAAAGGGTGTTCAATAGCACCGATTTATGGGAAAAAATGCAAACGTGGAAAAATGGAGTTAGCTGGTTCCTGCCGGACAGCAACGAATACTAAATACTAATATCATCTCATGTTAGAGAAAATACGTCTAATGTAATACTGTACCTAATAGTTGCAAGACACTGCTGACACTTTTGTAGAGCCAATCGAGGATGAAAGACATGTCTCCAACCTGCTGAAATATAGATATATTATCTGTTATCACATGACAGGCGAGAAGCACTCAATAACCAATCACAGTGATTACCCAAAGGTCTGTTCTTTTTTCTTTCTTTTTTTCAACCTTTATTTACCCAGGGTAGGTATGCTGAGCACGAGTGCTCTTTTTCAGCAACGCCCTGCTACACACACACACACACACACACACACACACACACACACACACACACACACACACACACACACACACACACACACACACACACACACACACACACACACACACACACACACACACACACACACACACACACACACACACACTTGAACCACAGTTTTATTATTATGCTGTTGGCCACTGAGCAGCTCCACTGGAGCAGTTGGGGGTTCAGTGCCTTGCTCAAGGGCACTTCAGGACATTTGAGTTCTAACAGCTGTGCAGTTATGTTCTTTCACAGAAACATCTTCAGGACACACGTACACAACATCATCCCCTAAATATTATTCATGAACTCGGTATACACCACAGTGTCGCTTGCTGACAACGGTGTCGTTTAGCGACAAGAGCTGATCTACAATCTTGTAAGATCGGTCGTGCGATGGAGTATGAAGCTTTAAAATCAGGCTTAATGTTGATGTGTTCTCGCTGCAGCCCATTTTTCAAGCGAGAACTTCTGGGAGCTCAGATTAACGTTGAAGTAATTACTAAATGAACTGTATAAAGGGGGAGAAACATGTGTGGGAAATTCAGTTTCAGCTTCAACCTCAACTCAAAATGTATTTATAGAGCACGTTTAACATGACCAGGTCAACCAAAGTGCTGTACAGGTTAAAACAATACAATTTAATGAAATATAAGCAAATATTAGTAGTCATATTCCAATGAAGTTAAAACAATACCAAAACATTTGCACCAGTAAGGGAAAGCATAGGGTACCAGGCTCGGCTGTCACTAAAGGCCAGGGAGAAGAAATCTTTAATAGAGATTTAAAAACATCAATCGACTGGGCAGCTCTGATATGTAGGGGCAAGCTGTTCCAGAGCCTGGGGGGCCGGCCACCACGAAGGCTCAGTCACCTCTGGTTTTTAGCCTGGTCTTGGACACAACCAGCAGCAACTGGTCGGGCGACCTCAGAGCTCTGGATGGGGTGAGGGCTCAGAGTGGAGCTGTTAGGGGTTAAAGGGATATTTCACTTTCAAAAAAACTTTTGGTCATTTTATCGTCTACTCAGGCCTTTGTGAGCCCCCCAGACAGTTTTTAAGTTGCTCGATTCAGTATTTAGACATTTGATATTCATTTTATCAGACACGCCCCCTTCCTATACAAACCCATTGTAACTTCAAACTCCATTTTAACCATGTTAGATTCATCAAAAACACCCATCCTTGGTTCTGGTGACTCACCTTGCCCCCCTAATACGCGAGGGGGCCGTGTTTTTTCAATTACTTTTTTCATTTATTTAAAAAAGAAAAAAAAAAAAATTGAAAAAATTAAATACAATAAAAAAATTAAATAAAATAAATGAAAAAAATAATCGGAAAAACACGGCCCCCTCACGCATTAGGAGGGCAGGGTGAGTCACCAGAACCAAGGACGGGTGTTTTCGACAAATCTAACATGGTTAAAATGGAGTTTGAAGTTACAATGGGTTTGTATAGGAAGGGGGCGTGTCTGATAAAATGAATATCAAATGTCTAAATACTGAATCGAGCAACTTAAAAACTGTCTGGGGGGCTCACAAAGGCCTGAGTAGATGATAAATTGACCAAAAGGTTTTTTGAAAGTGAAATATCCCTTTAAGAGTCTTGCTCAGGGACATGTAGACACGGGCGGGCCCGGAGGCGAACCGGTGGTCTTCTGATGATCAGACGGCCTCCCTTACACCGCTCAGCTATGGCCGCCCTATTAAGATGTTTAACATACAAACGCTTTTGCAATAAGGATACTATTGCATTGGAAATCTTGCACTGAAGTGCATTGTTTGTTCCCCCCTCTGACCCTGGATTACTTTACTGGTATGTGTAAGCCCTGTGGTGCAATCACACAAGTGGAACAAACTGGATGCTGCCTGAGGGAGAAAACAAAGCTATAGCACTAGCACACCACCAAATGAACTGTAGCTGGATTGTTCACAGAGCCATTAACTGAACTGTAGGTTATTCAGAAAGCTGTCTTAATGAATGACTTGTAGTTTGCTCAGGGAGCATTCTGTCTTCATAAATGTACTGTAGCTTGATCAGATAGATGTCTGTCTTAATAGATAGTAGTAGTTTGTTTAGAGAGCAGTCTGTCCTAATAAATGTAGGCTACTATAGTTTGATCAGATAGATGTCTGTCTTAATAGATAGTAGTAGTAGTTTGTTTAGAGAGCAGTCTGTCTTAATAAAGGAAATGTTTTTTATTAGAGAGATATCTGACTGTCTTAATAAATGAACTGTAGTTTGTTAAGAGATGTCTTCATAAATGAACTGTTTGTTAGATGTCTTCATAAATGAACTGTTTGTTAGATGTCTTCATAAATGAACTGTTTGTTAGATGTCTTCATAAATGAACTGTAGTTTGTTAGATGTCTTCGTAAATGAACTGTAGTTTGTTAGATGTCTTCATAAATGAACTGTAGTTTGTTAGATGTCTTCATAAATGAACTGTAGTTTGTTAGATGTCTTCATAAATGAACTGTAGTTTGTTAGATGTCTTCATAAATGAACTGTAGTTTGTTAAGAGATGTCTTCATAAATGAACTGTAGTTTGTTAAAGAGAGCTGTCTCAACCTCTGAAGTCACACTTTGTGTGTGTTCCTAAGTTGCCCAGACTATTTTTATGACAAGTTGTGGCTCTGACACTCGATCGCACCACACACACACACACACACACACACACACACACACACACACACACACACACCTGTCACTCTCAGTTCAGTTCAGCATGCAGCCAACTATTTTCTTAATTATTATATGTTCAGTGAGATAAGTGCTACTATAGCTCATTAACATAAACATTTAAACAAAAATCCTCCGTAAAGTCACTGGGGAATTTTTACAGTGTAAAAAATTATATACCCGGCTAAACCATGATGACCAGTGGTGGAAAGCAACTAAGTACATTTACTTAAGTACAATTTTGACTTTTACTTCTACTCTACTACATCTCAGAGTCAAATATTGTACTTTTTACTCCACTACAATTATTAAAACATTTGAGTACTTTTTCCACCACTAGGCCATGACAGAGATCCAGTAAACAAAGCTGTTGTTGTAAACAGCGCACTGAGAGTTGCGCTGATCGAGCCGCTCAGCTCAACAATAATAAACTCTATAATAAACTCTAATATGGACTCTGTATTTCAAGGCGGCTGATCTCTTTCACACGTTCAAGTTCAATGTCAAACAGATCAAGATGATCTCACTTGACGATCTCGTGTTGTTTTCATTTTTTTACCTTAATCTGTTCGTTTTGTGTCAACTCCCGATGAAACGCTCTCTTTGGTCCAAAGCTGCTCTGCCCGACGATTGGCAGCTTTACAACGTTACAACATTTGACAACTCACCGGATACTGCGTAACAGCTTTTTTTGGGAGAGAGAGGGGGGGGGGGGGTCAGATGGGAGGGGGCAGTGGTGGAAAGAGTAGGCTACTCACATTACTTGAGTAAAAGTACAAGAGTATTGGCATCAAATAATTGTACTTTAAGTACCTAAAGTAGAAAGTAGGCTACTCATTATGCAGAATGTCCCATTTCACAAGTTTTCAAATGTATAAAAATCTTTTGAAAATAGCAGATCTGACTACAAGTTCCCAATAGCTTGTAGATCTGCTATTTTCAAATGGCCAATGTATAGGGGTGAAGTGGTTAATGTATGTCTTGGAGTAATCTACAAAGAATCTACAAAGTAACTAGTAGCTAATGTTTTCAAATAATTTTAGTGGAGTAAAAATATAATATTTGCCTCTGAGATGTAGTGGAGTAGAAGTAAAAGTATTGAAAATTGGAAGAACTCCAGTAAAGTAAAAAATACCTCAAAATTGTACTTGAGTAAATGTAGTTACTTTACACCATTGGGATGGGGTGCAGTGGGGGGGGGGGGTCACATGCCGAATATGATCCTTTGAAAGCATTAAACCCTCCACAGCCTAATACAGAACCTTTTGATGAAGAACCTCTAATGAACCCCAATCATACAGCACACATATAACCTAACACACAACTCATATTTAATGGAAACTAACGACAAAAAACTAAGTTTTTAACAATTTTTCTTTTACATATCTGATGGCATCACAACAGGTAATTCAGGGCAGTCACCACTAGGGGGAGAAGTAGCACCATTTAAAGACTGGTCACAAACTATCATTGAGCGGACACCAGGGGGCAGTCTTGCAATGCTAAAATAAATGCATGTCCAAGTGCCCAAAAATATAAAACCATTGGTCCCAAAGAATAAATACATTAATATTATTCAATGCATTATTAATATGCAATTACTTTCTCATTTATTTATTTCACTGAGGCTCTTATATCATTTTGGTACCAATGATCTTCCATATAGACGTTAATATGACATCTGGGTGCAGGCCTCTACAGCAAAATGTATGTGCCTCTCGTACCCAAGACAAAATTCAATACTTAGAAATCCACACAACATTTTGAACGGAAAAGCTTTATTAAAGCAGTCGAGTCTCATGAGGTACACGTGTAGCTACTGGGGGGAAACTACCTGTACAATGTAGTTGACAGCACATCTCAAAGGAGATCTTTGTTTTAAATATGTGGAACACTGGCCAAAGTACAGTTCACGGTGTTCCTCTCTACAGTTATCGATGCAGTTATCTCCAATCTACAGGGAAAGCAGTTGTCCCACAACCTCATCTATGGTAGCTCTAAGTGCTTCATCTTCAAGTACGTCTTCATCAGATGAGACATGCATTCTGGTCCACTTCAGGCAGCTCGTGGGTTACTTCTTCTCGTAGTAGAACCATTGGTCCACTGTCAAGAGAAAAAGAAACGGTCGTTACCGTTTTGTGGTAAAATGCAGTGGTGGAAAAAGTACTCAAACGTTATACTTAAGTAAAAGTATCAATACTACAATGTAGAAGTACTCTGTTACAAGAAAAAAATTACTTGAGTAAAAGTACAAAATAATTGGTATCAAAATGTACTCAAAGTACCAAAAGTACTGAAATGTTTGAAAATAGCAGATCTACAAGCTCGAGAGCTTGTAGATCGGCTATTTTCAAATAGCCTGGGTATAAAGTAGGGCTGAAGTGGTTAATGTATGTTTTATAATGTAATAATTCATAGCTACAATGTAACTAAAGTTTTCAAATAATTGTGGTGGAGTAAAAGTACAATATTTGCCTCCGAGATGTAGTGGAGTGGGAGTAAAAGTATAGACAATTGGAAATACTCCAGTAAAGTAAAAGTACCTCAACATTGTACTTAAGTACAGTACTTGAGTAAATGTACTTAGTTACTTTACTCCACTGGTAAAATGATCAACATGATCCTCAGTAGTGGTTCTCAAACTGTTCAGTCATTTCAAGGATCCCCAGTTTGGTATAAGTTAGGTCATGGACCTTTGTAACTCTGAGAGTGTTCAAATGGAACCAAATGGACCCACAAGGATCCATTTGGTTCCATTTAGACACTCTCAGAGTTGCAGACCCGTACCCGGTTCAGCTGGTTCCTAACTATGAATTATTTAACTGGGGGGGCCCCTGAAAACCCCTCAATGACCCCTGGGGGTCCCCGGACCCAACTTTGAGAACCAGTGGTTTGAAGGGTCAAATCAATAACCTTTATAATCATTTAGCTGGACATAAACAGGAAGCTCCATACCTGTTGAGGGGATGGGGTCTTCTGTTCCACACGGACAGGTCTGAAAGTGGACAGATATATGTGAAAATCTTGAATCAAGGTGTATATTTAACATAATGAATAATACAAGCAAAAACAAACTAGAAATACCACATTTCGGTTGTATAGTATAGTAGTGATATAGTATATGTAGTGAAGACTTTGAAGGAATTTAATGAACGTGTTTTGTGAGGTCACAGTGATCTTGACTTTGACCTCGTAGTTCTAATCAGCTCATCCTTGAGTCCAAGTGGACGTTTGTGCCAAATGTCATGAAATTCCCTCAAGGCATTCCCGAGATAGCGCGTTCATAAGATAGGGACGGACAGAAGGACGGATGGACGGACGGACAACCCGAAAAAAAATAATGCCATAAAAGAGAAGAGATATCATAGCCTCAAAAATCAAGATAGTGGCTCCAACTGGCATGGTATCATACCCACAATGCATTGCGAACAGCCAGAGGTGGACCCAACCTATCTTCAGATATAACGTTTAAATGTTTTTTTTTTAATGAGAGTGCCAACAGAGGGAGAAGGCTGCTACTGTGCACTCTTTGTATATTATGCATATATCTTTTTGATTATTTGACCTGCTTCTATCCTGTGTTTTTCTCCTTGCTCTTCCTCAATCTCTATCATTCTCCCTTCATCAAAAACTACAGATGATCGAAAGCGCATGAAAAAAACCCCAAAGAAACACTTCTTTACACCTGTAAACCTGTGATGTGACAATAAAGTTAATTCAGATTCTGTTTAGGTATTAATTATGTTAGAGATGGTTATATTTAAGTTTAAGTACACTGAGCATGTTCCTTGTGAGCAGCTAGCTAGCTGTTCAAATCCAACCATGACTCGCAAATGTCTCCCCTCTCTGCTATCTACATAAATAGCAGCAACTGCCAAAACATAATGTTTAAATACATAATAAATTACGGTTGCATTTAGGCATTAGGAAAGAGATGTTTAAGTTTAGGTATGGTTTTGATGTGGTTAATGGCAGTGTGACCTAAAACAAATTTGCATGACCTAAAACTCCTGGTTTCGGAGCTTGTAGAGATTGGATACTGGTACCGATTCTGGAGCCACACCCAAAACTAAATGGTACTGACCTCATCAACAACAGCTTTGGCCTCCACCGCTGAGCAGCAAAAAGGACTTTCACCAGATGAGACGCATGTGTTTTTGCTGCATGGGGAGGAAAATGAATGGACATTCATTATCAAGAAGCTTAAACTGTTGCGGCACCACACGTCTGCTAAGACTCAGTGTGCTTGGATTGCATTCTGTAAAGCAGCGATTCCCAACATGTCGGCCTGGGGCCCACTGGTGGGCCATGAGGATACTGCAAATAATTGGCAAAACACTAATATTCTATGTAAATATAACATTAATATAAAATCAAGAACAATGTAAAAACAAGTCATGGTCTTTTTTCTTTCAAACCTTGACAAATGAGTTCCCATTGTGATACCGACAAATAGGGTAGTACTAAACTACTCTAGTTACATTGGATTGATCCAAGCTGGAACACAATAGATTGATGGATCCAGGGGCGCCGGCTTTTGTGGGTGGCCACAGGGGCTGAACTTGACCACCACTCACACCCTCAAGGTCCCCAGGGGGTCCCCGGACCCCACCTTGAGAACCAGTGCTGTACAGAAGGGTATAGCTCTTTCTGCGATGCTGGAAAACAACGCTGTTTTGGCACTAACAATCATACCGCGTTCAAATTCACTTAGATGTTGGTGGAACTGTAACTGAACCTCATGGCCCTTTCTGCAAACAATACTTTATATAGAGAGTTGCAGCCACGTCACTCTCTGTTTAGAGGAGTAGGTTGTTTGCGTTCATGAGCCGGTACAACCATTAACCCTTTAAGAGCAGGAACGCATCTGTGTCATTTTAAGATTTCTTTGGCTATTCAAAAATAGCAGATTTAAAAGCTCAAAACAAGGCTATTTTTTTTTTTTTTTAAATAGTAATTTTTTTTGCAAATATTTGAATATATTTATATTTTTAAGCGAACATTTTTAACTCCGTTACAACTTCTGGGGGTCCCTGGAACTAAATATTTTGAGATGGGGGTCCTCGGCCAAATATATATTTTTTAAAAAACTGTTAGGATTTAGAAGACATTTGTAGAATCCCCAGAAGCAAAGATTTGAGTTACAAATGTTCGCTTTAACAAATATATATATATATGTCTTTGAATATATATTCAAAAGGAGCTTGCTATTTTTGAATAGCCCAAAGAAATCTAAAAATGACACCAATCCGTTCCTGGATTGAATGGGTTAAAGTGGCCACTTGGTGTATGTGGTAGCGCGGTGTGGTTTGTGGCAGGTTGTAAGGAGAGAGTCACACTCTGAGGCAGTGGCCATTGTTCAGCAGGAATGTGGTTTACCTGTGTGTAATTAGGCTGGTCGGCTGCCAGGCTTTAAAAGCTAAACAGTAAGCCCTCCCTAATGGTTTAGGTTGTCTTGTGTTTTTGACAGTGAGAATGGGGTCACAGCGCTGAAAGAGTGTGACATTACTGGACTATCCCTTTGTCCAATAATAGAACATCCGTTTCCTTATTATACTTTTGAGTTTGTATGTATGTGGCATGGCAACCAGCTTATTTTATGTATCACGAATGGACGGACAGTAAATTAGACAAAGTTGAATCCCTGCCGCCGTCTGTTCACTCCAATCAAGATCCTTTACAAAGTACAACTAAATGCTCTACTTACCAGTTCAGTTCTCCAGCATTGGTCTTTTGGGAGATGAGGGCTTTCCAAAAGTTGTTAGTGCTCTTGATTGTCTCAATAGCGAAGTCCTGAATACAGAATAAAAGCAATTGTTAAAGGGATACTTCACTTTAGGGCCGGGCCCACATTTAAAAAATATATTAAAAATAAATGAAAAAAGTTATGGAAAATTCATGGCCCCCTCACGCATTAGAGTGTCCTACTAATGCGTGAGGGGGCCATGAATTTTCCATAACTTTTTTCATTTATTTTTAATATATTTTTTAAATGTGGGCCCGGCCCGAAAGTGAAGTATCCCTTTAAGTAAAGTATGTCATCATATCTTAGAAATCTTAATTAAGCAACATATCGTAAAGGTTCATTTATTTGTCCATCTTTAGAAAGATGACTGTTTGCAACATCATCAGAAAACTGCATGTCAAACCATTCATGTTCAGGTGTGACTAAGCCATGATGTGAGGTACCTTGTCTTTGAATTCTCCATTGAAGGCAAACTGGTTCTCTGGTTTCCCATCTGGAACTTTGTACCTCCTGAACCAGTCGACTGTGGCGTCCAGGTAGCCAGGTTTCAGTCTTTGTACGTCACTAATATCTGAAATCACAAAACAGTTAAGACTATAGTTTAGACTCACAATCCCTTAGCGGATAAATTGGAATCTAAAAAAAAATTAATACCCTGTTTATCTTGAACATGCCTATAAAAATGCATTTGAGGAAGTCGCAGACTTGTCTTCCCCACACACACACACACTTTATTGAGGTTAACAAAACAGACCTGCCTTTGTTAACACATTTGATTGGTCTTCTGCCATGTTTTGATGGAGAAGGCCGCTTCTCGTTGCTGATTGGCAGAGAGCCTGCCACTGGGAAGACCCGTTTTAAAGTCCTGGTGAAATGTTTTTTTTTTTTTGTCTGAAACGGCCTCGCAACCAATCTGAAGGTCCCATCCCTTCAGGCTATGGAACGGTGGAATCTCACTCACTGCAGCTGTGTGCAGCAGCGGGCTAGTGTTTGTAGCCTGCCGGTTCACACTGCCCAAGAGAGAGAGACGGCACTGTGATGCATGTTTGTCACTACGTTGCTTATTTCTAATCTAAAATGTTTTCAGATACATATTTTAGTGTGCTGATTAAGTTTAAAATGAGTCTGGACGTCATCTTGAATGAGATTCAAAACGGAGTAGCTCTGTAATTAAAATCAGCTGTGTTTTGAGGAACGTGAGCTACAGTATTGCGTTTACAGGAAGTAATTAAGATTGGCCTTTTAGTGACTTATAGCGACGTATTTTTCCATTTCACCACATCTTTAAAATCGAGTGACGGCCATACAGAGACAGTATAATGTTGGGACTGTACTCCACAGACAATAAACAATCAATTGCTAGCATTAACAAGTGTACATTATTTTCCAACTCGGGTGGCACAGTGGTGAAGTGCCTGCCCACCACCGCAGAGGTTTTGGGTTCAAATCAACTGCCAAAAAAAAGTTGTCTGCGGTTGTCGGAAAAAGCGTGCCTCCAGCAGGATTCGATCTCGAGCCTAACAGTACATTTTAACAGCGGGCGACTCTCCGGCGATTGCCGGGCGACATCGTCCAAAAGATAAAGAAAATCCATCTTTCATCGCCCCCCCGCCCACTTCACCCTATCGCCAGTAGTTGCCGGCTTTCATAGACATATAATGCACTTCCGGAAAATACTATCGTGATCGCCCGCTGTTAAAACGCACCGTCAGGGTCGGCAGTCTTACGCCTAGTGAGGCACGCTACGAGACCAGATGGAGTACTAGGGTTTTGGTCTGTATTAGACTGTAAATGCCCCCACCTGGGGGCGGAGTCCTTGTTTTCTCGTTTTTGTATTCAGCCAATCGCAGGGCGGGGTTTGGTCGAATGTCGCTGTACAACAATATTACGCGGCCAGGAGGGTGATTATTGTCACTGCACATAATCCTATGGGCGTGAGGAGTAGTACGAAGGCTCTACATCCTCCCGGTGAGGCCTCCTCACTGGCAGGTGAGTCAGTAGGATACATACAACAGCAGTGACAACCCAGAAATGTGTGTGGGGAGGAATCAATTGCCATAACGACTTAATTATGGAGAAAAAGGGGTAAAACAAACAAACAACAAAAAAGTGGTTTTAGTATTACCAGTAAGTTGCTCTTTATGTAAAGGGAAGCTTTGTGCTTACTGTTGAAGCTGCTGGCTTCAGGGTCTTCTACGTTGATTGCAATGACTTTCCAATCAGTCTCACCCTCATCAATCATGGCCAAAACTCCAAGAACCTTCACCTTGACTACCTCACCACGGGAGCACACCTAGAAAAGCCACCCAAGTCAATTATATTCATATATAGCACATTTCATACAATGTCAAGTCAAACATGCTTTACAATAGAGAAACAAATATACATCATACGCTCCCCGTTCAGTTTCTCTCACTTGTACTGGTTTCTCACATGTACGGTAACATATAGTACATACACTACAGTAATCCATCCCCTGTATAATATATGTAGAAATAGATAGAAACACAGTACTGTAATCCCTCCACAGCACAGAAAAGCCATTTCATAACATTGTTCATCTGTTCTACCAAACAAACGGCACTAGAGAAGTAAAACACTTGGCCCCAGTACAGAGGCTGATGGTCATTGTGACGCAATCTAAAATAATCAATTAAACCAGTGGTTCTCAAAGCGTTATAAGCAACTGTTGTACCTTACTACCGATCTCACAGACATCGATTGGGTCGTTGTCACCACAGCAGCCAGTGTCTCCATCTTTGTGTCCTGGGTCTTCCCATGTCTACACAGACGGCAAAAAAATAATAATCAGAATTAGGTGCTACAATTTGGTCATCCCTCACACTGCGTAGGATGCAATACTGGCAGAGGTTATTTATAAGAATATCCTGGTTAAGCAGCTTGTGTACATAAATATTTTTTTTTTTCACATAACAGTTATAACTTGCATTCAGAGAAATGGTTGCATTGTATGTTACTTGCTGATCAAACTGAGGTACGCAAGAGAAGCTTGTTTAAAAGGTATGGTAAGTGATATGTTTTGGTAATTATTATTTTTTTTGTTAAAAAGTACTACATTCTGATAGTAATCATTGCTACAGAGGGTTTGTTCGGTCACAGGAGTCTCTCCAGCTCTTTAGTAAACAGAATATAGCACATTTTCAGGTAGGTGACAACATTTAAGCCAATCAGGAGAGAGCATTGAAAATGCATTTCCTGTTTGATAAAGAGCTGGAGAGACATGGGAGACTCCTTTTACTGAACAAACACTCTATAGCAATGAGTACTATCAGAATATAGAGCTATTTAACACTTATTTTAACAAAAGTAAATCACTTACCCAACCTTTAATCAAGGACCTGGGATGGAAATGATTTGCAGCCAGGCAAATGTTTAATTGGATCACCTTATCTCATGGGATTATAAACGGCAGATAATGGAAAAGCTGTCCATGTCCTGCTCATATTTTTACATTTAGAGCACTAATGCGGTACTGTTAGTTGTTTTTAGTTGAAATCTTTTTTGGTTGAATTTGTTGCACTTTTAGTTATCATTTTGTTCTTAGTTGTACTGCTTTGGCCCCGTCTTGGCCAGGTCTCACTTGCAAAAGAGGTTTCATACCTCAATGTGACTTGTTAAATAAAAGGTTACATATACATACATACATACAGTTTATAATCCTACATCTTGTTCAGCTATTATTTTACACTTTGGCTATTCAAAAATAGCAGATATACAAGCTCGTAGCGCGGCACCGAGTACCGCGCTACGAGCTTGTAGATCTGCTATTTTTGGAAAATCTTGAAAATGTGCGCAAATCTTTGAACATACATATTTTTAAGCGAACATTTTACATCCTGTTCATCTACATGTCAAAGCAAATAATTCCTACAAACTGGTAGACAAACTAACCTGTGGTATTGCTCCATAGTTCCATATGTACCCTTTATGTGGAAATACATTGGCAACATAACGCAGTTTACCCTTCTTCACATCTTGCTTTATTGGGTTCAGAGGGTCTTTTGTAGCGATCTGAAAGTAAACAAGATTAAAATGAAATTATTACTATTTTTCCATCACCTTTGATGACTGCCAAATAGCAACTTTCTTTTAAATGGAACTGTTCATTTAGGCCTATAAATGAACTGTGTATACAATAATCAATGCATGTAATAAAATCTGGCCCCAACACGATGGTGCAAGTCAAGGTCATTTGAGGAGCCTACCTCCATCTTTGCATTGGTCCATCTTGGTACCTCAACGACCACGTTAAAGATGTTCTGGAAGAGAGAAGAAGAAATATTTGTCACATTATGATATCCATCAATGTATCAATTACAAAGGTAAAATTGTAATCATTACAACATTGCTCCTATTCATCCGTCTCAATTCTGATTAAAGTAAATGAAATTGTGTTGCATACCATGTTAAACAAAACAAAAAAACAGAATACTGGAAAATTATGACTATATGACTATTTGCATTTACAAACATAATATGTCTGAGGATGGCTTTGTGTGAAATGAAAAATTACATCTACGTCATTATTGATAAGAGCAATCACATTAGATATTGGACTGGGCAGGTAGGTACAGAGCAGAGGCCATTGCCCCGGCAGACTATGAACCTTGCGGTTCTCCACAGGACACTGTGCTAAACAGAAAGGTTTTATTTCATTGTCTTTTCTTTAATACTCATGACATTGTATGTTTTATTTCAGATAGGAGAGCGTAGAGACAGGAAACCATGGGCAGAGAGAGAGGAGAGACATGCAAGACATGACAGGAGTTGGATTCAAACTCGGGTCCTCTCACAGCAGGGAGCATTATGGTCTGCACATCAACTGGCTGAGTCACCATGCACCCTGGCCTGATCAATTCCAATTATTTGAAAACCAGGAAGTCAACATACTTGTCAGTAAAAGACCAAGCCATGGTTGAGGTTTACTCCCAACCATGGTCATCATTAAGTAACTAGTTTGGATATGAATGAAGGTGACCATTTTATTTTACCTGGCCCTCATCAGCATACATTGGTATGTCATGGAATGGTGAGATGTACTTTCCTTCAGCATTTTCTGTTGAGACAAAAAAGAAAAATCGCACACGCCGTTAACACAGTCAGAGAGAGCAGACAAGTTGTGCGTTTTGCAGATTAAATAAACAGGTACACAATAAATTACTACAGTGGTTCTCAAACTGTTCGCCCTTCCCCCAAACAAATGGACAGTTTACTTTGGACACTTTACAGGTCTGTAACTCAGAGGTACAAATGGGCCGGTAGGATCCATTTGGTTCCATTTGTACACTCTCAAGAGTGTGTCCATTGCCGAAATTACTAAAAAACTTTCCTGGACGTTGTGTATTAAGAAGCAAGACTTAAAATGGTGCATGTCTTAAAGCTGAACATCTGCCAACTACTGTAATGGACAGTCAAGTGCAGATACCCCATCAGTAAGGGCTTTGCATTGTGTAGTGAGTTGAAAGTAGTAGTAGTAGTGAGTTCAAAAAAGCTACGTGCTTAACTGAGTCTTCCAGTTTAGTAGACCTTGTATTGTGAATTTGTACTTCCATGTACTGTGATTCTCATGTCTTACTAAATAAAAGTACCTCAAGAATCAATCAATGTTGCATCAGATGCTTTTGAATTGCAGACCAGAGAGGGCGTAGTCTTCCTATCCACCAACATTACCCTGTAGGTTAATACGAAACAAGATATACAGGCTACAGGAAAATAAATCTAATCCGAGAAATCAAACCCTCAAATGATCATGATCGATGGAGTAAATTGGGCTGTAAAATGCAATTGCCTCATAAAACTTAAGGACTGTAGCTTTAAACGTGGGGTAATAAAAGCAAATCGTGCTGCCACAACCCGGCATTATCAAGCACAAGCTGTAGTGGAACAATTAAAACATTTACAGAAACAATACGTTGTATAACGTTAAGTGTTTACACAGACAACTTCGTGCAGAAGTTGTTGTACGGTCGGTGGTCGAACCCAGCCGACACAATGAATAGAAGTGACACGTGGGATCATTGTATGTGGCGAACCCCCCTGAGGGAGACAGGGAGCTTATGGACTTCGAATCGATTCCTCAACCAGACGAGCCAAAAAGAAACATAAAGACGTAAAAACATGACTTACTGAAGAACAGACGGTAGCTCAGGGTGTTGGGGTTCCCCCTCTCCTCGACTGTGAAGCTCATGTCGGCTTTGTTTCGGAGGGTTTGTGCGTTTGTGTGAACCGGTGGATTCAATGATGTTCGTCGGCTCAGTCTGAAGTTGGAACCTCGCGTCATCAAGGTTTTATAGCTTTGGTTTCTATTTACTGCTCTTTGTTAATATCCGGTCTAGAGACCCGCCTACTGTATCCGGTACTTTCCACACACACATGCATGCAGCATATATAAAACATTTCCGTATCCGCTCTAGACCGGATCTGCAATATTCAAAGTGAATTGATCCCGGGGGTGAATGAACGCTGCAATGCGCACGCGCAGTATCGCTCGCCCAAACGAACAGACCTACAAGCTAAGAACGCGTCGCACCCAGGTCGCACCGCGACGCATTGAGAGCTTGTAGATCTGTGCTTATTGGCAAGCGAAACCGACGTACGACGGAGCGACAAAGCCTGTGTGAGGGTGCGTTTGTTTTTGCCCAGGCGGTTCGCCGGTCTGTGGGATTTATGATAGAGCAATGCAACTTTGAAAACACAAATAAATAAATAAAACAAAATTAAATTAAATTAGTAAGTAAATAAAAGCAAACATTATAATAAAGTAAGTTTCAAGTTTACTGTGCATTCTATTACCAATTATTGTTTTGTTGTATGAAAAATTTGCAAAGTGTTCTACAGTGAAGGGGTAAAATAGCACACTGTGTGAGTTAGAAAGTAACTTTGTAGTGTAGAGTTTTAATCAATAACGTGGAATCTGGCATAATTTCATCAGCACAACAACAACAATAATAATAATAATAATAATAATAATAATAATAATAATAATAACAATAATAATAACAAACAACCCTTTATTTGTACAGCGCTTTTCAAAACAAGGTGAAACAAGTGCTTTAGATCAAATAATTACAGCATCGACATGTAAGAGCTAAAAATAGTAATAGGAAAAAAAAACTCTAGCTTGACTTCATATCCTGGCTGTGCGTGTGGTGCTTCCTGCCTTTGCCTTTGCTCTGCTGCTGCTGCTGGGTGCTGTGTGGGGAGCTGGGTGCTGCTGACGGCCAGGCCCTGACTGGGAGAAAGAAAGACAAGGAGGAAAGAGAGAGAGACACGGTGGTGGTGGGAGCTCCGTCCGGATCCTAATAAAAAAAGCACCCAGTTTGATCAGATTCGTCCCCAGTCAGTCAGATCACATCTGATCAGTGACAACACCATCATGTCAGGCAGTCGTCAGCTGAGCCAGAGCAGGGCCATCCCGACCACCCGGACCATCCTGATCAGCGACACAACGCAGCTACCTCACGACTACTGTACGACCCCAGGAGGCACTTTTTTCTCTACCACTCCGGGAGGTATTAACAACCTTATGATTTGGGAAGTTATTGTGTTTTATTGTTTTTTATTATTTTTTATTTTTTATTTATCATTTTTTGTATTATTTTTATTATTTTTATTATTATTTTAATCTTTTACTTTTACGCTTTTTATTTATTTACTTATTGTGTTTTTAATTTTTATTTGGATATGTTAGTTGACTGTGGATGTTGGCCTACAGCTTGTCTGCCCCGTTGTCACCGATCAAAACAAAAACAATGCCTTTAGTCCCGCCCCCTGGCCTCCGTCGATACAATGTGATTGGCTGCTCTGCAGCGCAGTGATTCTGATGAGTGCATTATTGTTGCATACTTGCATTATGCTCAAATTGGGGTTTTTCATTACAATTTATGATTTGTCATGAAACTAAATGTATTTTTCTATTAATGTCACAAATGCCATGCAGTAAAAAGCCTTGTCAAATAGCTTTATTATGGCTTTTGAGAGCGAATGGATGCAATTCATAATTTATTCCACTATTGTTCATTATGGTCTGAGTTGCATCTAAGCATTTTCTCAGACATGCTATTTTCACAGTGACCCAAAACATGTAATGTCACAGTACTTGGCCCATTTATTATTTATTTTTTTACTATAGCCTAATTTTACAATTTCAGAATTAGAATCAAATTTATTTATCACAGGTTTACCGGTATAAATACTGTACGTTGTTTTTTTTGTGGGGAAAAAATGGGGCCAGAGAGAGAGAGGGAGAGCAAAGAGAAAACATAGGGAAGAAACCGGTCAAAAGAAAAATCTTAAGATATGTACATTTACATATACCGGCGGTAGCATAAAAAGTAGCAGGTATGTACATGAGGTTAGACATACTGTAAGGTGCAGGTTTAAAAAAAGATAGCAGCAGGTGCACTACTAGCCCTAGAATGTCTGTGATCTTACATACATTTCATGTATTCCAAATGTATGTTAGATCACAGATATTCCAGGGCTAGTGCACTACATGATGTACAGCACTAGTATAGTCTTATGTGCTTTTTTTGATTGATTGAAAATTATTATTTGACAATAGAATGTAAAACAACACAGTTACATTTATAATACTTTTGTCTAAAAGGTCCGACCAAAAAAGTCCTTGCGGACTTGTTTCCGTTGGGGTCCTTGGTATTAATTTCATAGACATATATAGTAGCAACCAAACAGTTCAAATATCAACATAAAAATACAGAGAAAAAATACCACTATGTACAAAAGAAATCATGAAAAAAATATATATACAGAAAAAGGGGAGGGGGGTCGTCTGTCTACTGGGAAACTGGTACTACCTCCTTTTATGGCCTCCAGAAAGATGAGTTTTTAGGGCTGTTTTAAATGAGCCCAGCTAACTGCATTTTTTGAGGGATGGGGTTAGGCTATTCCATACCTTGGTGGCCGTGCTGTAGAAGGAGAATTTGCCCATGTTTGTTTTATGGGTGGGTGGTACCAGATTGTTGTTTACGCTCCCTCTAGTTTCGTGACTGTGGGTGTCACTAACTTTTTGGAGGTATTTAGACAGATATGCGGGTATAGGGGGCATTTCGGGCAAATCTACTAGTGACTATTTGAAACATTCATGCATTTGGATCATGGAGGGAAAAAAAGTGACATTAATTTGAACATATCTGTCTTCTCTCACAGGAACACGGATCATCTACGACCGTAAGTTCCTGTTGGACAGACGTAACTCCCCCATAGCTCAGACCCCCCCGGCCCACCTGCCTGTCATTCCTGGGGTGACCAGCCAAAACGTCCTGAGAGAGAACAGGAAGAACGAAGCCAACAACCACATCATCAACAACCACGATGGCAAGCCAGGTACTGGCAAAGTAACCTCCTGAGCCTTATGGCAGTGGTGGAAAAAGTACTCAAATGTTTTACTTAAGTAAAAGTATCAATACTGCAATGTGGAAGTACTCTGTTACAAGTAAAAGTCCCGAATTCAAAATGTACTTGTGTAAAAGTACAAAAGTATTGGTATGAAAATGTACATAAAGTACCAAAAGTAAAAGTACTAAAATGTTTGAAAATAGCAGATCTACAAGCTCGCAACGCGACGTGTTGTGAGCTTGTAGATCGGCTATTTTCAAATAGCCTAGGTATAAAATAGGGCTGAAGTGGTTAATGTATCTTTTATAATAATCATTTATATCTGCAAAGTAACTAGTAACTAAAGTTTTCAAATAATTGTAGTGGAGTAAAAGTACACAATTCGCCTCTGAGATGTTGTGGAGTAGAAGTATTGAAAATTGGAAATACTCCAGTAAAGTAGAAGTACCTCAAAATTGTACTTGAGTACAGTACTTGAGTAAATGTACTTAGTTACTTTACACCACTGCCTTATGGCTGGCGCAGTGGTCAAGTTCCGAACTAACGAATCCACAGCCGGCTTGCTGAGCATCTATTTGCACACAATTGGCTGTGTTCAGGGGAGGGCGATTTATGTCACTGCACGGACTCCTATGGGCTAAATTGGGAGAAAAAGGGGTAAAAAATAATTGCCTAGTGCCTACTCTAAAATGTTGTTTAAAAATACTTATAATTTATACTTTATCATGTGACATTGTTGTGTGAAAATAGGCAATCTACAAGCTCACAACATTTTGCACATTGTTTTGGGAAAATCTTTGCCCTTTAATGTCATGCCCAAAATGCCACGTTGAAAGTGGTTAATATGGACGACCTATTCCTTGAAAGTAAAAATCAAGAAAACTCAAGGCATCTCAAGACGTTTGGTGTGAGTAGTACCAAAGCTTTTGTTAACCCATTAAGACCTGGAACGCATCTGTGTCACTTTAGATTTCTTTGGCTATTTTTGAAAGACTTTTTCAAAAATCTGTTAGGATTTAGAAAACATTTTAAGAATCGGACTCAGGCCTTAATGGGTTAACTTCTATCGCTGTACCCAGGACTGCAGACTGCTTCAAAACAAAAACTGTAAAGGCAGGAGCAAAAACCGTTGGCACAGAACTACCGCAACTTCATGTCCGCTCTCGCTGCAAATAAAAAGGAAAGCCCACAGCGGCCGTAGCTGAGTGGGTAGAGAGGCCATCTGGGAATGGGAAGGTCAGCGGTTGCTCCCCTTGGCCGCCCCTAGTCTACTGTATGTGTGTGTGTGTGGAGGTGTCCCTGCAGAAGACACTTAACCCATAACTGCTCCCTTGGTGCTGTATTAATGGAATTCATTGCTTTTAATGGGATGGGTAAATAATGCAGGGGACACATTCTTTGTATGTGCAAATTAGAGCTGGGCGATATGACTTCGAATCAATATCACGATTATTTCAACGGGGGAAAATGAGCACCACGCGCGCGTCATGGTCCGCTTGTTTCACGGATGTGGCAACACCGGCGCTTGTTTGACGCACATGATTTGGCAACCCGGGAGCCAGCGAACACAAAAACGCTAATAAACAGCTGACATTTGGTGAAAGTGAAAAACGGGCTTCGGTGTTCCGTGCACATGGTAATGGTCAATGGCTGTGTGCAAATGCAGATCAATTGCTCCAGCCACTGAGGAGAACGCCGGGCAGAAGAGATTTTGGGCACAGACAGACAGAGCTACAGACGCACAGAGCTTTGTAGAATTATAGGATTATTATATATATATATATATTATATACAGGATTATATAGGATGATGAACGATTGAAGTCGTTATTAGTTCTAAATGTCAGTTTCAATATATTTTCAGTTAATTGCCCAGCACAACTAAATAATAGCTCCATTGGAACACTGGTTATTTTTTCCATTTCATGGAAAAGTAACCGTTTTGGACATACAGTATGAGGTTTATAGCGACAATGCTTTATCACGACACTGTTGTGCGACAAAAATAGAATAATGCTTAAGTGGTTATTCTGGTTAATCAATTTATTGCTATGTAAAAGAATGATTTTTTTCCAAAAAGGTAATTGAAGGAGCAATCGCTAAGAAAATAATCAATATTTGCAGCCCTAATGCTATGTGTTATTTGGTGTGTTTCAGGTGATGATGCTCAGTTTGAGATGGACATCTAACAGACCGGATCCACACTGGAAGAAGTAGACGACCTGGCAGATGTGTGCCAGTGGCTTGGCTTGTAGAAAAACCAATATTGTGAGCCATCGTGGCAGCCATCTTCTTTCGCTCTCTGTTTTCGCTGCTGGGTGTAATGTGTGTGTGTGTGTGTGTGCGCACGTGTGTAAACCATGGGTATACAGTACTGTATGTCATCAGGAATGCTTTGGCTAACCTTGGAAACTAGCTAGAAGACTGCGGTCTAGTGGAATAGATTCCATTGTTACCAGTAGCTGTGCAAATGAATCACACACCAAGGGGAAGGGCCTGAATTTAATGTTTTCCAATTCCTAGATGAGACGGAATCCATCTGAACGTTTGCTGTGTGAGCATCGTTCTCTAAGTCACCATCCTTACGAGATCATAGTAATGCAGATATGGTTTCATTTGGTGGTCCTAAGAAACTGTACACAGTGGTTCTCAAACGTTTTTAATTTCAAGGACCCCCATAACTCTGAGAGTGTGCAAATGGAACCAAATGGACCCGTAGGGGTCCATTTGGTTCCATTTGTACACTCTCAGAGTTACACACACCCCTGAACCCCACCTTTTTGAGAACCACTGCTCTAGAGCAACGTACCGGTCTTAGAATCAGTCCGAATGTTTGAAATTCATCATCAGAATGTTTGGTTTTGGAAAGCTGTGTTTGGACCGCTATTATTATTTAAATGGAATTTTGCTACTCCGTGAAAAAAGCTCCCCAATCTCTTTATCAGTTATTCAGTCTGCTCAGTTTTCACTTGAAGCTATGTAAAGGGATGCTGTGTTTTTATTTTCAAATTAACAGAAGATTTCATACCGTTTATTTTTTATCACCGACACAAGCCTTGTGTGTTTCATGTTAAAGGGTGAAAATATATATTTTTAAACTCCAGCTTTTTTTTTTAGGCCACAATTAAACAGTTTTAAAATCAGTAAATTAACATTAGATTGTTTCACATGTATGTAACGAGGCAGTACACTGATTGTAATTTGGCTTTTCATTTAGAATCAGTTCGAAGACGTAACACATAATATGAAATCAGCATTTTATATCATCACGACCTTACTGTAATAATTATTTAACAAACACATTTCCTGGCAAGACACATTTATAACCTGTCACCATAGATTTGATGGTTACCTTGAGTTATTTGATTAGTTGCACTGGCGAGAGTTTGTGTTGATTAGGTAATGGCGTGACTTGCTGCCCTCTGTCCAGTGTTTTAAGTACTCTTGCTATACATACTATACACATTTTAGTACAATAATGAAAATGATTGAAACATAAATTTCTGGTTAACTATTGGGGAAACTTTTGAAAACTTGAAACTATCCAGGTCTTTTATATGCATTTTATTTTTTTAATACCTTTTCTTAATTTCCAAAAAAATAAGATTTTCAGGAGACTGAGTGTATAAATAAGTAACAACAAGTCATAAATCATTTGCCACATTGCACTTGTACACAGATTCCTTGTTAATGAGTGACGACTTGTTTTTGGTATAAGACAAGTCAGGCCATTTGATGTGTGCTCTCTATGGTTCTTTTCCACCACAAGAACTAAGCTAACCGTACTATGCCGTTATATAACGTAGTTCATGAGTTCTGGATTTGTTTCCATACCCTGCAGCCCGGTTTCAGATAAGGTATTTTGAGGCTAGTACTAGCCCTGAGTTCTGGAAACCTAGAATCTCAGAACTTACTTTCAATTGTTTTCTAAAATAGCTAAGATAGCAGACCTGCAAGCTCACAGCGTGTCACTTTGTGATGTGCTGTGAGCTTGTAGATCGTCCATTTTCACTATGCTATGTATTTTTTAATGGCATACCTCCCCCTTCAGGAGTGGTTCTCGTTATAATTTGAAATCTAAACAAACAAAATAATGACAGAACTTCATGGGTTCTGGAAGGTTCTGGAAGGTTCTGTGTTATCCTTTTGTAGTCGAAAAGAACCAAATTGTGAAGGAATCAAAAAGGCTTGTTTGTTTCAGAGACTAGGTACTGTAGGTACAATTCCTTAAACGTCATGTCTCTCCCCAGTGACCTTAATCCATTGTGTTCTTTTGCCAAGTACATCTGCCGGTGTCTTACTTTGACTTTAGCAGTTACTAAAACCAGGTTCCTTGTCATCAACTTATACTGTCCATCAGGTATATATTGCTTATTCTCAGCTGTAATGTTCCAGCAGTTAATGTTGTATAAAGCTGTTGAGAAACGTACACACTGAGAATTACTTTTGCTTTGGTTATGACTCCGACACATTCTTCGGCTTTTCACAATGTGATGGCTTTGCCTACATGTCATGATTTGGGATGATGAAATTGGGATCTGTCAGCATTGTTAAGTTGCATGTGATTTATATGAGCTTACTTTTCAAGAGTCCAACATTTTTGTTTAGTTATCCTTGACACGATCTCAGCACTTTTTGATGGTTGCATTCTGTCCAAATGGCAGCTAGGAATGAGCAGGTAAACAACTCTGAGACGAGATGTTTTTCACTGAGTCAGTTTTGCTGACTGGTTGAGGGACATGATGTCTATCAAATGGGTTTTTTGTTTTATTTTTGTTGGTCATCTGGACATGTTTTATGCAAAATGTGTTGATGGCTTGCTTGTTTCCATTTTGCATTGCACATTTTGGGGCTAAGGAAAACACATTTATATTATAGCATCATCATAATTCTTGGGAGATTAATTTGAGGTCTATTTGGTTTGACATCGAGGACTTAACAATTAACATTGTATGTTGCAAAGAGATTTGAAAAAACCAACTTACTATAACTTTCTGTTATGATTTCAATTAACTTTATTTTCAACGAAACGCCAATGCCAGTGGACACTGTTGCAGCAAGATCAATAAATTTCCTTAACTAAAATGTGGTTTCATTTTTTGTGGGTTCAAGTGTTCCATCACAAAAAAAAGGTGCTGTAAGACAAGTGATATTTTTTGTGGTCAAAACAAGTGTTAAATATGTCTATATTCTGATAGAAATAATTGTTATAGTCGTGTTTATTTCGTACCAGGGGTCTCCCCGTCCCGCCAACTCTTAACCCATTTAGACCGGGAAAGAATCATGTCAAGTGTCATTTTTTTGATATTTTTAGAGCACCGAGTGCCGCGCTACGAGCTTGTAGATCTGCTATTTTTGAAAAATCGTGAAAATGTGTGCAAATCTTATATATATGAATATGTTTATATATATATATTTTATATTTGTACCTCAAATCTTTGCTTCTGGGGGATTCTACAAAATGTCTTCTAAACCCTATCAGTTTTTTGAAAAACATGTTTCTATATCAGTGGTTCTCAAACTTTTTCATGTCAAGGACCCCCAAAATTATATGTATTTGGCCGCCGACCCCCATCTCAAAATATTTTGTTCCAGGGACCCCCAGAAGCAAAGATCTGAGTTACAAATGTTCCCTTTTAAATATATATATATATTGAAATATTTGCACAAAATAATGTTCAAGATTTTTGGATAGCCAAAGTATAAAATATGGATAAAGTGGTTACACAGATGCGTTCCCGGGTTGAATAAGTAAACAGCAAATATATTTCCAGGTCGGGGGTCCTTGACACGTAAATGCTTTACACTGCCTCTAAGGACCTTAATCTCATGCTGCCTTGATAAAGGATCTCTGATGAGAACACGTCTGGGACCTCATATGACTCATCTCACTGCAGTGCTGCTATGACAACTGAATCTCCCTCCAGATCAATGAGGATGGACGGATCCGTCTCGCTCTCCATCATTCAAAAGGGCAAACGAGGAAATGTGCTCTTCTAGCAAGTACATACTTTGAAATGAATGAATGGATTTGAGCTTACTTTTACTCAAGTAAGATTGTGGGACTTAATTACTTGTAACAGAGTATTTCTACATTGTGGCATTGATACTGTTACTTAAGTAAAAACAAATGTGGGTACTTCTTCCAACACTGCTGAAAACCTGAGGGATATGGGAAGTGGACCAACAAGCCGTTTGCCTGCTAGAGGTCATCTGCATCTGCTCATCATCATGGCCCTGATTACATACAGTATGGATTTGTTGTTTTTCACTGAGACATGCTGTAGTACGTCTACACATATAAGTATCAGGCACAACCATAAATCACTGATGTCCTATCTGGCTTTGTATCTCATTTCAATTAGGAGAATGGCTTTGGGGCACACTGGATGTCAGAGATGGAAATGGGAAATTATATTCTGGTGTCAACATGGAAATGAAATGTTGCCGGCTGCCATATGGATTTTCTTCTGTAAGGACGTATTCACCTTGAGTCAAGATTATAGGCTACACCACTGGTTCTCAACATTGGGTCCCGGGGACCGCCAGCAGGGGTCCAAGTTGACCCTTGCGGTCCTTTAATTTAACTCAGAGAGTGTACAAATGGTACACTCTCTGAGCTAAATTAAAATTGAGGATTCTAGTAAATTTAGTAGATTGGGGGTCCCAGAGATAAAAAAAAAAGTATCAAATGGGGGTCCGTGGCCTAATGCATATCAAACAGGGGCTCCTTGAAAAAGGTTGAGAAACAATGGGCTACACCAGTGGTTCTCAATCTTTTCACGCCATGACCCCCCAAAATAATCATAATTGAACTGGAGACCCCCCCACCCTGATAAGCACCTGGAATGTACGAGTTGAGACATTACAATTAGTTTGACTCGGCTCCACAGATAAATAATAATGTGAAAATAGCCGATCTACAAGCTCACAACGCCTCGCAGCGAGAGGCGTTGTGAGCTTGTAGATCGGCTATTTTCCCCCCTCGTTCTTATATCATTTGACAATTTGGCCAATGTTTGACCAGTTTTTTAGTATAGTAGTTGGTTGATTACTTTTGATGCAGTAATGGTGTTTTTTTGGGTATTAAAAAGGTCTTTAAAGTCATTAAATTATCACTACACTGTCATGGGTCCAGACCCACATGTTGAGAACCACTGGGCTTCACTCATAGACTGGCTACACTACTGCTATCTCTGTGGTCACACACCATGAAGTACACACAAGTGCGAGAAGTAGAAACAGAGCATTACATGCACCACCCCCCGTGTAAACATTGACATTTAATGGTCAAGTGCCTCCTTGGTTGTTATCAGCACTGCTTTTACACACAAACTGAACATTCCACGTACTGTTTTCAAGGCTGTGTTCTTTTAAGGGTGGAGGAGGAACTTATAATGCTAATGTGCACATTAAATGCTTTAACAACTGTACCTTAATTGCTGTAATTGCTCTATAGATATAAGTATTACTTTGCCTATTATGTTGATAACCTATTCAAAACAAATGTAATTTGCACATTTGACTGATTCATTAAGATTGATCTATTTTGTCTATATGTACATTTTTAGACACATACTTACAGTGTGTCTGGTTGCATAGCTATACATAAATTCATAAAATGGGGTATTCACATTTTGTTACTGTATAAATGAATATACCACATGTGTTTAGGTTAGGCCTGTGGTTGTTCTGGGTTCTCAAAGTGGGGTCCAGGACCCTCAGGGTTCTTTGGGTGTGTGTGTGGGGGGTTCCATATGACCCTTTTACCTGTCTGCAACTTGGACAGTGTACACATTTTGTTGCATTTTGTACACTCAGTCAGAGTTGTGGGAGTCCTTGAAATGACAAAGTTTGAGAGCCACTGGCTAGATACTAATGTGTATTCAAAACAAAATGTTACACTGTGCATAACCTTTATATGAGTGACATCTAGTGGACAATAGTAGAAATGCGCATTGTGAAGAAACTGTGTGAAGTTGAATTATTCCAATTTATATGGAGTAATCTATCTATTCATCCGAGTTCCAACGGTCTTATTGGTCCGTTTGGACTGTTAGATCAATTATATTTGACTGAAAATCCATTATACATGTCATGAGCTAAATATAGTTACACAAATAATATATAGAGTAGTACTATGATATTAATAAATTATAAGATCATATCCTTCGTTGTTGTAATTGTTTATAAAGTACTACATTTTTATGTACTGGAGTCACGCAGGCATTAAAATAATTTCGAACACATTTCTCGGAACTCGATTAGCAATTTACGTCAGGCACGCCGAACGCACCACAATATTCTGCGCAGGCATATGACGGGCGACTCAAAGGTCCTTCCTTCTTTTCCTCATCCCTGAGCAAGGCCAACGCCAAGATGGTGAGTTTTGGCGTGAAAAATGTTGACAAAATCCACTGTTTATCAAGATCATCCTTTACCCGAATATCCCAATAAACGTCTCAACTTATTCATCCATATCATCGTTATAGATAAATGCCAATATTAACCCGGGATACATTTACGGTTGGTTAGTTTTGGGAGATATCCCGGTTGGTGCTTCGAAACGCTATGTTGACTTCTGTAGAGCCAGCTTCTCTCAGTCTGTATCACGAGCATTCATGTATGAAGAGGCCGAAATGTGCTCAAATGAAGGGTCATTTTGCCATTTTAATTCTGCTTTAAAGATGTATATAAATATACGGTCGACAAACATGAGAGAAAGCTAAGTGAGTGTACTCGAATTAGCCGCAACGCTTAGTGTTAGCATACATGGTATTAGCCAGCCATGTTGTGTCTTAATGTGAGGAAATGAAGCTATTCTGCTCGTTTGGAGACTGGTTATTGAATGGTTTCGCATCATTTGAGACACGTTTGAGTTTCAATGTATACTGCTGTTAAAAAAAGAAGCTAACTGCCAGTAAAGATGTCTTTACCACTAAGCTATGTAGCTAACTGTTGTCACCTGGTCATCATATGCAGAAGCAGATGGATTGAATACTTGTTAACAGTTTGCTAAAGCATAGAAAGTAGTTGTATACAACAGGATGTTTAAAGGATTAAACCCAAGAAAGCACTATGGCTTGTTTTTCCTTTGGGAGTCCTGTGATGCAGATGAGTCCTGTGATGCAGATGATGAAGTGATGGGGATACTGATGACATGTTTGATAGAGGGGTGAAGGATGGTTAGAATGAATGAATGAATGAATTAAGAAGTTGCTTGAAGCAAAGTCAGCACTGAGAATTGGCTTTTGCATTTCGCATGAAGAAGCAAAACTGTACAGTGGAGTGAGGTTGAATTTAACCACTTAAACCCCATATGGGTGACTGGAGTACTTAAGGGTTCTGTACTAGTGTCTTCACTGTTTTCTGTTGTGGGGAAAGCTTGTCGATCTGCTATTTTCTGTGAAGGCCTTCCCCACAATAAAGATGCAGTGGTTGACCACTTCAAATCTGACATTAGTCATTATAATAAAGCAACATTGTCAGTCACAACGCTGTAGCCATTTTGGCTATTGATTGCAGTATAACCAAGTATCTAGAGCTTATGTGATGCTGTCAAGTTACTGGTTTTCATTCTTTCACACTTGTTTCCACAGAATGACACAGTGACGGTCAGGACCCGAAAGTTCATGACAAACCGGCTGCTTCAGAGGAAGCAAATGGTAAGTTGTTTCATTGTGGAGCACACTAACACACTTGTTAACTTTTCTTTTTTGCTATTCATAATAAAAGTATAGAGCGTAAGTGGCTAAAATGTATGGAAAAACAAGTACATGCATGTGTGAGGGAGGAGATCCAAGGAAAAAAGTTTGAAAACCAATAGACTGCTTTATGCTGTGTTCATCTTAACATCAGACTTGTACTTCACTGTCTTGCTCAATTTATACTAATTAGAAGAGAACCCACAAGCTGTACGCAATGTGGCGCGTTGTCTTTGATCAGTTATCGACAAGTGACACAGTTGTGCGACTGACAGTAGGCATAAAATGATAAACATGGGGCATGTCTCTGTTACAGGTCGTCGATGTCCTCCATCCAGGCAAGTCCACAGTCCCCAAGACTGAGATCAGGGAGAAGCTCGCCAAGATGTACAAGACTACTCCTGATGTGGTGTTCGTCTTCGGCTTCAGGACCCAATTCGGTGGTGGCAAGACGACAGGTTTCGCCATGGTCTACGACTCCCTAGACTACGCCAAGAAGAACGAGCCCAAACACAGACTAGCCAGAGTGAGTGAACAAACAGAGTTAACCGCACACTACCTAGAAAACTAATTTGAAAAAAGCGGATGTTGGACAACTTAGGAGGGTTTTGAAGATTTTAATGTTAGTCTAGTTGAAGTGTCTTAACACCTACGAGCATTGCCATCCTTGAAGGGAAATTTTTAACCTATATCCCACTGTTGTGATAAACTGATAAGAGCTTCACACATCAGTTGGCACATAAACACATATTGAGTTTTCAGCAGGGGAATGACACAGACGAGCAGTGTCAACAAACAAACCTGCACCCATATGACTATATTTTCTTTTACATACATCTTACATGAATAATATTACAGCTGGAAATGGAAGATATATATATATATATATATCTTTTCCCCCCCCATACATTTCCCATTCTTAAAGTTAATCAGAATCCCAATAATGGAACAACATTTAGCTAGTGCCCATTTAAATGGGAAATACATTCTTTATTGTTGTGCCATTACTTAAATAATGACCTAGCACAGTCACCATTTAGCAGCATCTTGTTGGTCTTAACCATTATGTCAACATTGTGAGAATATTTGACAGCATCTTCCTCCCCAAAGACTTGGACAGCAAACTTTACTAGTTTGGTGACATGAACACGTGTTCTTTCCATAATGCATATTAATCACGTTAATGTGCTGTTTTTAATCTACAACAGTTACATTTCCCTGAGAAATAGTCTGCAAAAGATGCGTACAAAGCCCATAGTCTCATTTGACTTAGTGTGTAATTGCAGGAGACCGATGTTGTAGAATACCGTTAGTGTTGCCTGTTCCAACTCGACACCGCACTGCATGTTAAAAATAAATTGGGTTCACTTGGGCAAATTAACTTACATAGTGTCTGCTAAGACCTGCTGAAGTGATTCCATGTTATTTAACGAGGAGAATTCCCCATAATATTGTCTGCCAATGTGGCAGGTCAGATTCACACCTGCCTGTATGGGCACTTGGTGGCATTCCTCTTGCCTGGTCAGAGTAGCTGCATGTCATCAGAAGTCTGTTCCCGAGAGGTCACAAGTGAAGTGTTTGCCTACGCAGATGACTTTCTCCCAGAAATAATCTGACGTGAATGGACTGAGTCATCAGGTCGATTGATAAAATGTCTTCTTGACTTTCAGCATGGTCTCTATGAGAAGAAAAAGACCTCCAGGAAACAGCGCAAGGAGCGAAAGAACAGAATGAAGAAAGTACGAGGCACCAAGAAGGCCTCGGTCGGCGCTGCTGGCAAAAAGGTAACGTGACTTTCCTTAATTATGTCTCCCTCATGGCGAGGGAACCTTCATTATTTTTCTTCACCTCTGAGGCCACGTTCTGTTGAATATTCATTCACTTGAGTTTGAGCTTCAATATTCATTGCTCAGTTCTTCATTAGCCTGCTAGTTTTGCTTCTGGTGTTATAATTTCCTTTGTCATCTTTTCCTCTATTCAAATGTTCTTCTGGAACTGTAGAAGGTAA
Source organism: Gymnoscopelus braueri (assembly GCF_963280865.1). Classification (NCBI taxonomy): domain Eukaryota; kingdom Metazoa; phylum Chordata; class Actinopteri; order Myctophiformes; family Myctophidae; genus Gymnoscopelus; species Gymnoscopelus braueri. The sequence goes on along the minus strand of NC_137619.1, from coordinate 45,991,404 downwards.
ATCTTGTTGTTTCATTAGTAGACTAACTGCTGTGTGCAGATATAATACAGGATCAGGGCTGAGCTGAATGTCGATTTTTCTCTTCAATGGAAATTTTCCCACGAAACTTAGTTTTCTTAATAATCTTTTTTCGGGGTCTTTCAAACAATTGGTGCCACACTCACATATACAGTATGTTACTAATGTGCAAATAACTATTAAATCGAACCGCAATTGCACTCTGTTAAGAACACAAAGCAAACAAACATCGTTGCTGTCATGTTCAAATTTAAACATAGGAAAAATGGCAGCTACTTAATTGTGACATTGTGTGCTTATAGATGTGCTGTTTGTGGTGTAGGGGGTAAAATCAATATAATGGGGTGTAAGTGGTTGACTGCGTGTGATAATAATAAATAAATAAAACACAAGTAGGCTAAAAAGTGGCGATAAATCGAAACATTCGAAGCGTCGGAGCCCCTAAACAACCAATGATTCGGCTCAGCCCTAGACAGGAGTGATAGTCCTAGCTAACTTCTAATATCACATCCCCGCCTACCCATTTGACAAGTAAAGCTAGTGGTTTTCCTCAGTGGATGTAGGGTCCACAGCAAGGGAATTGGTTCATAACACTTTAATTGTGTTTTAAGACTGAGCGCTAATGGTGTCTTAACTCCTTCTGGAAACATAATAATAGTACTGCCAAGTATACTTTTAATTGAACTAGAAAGGATCTCTGAAAGACGAATCCCAGCTGGGCTGGCTACTCGGGTACATTTCATCAGGCTGTTAAATTCAATGTTCTGTGGCATTCCTTTATAAACCCGTTAAGACCTGAATAAGCATCTGTGTCACTTTTTCATTTGAGCTAAAAAGCATAATTTTACACTTTGGCTATTCAAAAATAGCGGATATACAAGCTCATAGCGCGGCACTCGTAGATCTGCTATTTTTGGAAAAATTGAGAAAATGTGTGCAAATAATATATTTATATTCTTTTAAAAGCGAACATTTTTAACTATAATCTTTGCTTCTGGCGGTCCCTGGAACAAAGTATTTTAAGATGGGGGTCCACGGCCAAATACATATAATTTTGGGGGTCCTTGACATGAAAAAGTTTGAGCACCACTGACGGAAACATATGTTTTTCAGAATACTGTTGGGATTTAGGAGACATTTGTAGAATCGGCTTCAGGTCTTAATGGGTTAATTTGATTGTTTCAAGTGCGTCCACGGGGAGCCAATTCAGAGATCTCTTCTAGTGTCATAATTTCCAAGTACCTAATTTAAACATTAATTTTCTTCCATCCATTTTTTTTGCTTTTGCTTTTGCTTCCCATGGATTTCTTTTGCAGAAATGATGTGTCAGTTTCAGGTATAGAAGCAGAACAAAGCATGGTGTGCTATTGGGTTGCACATCAACTGTTGTTAGACCCACAGCGGTGCATGTTTCACCCTTCTCATACCCCTAGTTTTATGTCGTCATACCCCTTTTTATGTCAACTCCTTTTGTATTAACATTACCCTGTACCCAAAACCCCTCCCTTTACTGTTGGAGGCCTCTGTTAATGCTGGCCCTATTTGTCTTATCTCGTTACAACATTGACTACTTTTCTGGATGCAATTAAAACATGGGTGCAAGTTAATCTGCCCTTGAATGACTTGATGAACTTAACACTTGCTAGAAGCAGAACTGAAGTTGTGAAGCATATCATTCACTGGTTTTATGTGTGTGCCGTGTGATACAACTGAGCTGAAAGTCTGCTAACAAGTGAATTCTAGTGATCTATAAAGTGATTTATAAATCCGGTTTGTCACTGAGAATTGTCATTGGACAATCTTGCCCGAAGTCATTCATTTTAATGTTAAGTTGCAGCAAAGTCTCAAGCATAGATCTCACAACAACCTCACTACACACATGCCACGAGCACCTGATTCGGGTGCATTGAATGGGACATTTTCACGGGCTACTAAAATGGTGTTAGTCACAGCTTTAGCATTAGTTTCCCATGCAGTTTGAGACTTTTCTTACCTCAAGCTGTACGTATATCAACCCCTTTAGTCTGTATTGTTGAGTTTATTATAGAGGTTGTAATTCTGTTGCCATTGTCCTAACTTTGTTCTTTCTGTCTTCCTACAGTAAGCCTGGATTCAGGGAGGATCTTCATGTTCAAGATGTTCTTGTATATTGTCATCGAATAAAAAAGTTTGGAAAAAAATTGGAAAAAAGAACTTGGGGTCTCTTTATTACATTGAATGTCAAATTCCAATATAAAAATGTCATGCAAATATGCTTATTTTATTTAACTATATTATATATAATGTAAGGTTCTATAAAATGTATAACAGTCTTTGGACCATTTTGTGAAAGTTGATTTGTACAAAAAGATTTGGATTTTGGAGTAGTTAAGCATTCCATTGTATTCTATATCACCAACCTCCAATAGCTGGTTTTGATGACCTCAACATGAAAACAAATCTGTATTGTTTGTTGTGGAAAAGTACAGCTCCTGAAGCCTCATTTATACTTAGTTAGTTGGGTGACAGTGTTGTGTGCTGAAAATGGACTATGAGAATATTAAAGGCCACCCATGAGCTTGCTATTTTCGTAACGAGACACAGACATGCGATGAAGTATACATTCAGCATAATGGATTGGTCTATGACTATCCTTCATGGGTAGTTTGCTGCTTGCATGACTGACACTGGTTTATTTAAAAAAGGCTATTTATGCGTAGTTCTTTCACTATAAAAGGACGATTCAAATCCCCTCATTTGTGGAAAGAAAGGTGACAAACAAACTGCCATGTGTAAGGACAGCATCACCCATAATGCTGATATTGTAGGTTAAATATTGGATGAACTTTACTGTGGGTTCATGTGGGTGTTTGGGAAACGAGTTTAAAATGGTTCTATTTGTACAGCCATTTTCTTATTCTACCCTGCATATTTGAGAAATGGGGATATCCAGTGACCTTGTAATGATGGCACAGATACAGATTCATACTTTCAACACTACTGTTACTTGATCCTTTTTTCTATTAGGCCAAAAAAAGACAAACCTTTTCAGGCCAGGCATTTGGTTGATGCTGTTATTACTTGTAACCTTACTGTGTAATTTTCTGTAGATTAATTTGAGGTATTCAGTTCACCATCATAGTATTCATATAGTATTTCTGAAATCACAGCAAGAGAATGTTCTTGGCAAAGAGAAATATTTTCAAGACCTGTGAAAAGATATAAATAAAGATGTTATATAGATATAATACATAAATATACAGTATTCTGTTTAATTGTAAATGAATTAAACATGTAAGTTATAAAACATCCATTTAAACCCATAGACCCGCTATTGTGATTATTCTACATTGTGACTGTAGTACTCGAAGTGACCACATGAGGGCCCCATCTATCTATGTATCAGCCTGGCTGTGTTGACATGACTGGTATTCATTCTGGTTGTAAGAAAAGCCTGGTAACTGGTGGTGGTTAGGCCAAGTTGTAGGGCAAGGAGCACGTTTCAGGCTCAGAAATCCCATTTGATCATTTGTTTGTTTCTCCTGTTGTGGCATTGTCAGCAAGTAAAATATTTTGTTAAACATCTTAGTAATGAATCATTGATTATATTTGGCTTACGTATGCTGTAAATTGAATTTTATTTAACTAGGTTAGGCTACTTACACATTGCCATAGCCAGGTGTAGAGTAGACCTGTAGGCTACTGGCTATATTTAGTATCCTGATGGGGATATGGTAGTGGGCACCTAAGCATTGTGAATTTGGAAAATGGTCTGAAGTAATGTAAAGTTACTTAAAGGCCTAAACATGATTTAACATGCACTATGTGCATCATTATCAGTCCTAAATTTACCCTTCAACTTCTTGTTTATGCCTTATGACTGCCTAGTCACAGGTTTTGTAGCAATTTGTAGCAATTAGAAAAAAATAGAAATATTTGGCCTTAAATGTCAAAGGTTCAAGTATGTTCAAATCATTTATAGTCTACATTACTTCAGTTGGAAAGTATTACATCAAGGTGCCCACAATGTTTCATTTTATTTTATTGAATACTTTTTGGTCAGAAATGTAAACAGCACGAGGTACAGTCAGACATCAAGGCTAATAGGATAACACAAAAAAGTCCTGGGGACTTGTTTCCATTGTGGTCCTATCATTTATTCAATTCATTAACATAGCATAATAAATAACACGGTCAGACCGTGACCTAACACAATAATACATGTCATGTACATCAACAAATAGAAAACACTATATGTACAAAGGAGAAAAAAGCGGAAACGTCGGCAGTGAATGACACCTAGCCTGGTAAACCCCCCTCCCTCCGGAAATCTCATTTGCATTTTCAAATTTTACCAGGCTAAATGACACCTCCTTTCTATGGGAAATTGCACTATCACTTCCCCTCGTGGTCTCCCGATAGATGGGTTTTCAGGCTAGTTTTGAAAGAATGCAGTGATTTACATGTATGAGGGTTTTGATGGCACTTCCCCTTTGACTATCTTAAATACCAATCCCATTTTTAATTGCTTAACCGTGTCTTCTACCCTGAGCCATCCCAGACTAGCAAAGTGTGTTGGCTTTAGGCTAAGAAGTAGTCGAATCAGTTTGTTTTGGGAGGTCTGGAGGTTTAGGTGCCCAGTGCCCAGGCAAACAGGGGCCTGTTCCTCAAAAGGTGAATTAACAAAGCCTGGCCTTAAGCCAAATCAAGGCTTGACAAAGTCGGGTCCGAAAAGCCTCGTTTGTTCCGTTCCTCAGACGCCAAGCCAGGCTGAAAAGGAGCAACTTTGTCGAGCTAGACCTTGTCAAGACAGGCTGTGTCCAGCCAGGATAATGAAGCCAGGCTGAATGGGCGGGGATTCGCCGGCGACGTATTTCTATAAAAGACCATGAACTCGAGCACAGATTCCTTGAACTTGACCAATCACGGAGTCCAAAACCAGAGCAGCGTTCTTCTCTGTGGCTGAATAGCAGCACTGCAGCAGCTCATGAAATCATACAAGGAAGTAAAATGTATTAAGCAAGAAAGGAAACGCGACCGCAATAAATAGATCCAGGGAGAAAGCATGCCAAAGTGTGTGTGTGTGTGTGTGTGTGTGTGTGTGTGTGTGTGTGTGTGTGTGTGTGTGTGTGTGTGTGTGTGTGTGTGTGTGTGTGTGTGTGTGTGTGTGTGTGTGTGTGTGTGTGTGTGTGTGTGTGTGTTTGAGACGGACGGGCAACGGGACGAACGGGACGAACGGGAACGGGACGGGACGGGGGTGTGTACTGCGACGGGGGCCACAACGGGACGGGACGGGACGGGACGGGGGGGGGGGGGGGTTTGACCGCGACAAGGGGCCGTGACGGGATGAGCGGGGGGGACGGGACGGGACGAGACACGCAATAAATAACCCCACATTTGCAAGACCACTTTGGTAGAGGTTTGGGTTGTGTAGTTACCTTGCCATCATGATGTAACTCCAAAGGTGGACAAGAAATAAAAAATAATTTCTCCATTGACTAGAAATTGATAATTTAAAATATGCTCCTCATTGACTTACAAAGAGGCTCCTTTAAACCCTTAACTAATAATATATATATATATATATATATATATATATATATATATATATATATATACATTATTAGTTACGGGTATATGTGTGTGTATGTATGTGTCAGACATTTTTTATAATATTTTTAAAAAAATGGAATATATTATCAAACATCTAACAACAAGATGAACTATAGTGTTAACTATAACAGAGTGACAATTACATATCACATGAGTCATTGTGAAACAATTATGATTATGATTCATGGTCACACACTATTTCAGTAATTCATTTGATTATATCTTATTGTATTTATTTCATTTTATTTGAATGCAGGGTCATTAAAATGAGTCCATATACAAACACATGTTTTGAATTAACTGTGGAAAAACTTGAAGAACAAGGCACTAGATTAAGTAAGCTTGGCTGTTAGCCTGCTCCTGACCAGGCTAACTTCACAGCTAAATTGCCATGGTAACTAAGCTAGGCTTGCTTCAATTCTCTTTTGAGGAATCGGATAAGGCTAAACTTAGCCAGGGTGAACTGGCTAAACTAATCTTCAAGATAATTCACCTTTTGAGGAACCGAGTCAGCTCTAATCCTGGCTAAATTAAGCCAGGATAGGTGGAAAAGCCAGGCTTTAGCTCTAATTCACCTTTTGAGGAACAGGCCCCAGTTACTTAAAAGCAGGAGAAAATGCTTACCCACCTATTTACCTGCTACTCCTGTAAGAGAAAATAAGTATGTATACTTAACCTCACCCTAGGTTTTCTGTTAATATTGTTATTATTATTATTTGTCTAATTGTTTTCAATTTCACCTTTTCAGTAAAATCCTGCCAACTACGACACATGGCCTGTTCCTTGGGGGAGTTGATGCAAAACATTTAGCTTAGATCAGTTCCTTCACTGACATGGAAATAGTATACAAAAAGGTCATACTATATACTTTGTCATTATAAAAAAGTCATACACTGTCATAAATACATGAAATGGAAGTGGTTGGATACTGTTTAATTTATCCCTGAGTCATTAGAATAGCTCAAAACAGAAAGCAGTTCACAAAGTATGGGGCTCAACCTATAATTAATTGATCATTGATTTGATAATGCTGCATGCCATGAGTGTGCAACTTAATTAAACTAAAAAAAACGTAAACCTAATTCAGCTTATCAAATAGAAAGAACATCCTCATATTTATCTAATAAATATGTATTCAGGTGTCTTTTGATATACTTGGTTCATTTATTGTTTCACATCATTTGTCTCGGATGCGAGAGAGAAAGAATGGAACGTGAACGAATGGATGGATGAAAGAAAATGAGAAAAAAATGGATTATCTGCCATCAGATACCCGCATTCCCAGATCGGATCATGTCAGTATCATTGTCAGTATCTGATCATGTCTGACTTGTGCTGTTAAATGCACTGTATTCAAAAACTACTTTTGGCAAAGGACTACATCTGTGCAGGATTTTCAATTGTCATTAAACATGGTGGACAAGTATGCAATGGCTACATAGAATTTTTGTTTTGTTTTTGCAACAAATTACAGGGTGCAGCAATCAAACTAATCAGAAAGATCTGTGTTTACAACTTTCAAAAGTATTAAGAAATTGTCAAAGAATCAGCTATTTGTAGGATTTGAACCCAGGACTTGGATCATGCAGAGAGTGTCTTTATACAGTGAGCTATTGAACTTGTTACTTATCAGAAGCCAAATGGATTCATCAAAACAAAGCCAGAGTTTTTTTTCCATTGTGCTCCAAACTGCACAAACAATCCAGACAAGCAACAGCACAACAAACAACGATATATATAAAAACTGAAATAAATTCAACTGCATATCTTGATATATTTTGTTTGTATCTTTGTTTGTTGCTAGTTAAATCAAGAGGAAAATAGGTTCAAATGAGGCAGCATGGTATGTCACTGTGTTAAGACACTGTCCACATGATCCAAAGGTTGTGGGTTCAAATCCTCCTGTTCTTTACTCTGAAGCATGTTTTGAACACTAACATCCAGAAACTACACTTAAAAGCACTAAAAGAAACATGTGCAAATGTGTGGAGGTGCTGTAGGGCAGCGGATAGTTGGTGGACACCTCTGTGGTCTTTGGCATCGAAAGCCACACGGCGCAGGGCCACAGGTTCAATTCCCGTCCAGGCAAGGCACACAGGGTTGTCCAACCTCAAGGCACCAAAGCCTTTTTCCTGCCTGTTTCCAGGCAGTAAAGTTATGGAACACAAAAAAACACCCACCTGAACCTTTATGCAACAAACCATACACACACACACACACACACACACACACACACACATGCACACGCCTTTGAACGGCATGGCCAGACTAATATCACTGCGTAGATATTAGTCTGGAATCTCTGTGTGGAACCTGTATTTCAGAGGGGCAAATTAAAAAAATGCCTCTGGTGATAAACCCGCCCCATATTTGCATATTGGTCACAACTTCGGAGGGAGAGAAATCAGATCTCTATTGAGAGGGGCCAGACCTAATCTGCCACGGGCAAAAAATGGAAGATTAGTCTGGAACTTGGCTCGTTGTGACGTGTGTGTGTGTGTGTGTGTGTGTGTGTGTATAAACACTTGTATAGTTCTGGTTGATTGAAACTGCTATAGGCTAGTATTGCTCATCTAAAACTATTAAATGACTAAGGTATGACAATGAAGGGTTTGCATTTTAATGTCACTATAAGACTAAACTTCTCTCTGTTTGCTGAAACAGATGGTTTTAAACATTAACCTACATTCCAGTGGTGTCCCTGATCATCAGTGGATATATCTGTTGATTCAGTCATTCTGTCAGGAGGAGAGGAGTTTGCTGTGGACTTTCATCTTTTGACCTGCCGGCTGCCTCCTCTCCCTTCAACGTCAAATATGACCTTGAACATGCCAATAATGTGAAAGGCCTAGTGGCGCAAGACGAAAGGTGAGGTTTCACTATCTGGAGGTTTGAGGTTTGAAACTTGGTCATGGAAGATATTTATTTGTGGTCTTTGTAAGGTGAGGAGCATGGAGGCAGCCTACCTCCTTCCTCTCGCTCTCTTTTAACTCCGGTAGGAGAGGGAGGAGCATGGAAGGACTCCACCTCCTGAAGTTTTACAACGTGTTTTTTTTTATTCAAGCTTTTTATTATTTGTGATTTTTTATTTTTTGTTTCATGTTTTTAATTTTGTGGGGTTTTCAAATTTATTTTGTATTAATAGTAGCCTAATGGATTTTAGTTAAAGGTAGTGTAAGTGATTTGCAAAGTTTCAAATAATTGCAAAATGGGTCTATGTTCTGATAGTGCTCGTTACTATAGAGTGTCCTGTCCATATAAAGAGTCTCCATGTCTCTCCAGCTCTTTATAAAACAGAAAATGTATTTTGTAGTTTTTCGTTTTTTTTTTGTAGTTTCATTTCCAATTTTATCCAACCAGGACAGAGAACTCAATCAGGATACAGATTAAACAAGTGAAATTGGAAGTGATGACACTAAGAAATGAGCATGCAAAATTGGAACTGAAAACTATACAAATTAAGCTTAAAAATGGGTACTTTCTCCTGATTGGCTGAGATTTTGACACCTACCGAAAAATGTATTTTCTGTTTTATTAAAGAGCTGGAGAGACGGGGAGACTCCTGTTACTGAACAAACACTCTATAGCAATGATTACGATCAGAATATAGTATTTTAACCTTTAAAAAAAATACTTTTTGTTTTAACCAAAAAATATCACTTACCCTACCTTTAAGCATTTTATTGTATTATTTGTGAGTTATTGTTTTTGTAATTTCATTTGATTTGACAGTTGTTTTAGTTTGGTGACCTCATTTTTATTGAGGCATTTGATTTTCCATTTAGTTAAGTTGATTTTTATTGAGGCATTTGAACCAGTCATGTATACATCTTCTTAAGGTTTGTGCATAATGACAAACAATCTAAAAGTCGCCTTTGGACAGAGACTACAAGGAGATGGAGCAGTCCAAATGTCCCATAGCCTATTTAAACCTAGTGGTATGTCCATGTGGTTTGTTACATGAAAGTTCAGGCGGGTGTTTTTTTTGTGTGCCATAACCCCCCAACTTTACTGTCTGGAAACAGCAGGGAGCAACACTGCTCCACCACCCCCACTGTACTGAGTACATCGATGAGTATTGGCTTCGGTGCCTCCCTAGGCTGGACTTGAATTTGTGGCCTTGCTTGCAGAGATGGGAATTGAACCTTTGGCCCTGGTCGCCGTGTGGCCCTATAAGTCATCTTTGAATAGAGAGTACAAGGAGTGGAGCAGTCCACCCCCATCCCGGCCCGCACCATTTGAATCTCCTGGCTTCAGAGTCACACACACACACACACACACACACACACACACACACACACACACACACACACACAGTTTACGTATCAATCAACCCGCAGTTAATTGATCCCAGTCAGCTGCTTTCAATCAACGTAATGAACTAATTTGCATGAGGTCACAACGAGCCAGGTTCCAGACTAATCTTCAATTTTTTGCCCGTGGCAGATTAGGTCTGGCCCCTCTCAATAGAGATCTGATTTCTCTCCCTCCAAAGTTGTGAGGGACCAATCAGGGTCCAGTATGCAAATATGGGGCGGGTTTATCACCAGAGGCATTTTTTGAATTTGCCCCTCTGAAATACAGGTTCCACACAGAGATTCCAGACTAATATCTACGCAGTGATATTAGTCTGGCCATGCCAGGCTACGTCACAACCCTGGCCTGTGCGCCTTGCTTGCAGAGACGGGAATTGAACCTGTGGCCCTGGTCGCTGTGTGGCTTTCGATGCCAAAGACCACAGAGGTGTCCACCAACTATCCGCTGCCCTACAGCACCTCCACACATTTGCACATGTTTCTTTTATTGCTTTTAAGTGTATTTTCTGAATGTTAGTGTTCAAAACATGCTTCAGAGTAAAGAACAGGAGGATTTGAACCCACAACTTTTGGATCATATGGACAGTGTCTTAACACAGTGACCCACCATGCTGCTTCGTTGGAAACCATTTTCTTCTTGCTTTAACTAGCAACAAACAACGATACAAACAAAATATATCAAGATATGCAGTTGAATGTATTAATTGTTTTTATATATATCGTTGTTTGTTGTGCTGTTGCTTGTCTGGATTGTTTGTGCAGTTTGGAGCACAATGGAAAAAAAACTCTGGCTTTTTGTGATGAATCCATTTGGCTTCTGATAAATATCAAGTTCAATAGCTCACTGTGTAAAGACACTCCCTACACACGATCCAAAGATCCTGGGTTCACATCCCATAAATAGTTGGTCAAATTGAGTCTTGACATTTCTTTGACAATTTCTCAATACTTTTGAAAGTTTTAAACACAGATCTTTCTTATTAGTTTGATTGTTGCACCCCGTAATTTGTCAAACAAAAATGCCATATAGCCATTGCATACTTGTCCACCATGTTTATTGACAATTGAAAATCCTGCACAGATGTAGTCCATTGCCAAAAGTAGTTTTTAAATACAGTGCATTTAACAGCACGAGTCAGACATGATCAGATACTGACAATGATACTGACATGATCAGATCTGGGAATGCGGGTATCTGATTAGCAGATAATTCATTTTTTCTCATTTGCTTTCATCCATCCATTCGTTCACGTGCCATTCTTTCTCTCTCGCATCCAAGATACATGATGTGAAACAATAAATGAACCAAGTATATCAAAAGACACAAACAACATTGACTGTGTTTCACCTGAATACATATTTATTAGATAAATATTAGGATGTCACATCATCTATAACTACATACAGATTTGCAAGACTAAAAATCACAATATGTTTTTTTCTGACCAGTTTAGAATATGAAATGATTGTACATAGAATGTACAAAACCAAAGAGACTAAGTGTCTTCTGCTGTGCCAATCATTTCAGATTGTACCTTTATAGCATCATTTTGCCAAATTGCATAAAAACTGTAAATTTGACAAAATTGTACAAACTGTAAATTTGGAAACAGTGTTTGGGAACCGCACACGGCCCCACGTCTCCAAGTCCCAATTATACCTCAAAAGGTTCTTTATCATTTTGCAGCACCTTTATAAAGTACACAGGTAATAGAGAAATACACAGAAGTTTAATATACACAAAGGAAAAATGTGTTTTTGTTTTTCTTCAAGCCCCTGCGTGGAGAGGTACATAAAGTATTTTTTACATGAACAGGCGCCGTAAAGCCTCATTTATCCTCCGTCGTATGCCGGTGCCGCGCGACCGAAAACAGCCGACCCAGAAGCTTGTGGGTCGGCTATTTTCGGCGCACGCCCACAACCGTCGTACGACCAAGTACAAGTCAGGCTTTAAGAGAGGTCTGCACGGACGCTATGGAACCACGGAACTCATTTTCTCCATTTCAATGTCTTTGACGGGAGTAATGCAAGCTTTACAAAATTCTAAATACACTATGCAAATGCCCCCCGGGAGAAAATGAATAAAATGTTTGTGTTAAGGTTGTCTCTCTCTTTAACATTTACATTATGTACATGAATGCCACACACACGCGCACACACACACACACACACACACACACACACACACACACACACACACACACACACACACACACACACACACACACACACACACACACACACACACACACACACACACACACACACACACACACACACACACACACACACACACACACAGCATCTCAGAGAAGGGGGGGGGGGTTCCGAGCGCCAAATAATTTCATTTATCAGGTGAATTGCATTGACTGTTTCTACGCCTCCGATTTCCACAACCAAAACTGTAATTCTTTTGTGGCAGGGCCCCAGGGATCATTCAAAGTTTGTGTTGGAGGGCAAAACATAAACAGCTACTGTATGTGACACACCCAGTATGGAAATGGAACATCCCAATGTGGCAGTGCATTGTCTTTAACAAACAAACAAACAAACAGAACATCTTAATGCTTCCACTGTGTTATACGCAAGTGATCTGATCAACTTTGGAGACTAGCCGAAGTCATGTTTAGTTATTCCAATGACTGCAAAATCTTTTTTTAAAAAACGGGAGACTTTTAAGTCTACGACGAACACTTGCAGTTTCTTCGCCTGCATAAAATTATATAAACCAATTCATACCTATCATAAAAACACTGGACAAAAATAATTTAAAGCAATATAAAATGTGATGAAAAAACTAAACAAAAAACAAAACAACACACACTTTTTTCTCTCTCTGCAAAGCATGGTTATCAATACACATACCAGGCCGTAAAAACAATCCAGATAATATTAGTTTTTCACATTCTCATTTTAAAACAAAAATGAAGAGGTCACTTGTTTCATTAATTAACAAATTACATAATGTGGGGGCAATTTTGAACTTCTGACCCTCATTGACATTCTTTTAGAAAAAAGAAGAAAAAACAAACAAACAGCTCATACAAATCTGACAGATGTGTATTGACAAGAGGAAAGAAAAGTAAAGCTTGTTTTTTAACCACTTGAACCCCAGCATCCATATTCAGACAAAAATAACCGAACGTGAGCTTGTAGATCGGCTATTTTTGGCAAAGACATTTGGTGTAGACGGGAAAAGAAAAACTCCAAGTACAGTTCACTCCAAGTACAGTTCCTTCACTAAGGACTTAGTTTAAGTGGTTAACCTCATTGTACGGAGTACTTAAAATGGTACGTCAACGGATAAGGAAGTAATGCAAAGGGTATGTTTTTGACTGATTCACTACATGAATGGGGTATTTATCAGGAAATGCGTGTGTACGTGTGCTTGTGCGTGTACATACTGTGTGTGTGTGTGTGTGTGTGTGTGTGTGTGTGTGTGTGTGTGTGTGTGTGTGTGTGTGTGTGTGTATTGTGTACTGAGTTGCCTTTAACAGATAGGTACAGAGCTGTACAGTCACAAAGTATTCACAAAGGGTATATTATTTATACAACAGTTCTGGAAACATTGTTGGATCATGCATAATGTTCTTCCAAAAAAATTACTAATGTAGTTCAACGGTAATAAAATGAGTAAAGGAATTCCAGTACAACAGACGTTTATAAAGTACAGTGATTTTATAACTTATAAAGCCTGTGGGATGATATATGATCCTGTTCTTATACCAGCCAAAATGACAAGGGAAACCCCTTATGGGAAAACTAAACTTTGGTGACGTGTATCTCCTATTAACCGCTTTAACGCTGGGGTCCCTATTTTGGACGTATGGGCTATTATAGTTGAAAAATGTTCGAGAAGTTTAAGAAATGTGTAAAATATAAAATAAATAAAAATAGCGAAAATTGCAGATCTGCAAGCTCACAGCATATCTTGAGCTTGTGTAAAATAGCTATTTATAAAGCTATTAAAATAGCTATTTAAATGGCTATTGCATAGCTATAGCTATTTTCACTATTTGTAGAAGTTTTTTAAAGTACAAGACAGGGCTTAAGTGGTTGCTTTCAAAGTGGGACGATGATAAAACACACAGAGACAATGATAAGCGACAATACACAAGTTAGCAAGAAAACATTAAATATGAACGGGACAAGAAGGACGAAAATCGAATTTGATCGAGCATGTTTTTTAGTCCAGACAAATAGAAAAGAAGCTGTTGGCACACATGCACATGAACAAAACAGTACTGAAGGAAGTTGATGAGCGACAAGACGTCACAGTAAGTATCACCAGGACCTGACAGCGTGGAATAAGGGGCACAGTGTCCACAGAAAGATTTGTCATTTTGGGGCCGGAGGAGCGCTTTGGATATCTCTATATTTTAACTTTTTGTGTTTGTTTGTAAATTAACGCCCTATACTTGATCGTACTACAGCGTCACACAAAAGCATCAAAAGTAGCAGATCTGCAAGCTCAAAACCTTTGCCGTTTTGAATTTGAATCCTGAAAAGTAATAGTTTTAGACATATGAGGTTTCCACCCGACAGAGACGATATCATGCCCAGGGGCCTCGCACGCAGCGTTTATTGATGCCCGCAAAGCGTTCGAACCCATCAACCGGTGCCGTTTGTTCGAACGTTGGGTCGTCTGCGTTTACCACAAATAGCTTAGCTGAAACAAAGTAAACATGGACTTCATCGTGGTTGCGGTGTGGTCAAAAGTTGGGACTATTGTCTGCTTGAAGCGCCCAGGGGCGCCGTGGCCAAAAAAAACAACCCTGGGTGCCGAAAGTGCTGAAGCGCGATGCCCGGCCGCTGGGAAGAGGAGCGCACCAGAGCGCCTTTACCATTAATTCTTTATGCATGGCAGACAGGTGCTCAAAAAACATTTTCTGTGGACATGGCCCCTGAAGTCCCATTTACGTTTTGTCGCATCGCAAGGCAAAAACATCCTGTCTACAAGCTCACAAACGCGCCGCGGGTTTGTGAGCTTGTAGATCGGCTATGTTTACGATCAGCTCGACATCAGCTCGCGACTATGTATTTAAATCAGGCTCAACAGAGAAAAGGGACAGATGCACTGATTTCTTCAGGTGGATGGATTTCTTCTCTTTCATTCACTCAGTGTCATTCTCTCGCTTTCCTGTCTCAATCACTTCAGTCAGATTCCTCTCGCCACTGTCATTCACAGTGCTGAGAGGAATGCATGCGCACGCACGCACACGCACACGCGCACACACACACACACACACACACAAACTATACTTTAGTTACTAGTTTAGGACGGCATTGAAAATAGCTGAAAAATAGGCCCCCAAAAAATGCAGATCTACAAGCAAGTCGTGAACTTGTAGATCGCCTATTTTCCAACCTGAATCTTTTATTTTTTAACCTTATTATACTCGTGGGGACATTTGGCCCTCACAAGTATAGTAATACAAGTACACACACACAGGCGCGCGCACACACACACACACACACACACACACACACACACACACACACACACACACACACACACACACACACACACACACACACACACACACACACACACACACACACACACACACATTTCATTGCAGAATGGTATCAGGGGACAGCTTGTTCAATCCTCTCTGTCGACGCTGAAGAACATTGTGGCTCGTCCTTAGAGCGCTGTCGTTCTGCTGAGGTCCTGTGTTGAGTTCCAATTAGCTTCCTGTTTGTAGGAAAAAGTCATGTCCATCAGGAAACACACACACACACACACACACAGACACACACACACACACACACACACACACACACACACACACACACACGCACGCACACAGACACGCTGGGAAGTAGGGTGTCAAAGGGCATGGCCGAAACCCAAGTCTTGGAAGAACACACTTCAAAACAAGGATAAAATCACAAGACAATGTCATTCCCCTCCCATCCATATTTTTTTTCTTTTTCTTCAACTTTTTCACAAAAAAGGGAGAAAAGAAATCATAATTTAAAAAGCTACAACACTTTTTTTTTCTCTTCCTCCTTAAAGCCCCCCCAAACGGGGCTTTCTCTTCTTTGTCTCTTTTTGTGTTGCAAAACACGCAAACTGATTATAGCTGCACAGTTTTCCATTGGAACAGTCACAGATATCATATGTCTATATATAATATCACTTTATAGTCAGCCAACAATGACTGTGGATGGTGTGTTTGAGAATCAGAGGGCGGTGGGGGTGAGGTGGGGGTGGGGGGGGGGTGTTGGAACCTTTAACACCAAGAAGAAGGGAGGGGGGGTGAGGAGGACGCGACCGGGCCGCACGGTTCCCATCGAGTAAGTCCCCCCCCCCTCAAAGAGGCAATGGCTAAACCTCCTGTTTTCAAAGTGGGTTCCATGGTTCCTTTTCCTTGAGGGGGGGGGGGGGGGTTCCCAATTCCAAATGGACCCTTACAGGTCTGCTGACTCCGAGAGCGTACAAATACAACCGAATGGCTCCATTTGGACGCTCTTATTGGTCCTTGAAATAAAATAAAAGATATTTGAGAACCACCGCGTTCCACATGATGACGTGCCCACAGCAAACTTGAGCGCCAGACAGTTTGTTTGTTGTGTGTGTTTTGTGTGTGCATACATAGCTGGTCGACCATGGCGTCTCTATGGTGTTGTGTGTGTATGTGGAGGAGGAGGAGGAGGAGGAGGAGGAGGAAGCCTGGGTTGTTTTTTGAGGAGGGGGGGGGGGGGGGGTGTGAAGAGTCTTTAGTTGTTTTCAAACAGGGAGAGGAGGTCGTCGTTGCTGTTGCTGGGCAGGTCCGGGGGGTCCAGGTAGGATAGTAACTCGTCTGGATTGGCTAGCTCTGGAAGCAGCTGTGGAAGCCAGAGAGAAGGACACAAGGGGTTGGAAGAGGAAGCACTTGGGAAACCTTGTACGCCCAAAACTGTTACTTTTTCAGGATTCAAATTTGAAAAATTGCTAAAATATCAGCTCTACAAGCTCGCGTGGCGATGCGTTTTGAGCTTGTAGATCTGATATTTTTTATACTTATGTGTATACGCTGTGATATGATCAAATAGGGCGTTCATTTACGTAAAAACATAAAGAGTTGAAATATGGAGATACAAGGTTTCAGCCCGACAGCAAGGATATTACTTGAGTAAAAGCAGTAATACCACAATATAAAAGCACTCTGTAAAGACTTTGTATTGTATACAACATTTGTATTTTTGTACATTTTACAAAAGTATTGGCACCAAAATATACTTACCGTACCAAAGTAGAAGTATTCAACTTTTTCTTAATTTTAATAGCCAAAAGTATAACAAAGGGCTTAATGCTTAATTTATATTCTGCAATAATAATCTAAATCTACAAAGTAACTAGTAACAGTCAAGTAAAGCAGTCAAATAATTGTAGTGGAGAAAAAGCACAATATTTGCCTCTGAGATGTAGTGGAGTAAAAGCATAATGTATAATGGGTTTTCTTTAACACTCAAGTAAAGTAAAAGTACATAAAAATTGCCCTTAAGTGCAGTACTTGAATAAATGTACCGGTACTTAGTTTACTTTCGACTACTGGAAAGCCAGAGCGTGAAGGAGTGATTAAATACTAGTGCCACTCGCTGAAAAATTGCTGATTGACAATGACAAAATATGAATTGATACGTCATTTGGTGTAGATTGAAAAAGAACGCACCAAGTGCAGTGAAACTCAGGGTCTAAGTGGTTAAACTGAAGTTATATTGATGAATTCCAAATATTATCAAAGTATTCTGCGGCACCACTGGACATCTCGGCACCCACTATACCCTGGTATAGGGGCACCCAACACACCATGACACCTGGTCTCTAGTATCTCCAACTACCCAAAGACACCCACACTTACATCCAGTGAGGGTTCAGGCATGTCCTGGTTGCCCTGACCCATGGGCCCGTCTGAGGAAGGGTTAAAACTCAGGTCACCGTGGGGGGGGTGGCTGTTCTGCCCGGGCTGCTGAGGCTGCTGGGGCGGAGGCTGCGACTGGCGAGGCGGAGGCGGCTGCTGCGACGATTGACCACTGTGATGCAAGGAGCTCTGCCCTGACTGGCCGCTGTGATGTAAGGGCTGCCCTGATTGGCTGCCGTGGTGGGGAGACGCATGCAAGCTCTGTTGCATGGAATTATGGGAGTGATCGGGGTGAGACATCTGGGGGTTTAGGGGAGGTGGGGGGAGATGGGGGGGGAGACAGAGAAGAGAGAGAGAGTCAGAAAGAAAGAGATTAAGGAGGAATGTGGGGAAAGAAAGACAGAAGAAGCCAAATGAGTTCCAGCATGACTAATAGGGACCAGGCCTTCTGAATGGAAAGCTGTGAGCAGCATATAGTACATGTACAGCTGTAACATTATATGGTGAAGCATGACCTAGCAGGACACATGCTGGCTAAAGCGCCGCTCACACCAAAAGTGCCGTCGCCAGAACCAAAGAGCGATGACAGGGGCGTGTATCACGTCAGTAGCATGGTTAGTCATGGTCAGTATCATGGTCAGTAGCATGGTCAGTAGCATGGTTAGTCATGGTCAGTATCATGGTTAGTATAATGTCAGTATCATGGTCAGTGTCATGGTCAGTATCATGTCAGTGTCATGGTCAGTATCATGTCAGTGTCATGGTCAGTATCATGTCAGTGTCATTGTCAGTATCATGTCAGTGTCATGGTCAGTATCATGTCAGTATCATGGTCAGTATCATGTCAGTGTCATGGTCAGTATCATGTCAGTATCATGGTCAGTATCATGTCAGTATCATGGTCAGTATTGTGGATTACTTGTCATTGCATAGTCCATGCTGTTGCACAACGTTTTAATTATAAGCTTGCAGTGGCCGTATGATTTTAAGTCCCCACTGTCACTGCATGTTGACAAAATCAACGTTTGCGGAATTAGTGGCCATATGTCGCGATCGAATATGCACCAGTAAATATCATAGACCTATTTCTATTCCTTTTCATGATGGCCTTTTCAAAATCGGCATTAATGATGCGTAGCCTGCCAGCTAGTTCAGGCAGCTACCCTCGAGAGGTTTAGCCGCATGTGCAGCTCTATGTGGGCGACATTGTGTGTGGTGGGGAGCTTTGCAGGCGCGTATTGGGCAGCAGCCAGCCAGTGCAGACCAGACATGTCTGTCTCTGGTGGTTGTGAAGTAGGCTACAATAGCAGTTTACTGTACAGTACAAACAGAAATAGCTCAGAAATAGCTGTCTATGTCATTTTAGGTGAGAAATGGGCCATGCATTTACCCCATATTTATTCATTTCACGTTTGCAACAGCTAGTTTCATACTTTGTAAACTAAATTCGGGAGCTGTTCACCTACAGTGCATTATGAAATAAATAAATAAAAACTTAACAAACACATCTGCCATATGGAATAAAGGAGGTTCCACCGTGCCTAAGCTAAATTCAGGCTAGTCCGGTGCATCTCAGGAGCGGGACCAGTAAGCATTAAGGCACTGGAGCAAGCTTGGACAATTAAAACCTTTTTAATAACAGGATGCAGGCAAAAAAGAACGTGAAAACATTTTAATGTCACCTGGTGAAGATGTATTTTTCCAGGCTTTAATTGTTCGAGTTATGAACTATTTTCACTATTTATGTTATTTTTTTTACATTTCATTCACCTATAATGACATGCCCAAAACAGGGATTGATAATTAATCGATTATTTCATAAAATTATCGCTTATAGATAATTTTTCAATTATATCAATTAATTTCAATGAACCACTGAACCCTAACCCTATGGCAGAGTCAAGTGAGAAGCCGCTACACTCACCGAGTCACTCATGCCATGGCTGAGGGGCTTGTCGTGCGGAAGGAGACCCCCAGGGCCGTCCGAGGGATGGGAGAGCTGCGGTGGTCCGTGCATGAAGTCATTCAAAGGGGGGCCTCCCCCTCCAGATGGATTACCGTGAGGGAAGTCAAAGCTCCCTTGGCCGTGGTAACTGTTGCCTGGAGAAACATAAACATTTCTTTGTGTTAATGAAAAGGTGTACAAAACTTCACCACGACATGAGCCATAATTATGTTTAAAAAACAGAAAAAACACAAAAGGAAAAAAATAAAAACGTTTCAACAAAACAAAACTGGATAAACAACTAACATTTTTTCCAGACTCAATATTTAGGACTGTTTCTCTGGCAAAAAAATGCATATTATAACTCATCTCTGTCGGGTGGATTCCTCATATGTCCAAAACTGTTACTTTTTAGGATTCAAATTCAAAAGTAGCAGATCTACAAGCTCAAAACGAGCTTGCAGATCTGCTGCTTTTGATGCTTTTGTGTGACGCTGTAGTATGATCAAGTAGGGCATTCTTTACGAATTTACGAAAAAAAAGTCAGTCAGACAGAGTGCATGGCAGACAGTCTTTACCATAGGAGTGCATGGCAGACAGTCTTTACCATAGGAGTGCATGGCAGACAGTCTTTACCATAGGAATCTATGGCAGACAGTCTTTACCATAGGAGTGCATGGCAGACAGTCTTTACCATAGGAGTGCATGGCAGAAAGTCTTTACCATAGGAGTGCATGGCAGACAGTCTTTACCATAGGAATCTATGGCAGACAGTCTTTACCATAGGAGTGCATGGCAGACAGTCTTTACCATAGGAGTGCATGGCAGCCATAGGATTGCATGGCAGACAGTCTTTACCATAGGAGTGCATGGCAGACAGTCTTTACCATAGGATTGCATGGCAGACAGTCTTTACCATAGGAGTGCATGGCAGACAGTCTTTACCATAGGAGTGCATGGCAGACAGTCTTTACCATAGGAGTGCATGGCAGACAGTCTTTACCATAGGATTGCATGGCAGACAGTCTTTACCATAGGATTGCATGGCAGACAGTCTTTACCATAGGAGTGCATGGCAGACAGTCTTTACCATAGGATTGCATGGCAGACAGTCTTTACCATAGGAATCTATGGCAGACAGTCTTTACCATAGGAGAGCATGGCACTGACAGTTAAAAAAATGCTTTAAAATCCTTTTTAAATAAATCATTTTATTAATTTATTTATCTATATATAGGCATAGTTCACCCCCAAAATCTTTTCTATCGATTAGTCACCCCAAGGACACTTGAATTCATGGATATTTTTTTGTTTTTGTTGCATTCCTAAGCCAATCATTTGATGACCGGCAGCGGTTCCGGTAGGACATACAAAGGAGACTATTTGTGAACCGCTGCATACCGGTCCGCTGGTCATCAAATTATTGGCTTAGGAATGCGACAAAAACTAAAAAGTATCCATGAATTCAAGTCTCCATGGGGTGACTAATCGATAGAAATTGGGGTGAACTATCCCTTTAAGTGGCCGTGTGTAATAAGAGGGATAACCATGGTTTACCTGGTCCTCCCGGGTACTGGTCACCATTGCCGCCAGCGTGCTGAGCAGGGTGTGACGGGTAGGGGCTGGGACCGGGAGCGTGACCGGGGCCGGGCCCCAGCTGGGCGATCATCTCCATGACGTTGGGCATGGTCATCTGGCTGGGGCTCATGGTCTTGAAGCGCTTGGCCAGGGGTCCGTCGGGGTCCTCCTTGATGTGGATCTCAGACTTGATGGGCACAGGTCGCCAGCTACACGTAGGGTCAATGGTGACCTCCTCAAACTCGGAGCTATTAGCAACAAACGGAACTCTCGTCAACTTCTCAACTTCTACCTCGGGCAGGGTTGCCAGATCTGCTTATTATAATTTCCCCGCAAGATTTTATTTTAAAATAGCAGATCTACAAGCTTACAACGCGTCGCGTTGTAAGCTTGTAGATCTGCTATTTTCAAATAGCTGATGTATATGTTAAAGTGCTCATGTGGCCCACAGTCGCTTCTTTTGGGCTGGTTTTCCTAGACCTGGTTGCTTGTTTCTCTCACAGAATCTGGCAACACTGACCTCGGGCTGTCACGATTACACATTTATTTAAGATGCTGATTAATCGTCACTCAAATAATTGCGATTAACGATTACATTTTTTTTTTGGCATTGAACATTGGAACATAATATGAATAATAACTTAATTTTTGTTTGCCTTTTAGGCTTCATGATCAAAAATTGCACAGGGCAGATTACAAATAACTTCAAAAAGAAAAAAAGAAATTACTGACATATATTGAATATTTTTTTTTGGAAAATATTGGAAACGATTATGCAAAAAATAATTGCGATTAGGCCGATTATGTAATAATTGTGACAGGCCTGCTTCTACCTTTTCTTTTAATTGTGCAGTTGGGATGCAAATGAGATTATGCTTCATTCATAATTAGTTGTGCCCCCGTGTTTCGCGCCGCAAACAGTGGATCTATAAAGATCGGCTATTTTTGGCATGCGACTAAGTATAAATCAGGCTTTAGGAATAAGGAAGAGAAGTGTAGAAACCTACTTCTGGATGGCGTTGAGGATTCCCCACATGTACTGGTCCACCTCCAGACCTTCTAGTAACGCTGTTTTACTGCGGAGGACAAGAGTTGTGTTCTGTTAGCAACATTCTGCACCAAGCAGACATCATGGACCCTGGCGTCAGACGCGCACATTATCAAACCGTTGCTGTCGGGCAGAAACCTCTTATCTCCATATTCTAACTTTTTGTGTTATTTCGTAAATTAACGCCCTACTTGATCACACTACAGTGTCACACAAATGCATCAAAAGTAGCATATCTGCAAGCTCGAAACGCGGCGCCAAATGACGCATTTTGAGCTTGTGGATCTGCTACTTTTTTATTTGAATCCAAGTAACAGTTTTGGACATATGAGGTTTCCACCCGACAGAGACGAAACATTGGTTACTATGGCTGCAGCTACACCGGAGGCGTCAATTAGACTAAGCTGTTGACGCGTCCAATTGATTCTCAGATCTCGGTTCTATTTTGGAGCATCGATGCGCGGCACAGCCCATCCAAAATGAGTTGGAGCAACGCAAAAGCATCTGAGTGTAATTTTAAGATTTCTTTGGCTATTTTCTTTAAATCGTGAACATTTGTGCAAATCTTTGAATATATTCTACAAACAGTTTTTTGAAAAAACTTTCATGTTGCTATAATCAGTGGTGCTCCAACTTCAAGGACCCCCAAAATGATATGTATTTGGCCGCGGACCCCCATCTCAAAATATGTTGTTCCAGGGACGCCCAGAAGCACAGATCGGAGTTAAAACATATATACTGTATATATATATTCAAAGAGTCGCACACATTTTCACGATTTAAAAAATAAAATAGCAGATCTACAAGCTCATAGCGCGGCACTCGCTTGTAGATCTGCTATTTTTGAATAGCCAAAGAAATCAAAAAATGACACACAGATGCGTTCCCGGTCTTAATGGGTTAATTTCAGGGACACTCAGCGTGTCACAGCCTTTAGGCTTAATGTGACATTGGTAATGTGCTTTCACTTACTTGCATACAGGACACCTCCACGTCCCCCTCTCACAGTTGAGCTGCAGGTACGACTCTAGATCAAAGCACTGTCAAAACAAGAAATAACAACAACATTACAGATATATGTTATAATGTCATAATTATAATAATAATAATAATAAAACTGTTATGTCATCCATCAGTGTCTGGGAAAGTTTTTTTTCTCTTTTTTGTGACCCATTTTTTCACCCAGTGCCAATTGCCTAAGCTGTAATCCTGGGCCCTCTCTCCCTCTGCCAGCCTGGGGAGAGCCCCGAACTGAGCTTATGCTTCCTTCAACGCACAATCTTACAATAGCAGATCTTAAAAGCCCACAACGCTGTTGTGAGCTTGTAAGATCTTCGCCGAATGTTTAATTGAATACATAGGACCACAACGGAAACAAGGACCACAATGGAAAACAAGTCCCCAGGACTTTTTTGTGTTATCCTTTCAGCCTTAACATCTTACTGTACCACGTGCCGTTAACATTTCTGACTAATAAAATATTAAATCAATCAATCACCTACCTGGACGTGTTTGCAGTCGTGCCCCCGTGCGGGCAGCTGGATGCGTCTGAAGGTGATGGGGCATTTTAGCGACACTTTGATGGCCGTCTGCTCCACGCCGTCTTCCCCGTTGAGCGTGGTGTTGCCTGCTGACGCCGCTACGCTGCTGAAGTTCCGCTTAACTGGACAGACGGAGAATGACTTTAGATAGGAGGACCTCCTCACCAACGATGATCGCTAGTTCAGCGGTTTTCAATGATTTTCGTGTCAAGGACCCCCAGTCCCCCCACATTGATAGGTATTAGGCCACCACTTGAAAACCCAACTTGGAACATTTTATTTATATATAAATGTAGATACAAGTGTGAATATTATATTCGATCTTGGCGTTCAGGCTCTGCTAATACATTACTCCCTGCTCAGCACACTAGACAACCATTTAAGGGCAGGGGAGATATACGTACATCTATAAAAAACCCACCCCAGGGGAAAACAGAGCCCTTAGGGATATAATAATGAATCTAAACTGTTCCTCTTTTTTCTGGGGACCCCTCCTCGGAACCCCCTCAATGACCCCTCGCCGGTCCCCGGACCCCACTTTGAGAACTACAGCCTTATACATCTCTGTGATCTAACCATGCTTAGCTTATGTTGCCATTTGTATCTTTATCTGTATGTAATCCACAGCTCCTAAACAAAGATGTTCCCAAAACAAGAACCACTGCACAAGTTAACAAGCAGCAGCAACGCATTGCAAGGCATACTAAGGCAAACATGCATTGCTGAAGCTAGCGTGATCTCATGTACTGGTGTAAAGCAAATGTAAAGTAATAGAGTGGAGGACATCGTCTCTGTCGGGGTGGAAACCTCATATGTCCAAAACTGTTACTTTGCAGGATTTAAAAAATAGCAAAAGTAGCAGATCGACAAGCTTGAGCCGCGTTTCAAGCTTGCAGATCTGCTACTTTTGATGCTTTTGTGTGACGCATGGAAAAACTAAAATGATTTAACCCTTTAAGAGCGGGAACGCAGCATCTGCGTGTCATTTTTAGATTTCTTTGGGCTATTCAAAAATAGCAGATCTACAAGCTCATAGCGCATTCGTGGCAAAATCTCGGATTATATATCTTTTAAAGCGAACATTTGTAAAATATTTAGTTCCAGGAACCCCCAGAAGCAAAGTTTTGAGTTACAAATGTCACAACTTTTCATGATTTTTCAAAAATAGCAGATCTACAAGCTCATAGCACTCGGTGCCGCGCTATGAGCTTGTATATCTGCTATTTTTTAATAGCCCAACGAAATCTAAAAATGACACACAGATGCTGCGTTCCCGGTCTTAAAGGGTTAATATGGAGAGATACGAGGTGTCTGCCCAACAGCGACGATATCTCATGTCTCATGTCTCATGTACTCGTGGTGTAAAGTGATTGTACTGTGGGTGTCCATACTCTTGGTGATGCAGTGCTCGGCCGGTAGCAGTCTCTTCTTCAGCAACCCCTGGAGGACGGAGCGCACCGACGGCCTGTGGACCAGCTGCAGCACGAACAGGTGGGACTGTGACACACCACACACACACACACACACACACATACACACACAGGATTACTACAAACGACTGATGTAGCTTTCACTTGTGTACATAAACAATAAATATAAAACAAAAAAGTTTGGAGGTTTGTGTTTGGTAAGATTATTTCTCCAGAAG
This sequence comes from Gymnoscopelus braueri, assembly GCF_963280865.1. Taxonomy (NCBI): domain Eukaryota; kingdom Metazoa; phylum Chordata; class Actinopteri; order Myctophiformes; family Myctophidae; genus Gymnoscopelus; species Gymnoscopelus braueri. The sequence continues at coordinate 45,965,868 of NC_137619.1, read as the reverse complement.
TAAATGCTTCTTGGCAACGTAACTTTGATACCGTTGTTAAGCCTGTTTAGGATTCTGTAAGGAACCTGCATTTGAGGAACGAGCCTGACACAGCTGAATATGTGGGTTGCGCGGCCATGAAAAAATCTCTGCCCATGTCAAACAGCTTGTTCTGCTATTGACTTGAAAATGGATTTTGAGCTTCCTACCCGGTACGCGGGGTACATGGGGTACCTCTGTGTACACAGACCCTCGGCCTCCAGGTCATTAAGGGTGCCGTTCCACTAATCAATT